>NC_067282.1:107939269-108281769 GCF_020740795.1 Apus apus
AGAAAAGAAAAGAAAAGAAAAGAAAAGAAAAGAAAAGAAAAGAAAAGAAAAGAAAAAAAAGAAAAGAAAAGAAAAGAAAAGAAAAGAAAAGAAAAGAAAAGAAAAGAAAAGAAAAGAAAAGAAAAGAAAAGAAAAGAAAAGAAAAGAAAAGAAAAGAAAAGAAAAGAAAAGAAAAGAAGAAAAGAAAAGAAAAGAAAAGAAAAGAAAAGAAAAGAAAAGAAAAGAAAAGAAAAGAAAAGAAAAGAAAAGAAAAGAAAAGAAAAGAAAAGAAAAGAAAAGAAAAGAAAAGAAAAGAAAAGAAAGAAAAGAAGAAAAGAAAAGAAAAGAAAAGAAAAGAAAAGAAAAGAAAAGAAAAGAAAAGAAAAGAAAAGAAAAGAAAAGAAAAGAAAAGAAAAGAAAAGAAAAGAAAAGAAAAGAAAAGACCACAGTGAGACAGAGACATGGAATTAAATAATAAAAGTTATAGAATTCAGGATGTCAGACCTTCCGAGACAGGTTTTGCCAGACTAATCTGACAACTTTTCTGGTAAAATAACTGATATTTCTAGAAAAAGGAAATGTAGTAGATCTCATCTATCTGTGCCTCAACAAAGCATCTGACATGGGGACATACAGAAATAGGTCTGCTGGACAAGATGGAGCTGAACACAGGATTTATAATAAGTATATAAAATTGCCTGAAGAGGAGATAAATATTGTTATGCTGAGAGCAAACAACTGGTGCTGGATAAAGTTTCGCAAACCTAAAGAATCTGCCCTTAAAATTATTTTTGTTAGATACCTCAGCACAACAAAGTGAGAGTGTGCTGAGAAAGTCGAACATGAGCATAAAGTTGAGATTCTGTCTGCAGAGAAGAGGATGAGGGCATCATATTGTGAGATGTGTGTTGACTTTAAATTTGGATGACCTGCGATAATAGAAGTAGGCTGAAATTCGGTTAAGGAATAACAAAAATAATACCCACTGTAAGCAGAAAACTCAAAAGTTTGAAATTATAATGGAGAAGAAACTAGTTTGTGTTCAATGTATGTCACTCATGGTCCTAATCAATTAATCCTAACTGGAATAAATGTATGGTGAAAGGCACTCTGTTCCTCTCACCATATGAGTCTTTAACACATGAAAAGAGAATATAATAGCCTGACTTGCTAGCACAATGGAGAGAACATAACTGTTCTCTGTGAACAATTGGATAATAAGGTACCTACCTGGAAATGCACATTTTTTTAATAATTGTGAAATGTCTTTGAGTGAAAAATGAGAGGCATTGCATTTAGTTTCCACAATGTTAAGACATCTCTGCACTGCTTTCTTGAAGCCACGTCTTCCTCTAGCAATTTTAGGGAAAAAAATATACTTGTTTGTAAACAGACAGACAACCACCCCAATAAAAAATAATACCAGGGGCTCCACAAAATGGCCAAAGTTAAGCGAACTGAATTTTTTTTCAGTAGAAACTGAAATGAACAACATAATTCAAATGCTGTTTCTTTCAATGACATTTTTAAATGGCTTTTGTGGGGTTTTTAATAGACTTTAAAGAGGGGAGTTGCATTGTGGGGTCAGGGAGGGAGGTTGGCTTTGAGAGTGTTTGGCTTTTTGCAGATTTCCCATTTCTGACACATGTGAAAGATGAGAGTGCTGTATACAACAGGGACTGGAAACCCTTTGGAGGATGGCCTATATGTTAACTAAACAGTATCTCTGACCATGCTAAGCTCAAAGAAATTCCTAATACCACCAATCCTTAGGCTTCTTTGATTCAGTCTCATCATTTGATACAAATAAGAGCAAGAAAAATAATTCATTAGCATTGAGGGATGTTTCTCAAAACTATTTCAAGTTTCTTCATATCTTGCAGGGTATTTTTTTGTTCAGTTTTTAAAAATCATAGAAAGAAATGCACATACAGTGTGGTAATAGGTCCTAGTTTTTCTTAGTGGACATTACAAAGATATTTGATTTGAGGTATCTTGTAGCTGTTGATAATAAAATGATACCTTAGGTAGCACAGTATTCCATTCTATTGCTCTTTGCACTGGTATGGTAAACTGGGACAGCTCATCCTCACAGTATGGTTCCCTCCCCGGTCTCTTCTGAAAACCAAGTGCTGAAAGAACCTCATAGGGTTATTTCCCTAATTTCCAGGACCAATTGGTGAAGGGCAGTAGCCTTCAGCTGATGTTGGTGTGCAACAATGTCATCAAAACTATTCCCATATTTATCTAGAACTAGTGCATCACAGCATTAGCATCTGCAGACTCTGGTGGTCAGAAACATTTAAGCATGAAGTCTTCAATGCTTTGACAATGCCAGTCAGCACCACCTTTACCTCTTTAGAGATCAAACATGATGCTCTCTAGAAAGCAACTTTGAGAAAGAGCATAAATCATAAGAGAAGAAAATATGAACCAGGAGGAGCTATTTGGGATAGTTTGTGGCTATTGTTGATCTGACTTGGAATATTGGGTATAAAAAGCTACTGCAAACTGAAATTCTCCTTTTAATATTAGTGGCACTCCATAGAGCTCAAAGCTTCTGCACAGCTCTGCTGGATGCGCCAACTGATGCACAATTTGTCTTTCTTACGCCTGCTACTAAAATACTTTCTAAATGTAAGTGAAAATGTGACCTTTTCTTGGTTATTGTTGGTGACATGCTTTGATTTCTCTTGTCTTTCTGTCTTATCCTCTTATTATTTCTTTTAATTATGTGTGTACATCATGCACAACTTAGATTAGGTTATCCTGTACAGACAGATATTTCTTCCTGAGATACCTCTACTGCCTTTCCCATTTTCAGCCTTTTAATTCTATTGAATCTCCTCTCTGCTACCTTTCACATTTTCTCTTTATCCATTTCTATTTAGAAAGCTAATAATATACCAAGGAATCATTGTGACCTTTCCAGGTAATCAGTATTAAGAATAGTCAGCTACCAGCAAATATTTTTTCAACAATAATTATATAGAAGAGTGGCAGTTTCTCATTCATCACCTTAAGCAGATGTCTGGAGAAGGAAATAGGAGTTTCTTAAAGTACCTGAGATTTTGCTTCAGAGGCATCATTTTTGACACATACTCATTAGCTGGGCTTGGTTGTAGATAGTGTCTGCTTTAAAGCAGAGTTTTGGCACTATTAGCAGAAAGTGGTCCGTTTTGTCAACTCTTTCTCAGCATAATAGCTCCATGGATGACAAATGACTGTTCAAACTACCACCAGAATGGTTTATTGTCATCTGACAATGGAGGCACTTCATTGAAATTAAAAGTGAAATAATGCTATTGGATTTCCAGGTTATTAGCAAAAGAGCAAGGAGAATGTGGGGTGAGAGGAAATGCCTGCTATTCTGTTTGGAGACTGAAGTGTTCGGGAAATACACTGGTGCAGAGGGAATTGTACCGGAGTCATGAAAATTTCAGAACAGGAAGCATAGGATTTAAAATAGAATAAGGGTCATGCTCTCCCAAGACGCACTTTCAAAAGTAAAGTGAAAACATTGATTCTTCCTATAGGGTTCTTTCATTTGTTTATAAATAAAGATGAAGGAGAGAGATTAATATTCAGCCAGCTGGTGTCCTCAGATGCCCCCTAGAGTGGAACAGAAAAATAAGCAATTGGCAAATAAACGGTAAAATTCAATTACTACTCAGAGAATGCAATACATCACCACAAAATTAAATGCTCCATACTTGGGGGATTGGGGAGTGGGAGGTGGGGGGGAAGGGAGAGGACTTTAAAATCTGTGATGTGACAAAAACAAAAGACCATTAAGAAAATCGGCATTAGTAGGTTTCAAAAGTGCCTGGTCCCTTTGAATCTGTAACATTGTGTTCCACGGTGGATTTGGTTTGCTCAGTATCAGACTTTGATCCAGACACACGTTCTTGCTGCAATATCTGTATTTCATGTTTTAGTTGCAACTCGGCTTTCCCTCTCAGGAAAACATTTTTGGATCTGAGAAGGCTCCACCCCATCCCAATTCAATCTGGTATTAGAAACAAAGCATCACACTCTAGGCTGCCAAAATGCCCCTATCTAAACTGCTGAGTGGTCCCAGCATCCTCCCAGATGCATGACTCAGAATATACTGTCCCCCATGATGAGACTTGAGCAAGATGAGAGGTCCTCTCTGAAAGCCAGACTCCTAATCAGGCTGACAGCAAGCCTGTTGCTGGATAAACACAGGTTTTCCACAGCATTTGCCACAATGTGCATAAATACCTGTATTTGCTCTCAAACGAGAGGCTGTATAGATGCCTCTGTGGTGAGGTAAAACCTCTGCTTCTCAGCAAGGTGGAAAGCTGCACAGATCTGGCAGTGTGGACAATGGGACCCAAGGCAGCATCACTGTGCTGTGCTGAGTGCACATGCCAGTTTCCCAGAGCCAGCCTGAGCATCTTTAACACAGCAGTGCAATATAATATGTGAATGATAGAGTCCAGCTGTGCTCGATAGAAATTCCTTTTCCACTGCTCTGTCATAGCACTGCAAAACAAAACTGCCATAAAAACAAAGCTGCCATAAACACTCTCATTCCCCTTCACAGTCCTCAAGCAGATGAAAATATATTTGGTTTGTTTTGTTTCATATTTCAAGCCCTTAAGGAGTATTTACTTTTGGTTAAAAATTTAGGAGTAAATTTTCAGGTGTCTTCTAGTATTTGTTCTGACTTACTCAAAGTTGCTTTTCAGTTTACCTTTTTTTTTTTCCCTCAACACTGTGCTTTTCAAAGAACTAAATCAACGCAATTGTCACAGGGTATTATGGATGTTTAAGCCTTGCTAAAAATATTTTAATCATATTTCTTCCGGTATTCTTTAACAAAAGTCCCCTATTCAAGGCATCATTGTATCAAAATTTAAACTTTAGTACAATATTCAATTGATAATAGATTTAAAAAATTTTAAAAATAATTGAAGTACAGGAACTGAGGTAAAACACTGTTTTGTTTTGTTTATATGACATTTATAACACTTAATCACTCCCAGACTGTCTCCAGATGCTACATGAGATGTCACATGGTTTGTGGCAGAATCCAAAACCCTAAAAATTCAGGGCTATATTTATTAGGTCACTCAGCCTATGAATTTATGTGTCCTAGATGACCACCTAAATGGCCCTGAACAAGAGATATTCAAAACTGTATGATTCCTACTGGCAATTTCTGCAGTAGAATAAAACTCACCCAGAATGCCTTTACCTTAACTCCAAATAAGCATGTAAAATAAATGTAACATATATAGAGGCTTATACAGATATCTACAGTAGACAAGCACCTAATCCCACACTGGACATCAGGAATGAAAGTTCAAAGGATTTAAGAGTTAGAAAAATGCATATAAGCAGCATAGAGATATGGCTAGTGGAGTGACTTCTGTGCAGTGTGTTTTTCAGTGGTATTTCAATTACCAGTGTTTCTCAAAAAGATCTCACTTTGTTAAACTCTTTCTTCCTCATTTGAATATCTTTGTTTTTATACAGTACAAAAAACCCCAAAGTGAACTGGATGGTAATTTCTTCTTTTAGGGAGAGAAGCTTATATGGGTAACAGTGCAAAAAACTACAATTAACTTACAATTTCTCCTATTATAGTAAGGAAATTTACACACTGAAATCTCAGTTACCAGAGAAGAACATCAGGGGGAGGACAGCAGCTAAAATGGGCTGGAAATATCTGTGCATCAAATTAAATGCGCTGGATTTGAGGCCTTAAAAGCACTATTCCACCAGCCTTGCTATTTTCATTGGTGAAAGCAGGCATGACCTCTTCAAGACTTTTAAGTAATGTCTCTAGTCTCTGACAATCTTCCTCACTACTCAGTGCAAAAGGAAAACACCATTTATGTATCTATTTTGGAAAGTTATAGTATAAAACAGCCAGCTAGTGTCTAGGTAGACTTAAGCAAATAGCTGTAAATAGCAGCCATATGTTGCTGAGTGAAAGGACTAAGAGTCATTTCCACCTCCTAAATCACTCACATGTATGGCTATGGAACACGTATTGAGCAAAGATGGGGTGTTAGCAAAGAGCAAGAAGGTTCAGTGTCAAAAGGAAAGCAGGACATAACAGGTTTTATTTCCAGTTTCTGCACTGTTCAAATACACAGTACACGTGACCAATCTTCAAAAGTCAGACTGAGTAACTCTCCAAATGCTGCCACCTGCAAGTGTACAACAGCTTGGATAAAGTCAGGGTTATGAACCTGAACCTTGCTTGCAGCTGAAGTGCAGCACGAATGTGTCTGTATTTTATAATTGCAGACAAAAGGGTACAATTTGGTGCAACAGATCAAACTATCAAGGCCTTCAAGCTTCATACACAACTCCAAAAATAAAAGTGGTAGTATTTATGTTTATGAGGAGTCTGTTATATTCATACATGAGAAGCATGAGAGACTACTTCATACAGTGGTAAATGTAATTCTGCTACAGAAATTGCTGTCTGGCATCCATCAATGGATGAGGGCTTTTAATCCATTTTTTTGTGATCATTATGATTTTTTCTCCAGGATGGAATAGCTCCCTGGATGACGGGCAATAAGTACCACATGGTCTTGTTTGTTGCGAGAGGCTGGAGAAACTATTAAGGCTTACTTCACTGCTCTGAGAATAAAGAAGATTAGATGAAGTACCACAAGTTTAGGTGTCCCCCTCAGTCTTGGTGACATTTCTCCTCTACACAACAGTGGCCTGGCAGGAAGATAGCAAAGGATATGACAGTTTGAAGCCAAATTTCCTTTGGCAAGTGATGGAGTCATTGTGGAATTGAAAGTCATAGGAAAACAGGGGGAAAGGTATGGGGGAGACAGTGACCATGCTAAAGCTGCAGCACTGTACTTTGGTTTTTTTAATAGAAAATTATTCAGTAAGCTGACAGCATTACCATATATTACTCTAATCTGTACTTCACTCTGCATAAATGCTTCCTCCTCTCCCTTTCTTCTCTTTCTCCAGTATACTTAGCCAGACTGTTTGGTGCAGTGCAATTGCAACGTACCATATTACTTCTATTGCAAAGTGCCCTCCTGTCCTAGGAAGCTTAACCCTGGCATGCAGGTTTTTGCCTGCTCAGCTGGGAAACCACACACTAAACCTTCTTTTCTACTGGCACTGGTGGGAAAAGGAAAAATCTATTTCTGGCTGTGTTTCTGAACACTGAAGGCTTTGCAATATTGCCACCCTCGAAATACAAAAAAAATCAGTCAATCTTATACTGAATATTAAATTTTCTTTAAAATAGCATTATGCTTTTAGCTAAGCTTCTCAAGGAAGTGAAAATACCGTCTACCTGCCCTTTTCTCTGTAAGTCTCTCCGTATCCTTCCCCATAGCTGCTGAAGTCGTTAGCCAATTTCAACACGTTTGCCAGAGGAATACAGTCTCAAAGGAAATACTGTCATGAATATACACAGTTGAATAGAGGAGCAGCATAAATTAGTGCCTAATCTAACCACCCAAATTCACTGATTATCTATTTTCTTTGCCCTGGTGGCAATTCAGCCACTGGCACAAGTGCAACCTGGAATCATCCACCCCTTGGGGGTCATCTTTCTCAGCTGGCAATTGCGGAACAGAGGAGGCTGCAGAGGAGGTGAGGGACCCAGTAAGGGACCTGGGAGAATTGCAAGAAGGTAGAGGCATTCCCATTCAAGGTCCAGGGAGCATGGAATAGGGGACAACAGAGAGGATAAAGGACATACATCCACAATAACTGTGTTTTCTTAATGCCATTGTTCACCACAAAATGACATTTGTAGAGGTTCTATGTAGTCTGTCTTCTGTCACTCTTAACTCAGTCTTTGTACTTTGATGGATTCTCTGCATTAACCACTACCTCCAAGCATGTCTAACCTCTGTCTAACTTTTATTTCAACCTTTCTGACCCAAAGTCCACATTATTTATGTTTATCCAACATTTATCTCACTGCAACCCATCTGTATTTCTTCCCTGCACACCTTAATGTCTGTCTGGAAATCAGAATATGTAGGTGGTCTCTGACCTTGATAAAACACAATGCTTCATTCTTGTCTTCACTAGAACCACTTTTATTTAAATCTCACCTGCTTTTTTGCTATTTAAATCAGCTTTAAGTTCATAACACATTTTATCATCTCTAAATGAGCAGAGAAAATACAATTGTCTGGTCTGGAAAATATCCTGATAGTAAAACTTTATGTCCCTAGAATGTAAAAGGGTTGGCTTTTTTAATTTGCTGATAAATGAATCTTAATTCTGTCGGTGTCATTTTGGCAATGTGAAAAACCCTGGGAAAAGCCATAATTAAAAGCATGTTCCTGATTATGGGTATTTTACTGTAAGGAAAAAATATAATTTCAACTGTAGATCATAGACCATAGAATCATAGAACCATTCAGGTTGGAAAAGGCCCTTGGGATCACTGAGTCCAACCATCATCACTACTTTACAAAGTTCTCCCCTAAACCATATCCACGAACACCACGTCCAAACGACCTTTAAACATATCCAGGGATGGTGACTCAATCACCTCCCTGGGCAGCCTATTCCAGTGTCTAACCACTCTTTCTGTGAAAAACATTTTCCTAATGTCCAGTCTAAACCAGTTAAATTGGCAAGTATATTTCTTAATTGGAGGTTCTTTTGCTTACTTTGCAGCATTTTCCTCAGAAAAAAAAAAAAAAAAAAAAATATATATATATATATATATATATATGTTAATTACATCTTTGGTTGACTCCAGAAGCTAAACTTTATTAAACTTCCCCTCATTCATTTTACCAGTATTTTGACAAACTGAGAATAACCCCTATGCTAGAGATGAGGTGGTGGAAAAGTATTGCTAAGAATACAAACTGCCATTTGTCTAAAACTCCGTGGCCAAAGTGTTGGAGAATGAGTGAGATGGACCGTAGTATGAACCTGCATAAGACCTCAAAATTGGGTAGTGGTACACCCAGAAAAAGAGCTCAACAACATCATCAAAGACCTTCTGCTTCTCCTTTAATATTTACCTGCATTAAGGAGGTGAATACTTCAACAGAGAATGGAAATGTTGAAATATGACACTTTTAGAAGTGCAAAATTCCCATGTATGTAATAAATCCCTGAAGTACAATGGATATAGTCTCTGGGGTTAGTTCGCAAAAATATCAACCAGCTATAGCAAAACACAGAACTATACCTAGATCCTGACTATTTTTAACATTTCAATATATTCATATCATACAAACAAGTTGAATTATTCTGTGCAAAATAATTATGCCTACTTTATTCATCAGTTGCCCTCTGTAACCAATCTTTTTTGCTTTTCTCAGGTGATAGGAATATAACTATTCCCAGAATATGCTACAAATAGACATCAGTAAATCAACACTTCAGAAACACCATTAGCAATAATTCTTCTCTGAAGAGGAAATCTTGCTTTAATAATTTAGAATATCAGTGAAGGCTGCTCACACCTTCATCCTTTTCCACTCACCAAACCAATTAAATTGACTGTAACATCGCTGCTGTGGGTGTTGTTTCTCTCTTGTCGTTATCCCCCTCTGCGAGGTTGCTCACTAGAAGTAAAGCTATGGTTCTTTGCTCAAAAAAAATGAACAAAATGTTCAGCACAAATACAGAGAGTGTCTTTCTGAAGAGGTCAGGATCAAGAGAGCAGAGGGCATGTTTTATGCTTATACTCATCGTAATTCCAGATTATCAGAGAAATAGAAACCATAAAGAAGCAGCTGTTGAATGCTGTCTGTGAACTTGTGACTTCTCCTAACTACTCAGCAGGAGTAGGTGCTGCAGAGAAGCGAGTAAATATGACTGCACCCAAACAATCTATCACAGAGAGAAGCTATCACATCACAAGAGGGTTGAGTTCCAGTGTCAAGTCCACAACTTTGCAGCTTTTGGAAGGAAGACCAATGCGTGTAAACTTTTATGTTTACATGCACAGGAGTGATCATTTTGCACTGGATCAACTCACTTCTGCTCTAGCAGATGTGTAGTCCAGACCCTTTGGGATATCCCACTTTTAGATGGCACGCGAATGTCCTGCAAATGCTACTACTGACATAGAAGAAGAAAAATAAACAGGATCAACAACCATCTTTAATCTTAGTGTTCCAGCCACCCAAACCTATTCACCTGTGAGGCAAAAGGGAATTTCTTAGTATAGATCTCAGACCTCAGAATTAGTTCATATGCAATTCTGAATGTGAAAATTGAGACTATGGCAAAGAATAAAGCCAAACATATAATGCACTGTTTTATGTGTGAAGTTGTACAGTTTTCATCCTGTTTCATAATTCAACAGGCAACACCTTAAGAAGCAGCTCTTGACACACCAATGCTTGCTTGACAATTTTATTTTTTTCACTTTTCCTCTTTGCTTAGCTTTTTCTGGACTTTTGATGGTTTTTCATATGGAGAAATTTCAGTGATGTTATGAGCATTGTTAGAAAAGTACCTTTACAAACCCAGTGTTTAATTGCTCAACAGATATTCACTCTGTGTGCACTGGGAATCTGTTCTGCTCACTATCTAACTAAAAAACAAACAACCAAAAAAAGAAAAAAATAACAATAAAGTCAAAAAACCTCACTCATGCTTCTCTTAATTCAAGTGCCATCACTAAGGGTGACCTGAATTCTCCTCTCTTCCTTCACATCAGAAGGAAAAAGTTGTTAGCTGGACTTCCCCATGCACATTTATTCTTGTTTATAATGAAGCTGATGGTGGTAAGCTTAGAAATAATATAATTGGTTTTCAGATAGCTGACTCAATATTATTAATTCTGCTACTCAGAAAACTCATCTTCCTCCTTCTGCACTGCTGGCTACCAAACTGCCATTTGTAAATTCTCAAAATATTGAGATGACTGAGAAGAAAAATTTATTCCATAGCTCCAGTTGTTTAAAATGCATATTTGTCAAGCCCCAACAAGTTTGTTACCATGCCTTTCAGAAGCAAATTGTGTGGGGTTTAGCCCTTACCCCTGACTCACAGAAAAAGCTATTTGGATACCGACAGCTATCTAGAACATTAAAAGTACAACAGTCTTCAAATAAGCCCCTGCTCATGAAGCCACGTAGTCTTCACAGTTATGCCAGGCTACAGGGCATGACCAGCAAAAGCTAGACAAAAGCATGGGAAACATGCACTTTGTCCTCAACAGGAATCTCTGACTATGTTCAACTGCTGAAATTGTTATGCTTGAGAAGCAAACTGGCTTAGAGCTCAGCCAATTTAGGACTTCAGCACTTCAAATTTTATATGCATAAAATGTTTAAAGGCTGTAGGAGAGCTGTAAGTCAGTTTGCCTCTACAACCGTGAAACCTTAAGGAGCTCAGAAGGGCGCAGTGCTATCACTCTTTGCTTGTTTAAGCCTCGTAGCACAGAAGACTCAGAAAAGAGCTTCACTGGGCTTGAGGCAGTCGGGATCTCCCTGATGCCACTGAATTACTCAAATACAGAAGTGGAGCTAGTTGAAACAACAATCCCGTTACATGTTTGTCTGCCTTTAACCACTTGATCACTAATTTGAGGGCCAAATGCTATGGCCTAAGCTGCTTGAAAATCCCTCCCTCCAGGACATTTCCTAAAGGACATAAAATAGCAGTGTCTCTGGAAGCTGGTTGGCAAATGCAGCTTTGCATTTCCATTTCGTCATGTTTCCAATGAAAATGAATACAGAATTCACTGCAAACACACTTTTTCTCTGGCTGTCACACAAGTTTCCTAAACTGTATTCTGAGATATTGATAGTGATAGAAATGCATTTTTATGCATTTCATATGAATCCCATGCATTAAAATCTCATTTTTATGTCCAGAATTTTGTCTACCATCTTTTCAAATTGCATTCCATTAAAAGTGTTTGATGTCAGCATGGCAAAATGTGGTTGTACAACAGTATAAGGGAAAGAAAATTACAAGCAAGTCATCACACAGAGCATATCCACACTTCTGCCCAGACACTGAGATAAAGCTGTTATGCAAAAGATGCAGACTTTTGCTAGGGACAAACAAGACCTGGTAGAACAGCACTCAGGTAAGGTAGTCTAAGCATCTCCTGACACAGTGCCTGCTCCAACCCTGTCTCCAGCTCTGTCTGCAAACTTTTCCTAAAGAGGGAAGGTAATAATCTGCTGTAAATTAACTTAACCAGATACATCTGCATTTTTGAAGGCTGAGGTCACTTTATTGTACCACTACTTTAATGTGTTTTGACTCATAAGCAACCATACAGCCTTAACTTTAGGGCTTTATTCTGTGTAAGACTATTAAAGCTGATTAATATTTAAACTAGTTTAAGCATGGATTTTACACTAGAGTGCTTGTGTTTGTTCACTGCTGGGTTTAGTGTATGCAGTTTCTTTGGCCAACAAGCCCTGAGACAACATAAACTGTCACTAATTACTACCATGGTTAAGAAGTCTTCTTACTCCTGTATTGGAACAGATCTTTCAAGCACATCTATCAAAAGTAATGCATAACTGATCATCACTCAATAAAACTGCAGAAAAATTGCAGCTGGACATGAACTATGAGAAGAAACAATGTGGACTGCAGATACATCACAAGTTGTCTGATCCTAAATCCCTAAACCACAAATAAGGCAGACAGAGAATAGAGGCAGGGCTCAAAATAGCTTATTCTTTCTCTACAAGGTGCTAACATTTCAAATAGTGTTAAAAATGTTGCCAATGCATTTGTAAATATCGAGCATTACCACTGCTAGGCAAACTTTTCTGAACTTTTTTCAACTTTAGAACTTAACTTGGAGACTTAAGCCTATTTTTAAAATCATTTTAATGTATGCACCTCCAGCTTTCATCAGCAAGAGCAAATTCTTCTCAAGCATTTCATCTTCTGTTTCATTATCACATTGAGAAATATCTCTGTGGAATCACAAGATTCAACATGAAGTTTTACAGAAATTATGCAGGCATGTGAGCACACACACTCTTATGTTGGAGATTTACTTTTATCAGGTGCCAGCTCCTTGTAGTAAATCTTGAACTGTACAGAACTCTCAATGTGAAAGTGTGGAATAAGTAGAATCCATCCTGACTACTTTGTGTATTCATAGCTTTTAATATCAGGGAGGACAAATAAATGGTGAATAACAGCTCTTATTTTAGAGTTGTTATTTCCATATGAACTTCTAATCTATTTCCATATTAAATATTGAAAAAAGCAGGCATGCAAAAAAGCTCCTTTCTTCTTTTAAATCACATCAACACAATGCAACTGAACAATGAGAAGCAAAGCCATAAAAAAAGGTGCTACCTGCTACTTGCGTAATATCAATACTTAAGAGCCTTCTTTCAGAATAATTCCCCGCTGTGTACTATTTTACAAAAAACTAACACAAAGTCTAAACAACCTATAATCTCTGGGATTAAAAAATAAATATATGTATTTAAAATTTGCAGACAATCATGCTAGTAAGCAATAGATTAGAGGATAAAACAACAGGTATTTATTCACGTCTTATCAACAGAGGATGGTGGCAGCCCCCGTTGGCTGTGATACAGCTGTGGTATCTCAACAGCAAGTGAATCCCCATACTGGCAGTGTTTGTAAAGGCTCCTCTCCCTCCCAACAAACACACCATTAATAACTTTAAGAATTATTTGACAGTAAAGTATTTGCTATTTAGCAGCTATGTTGTAGTAAATTACATTAATTAGAAATCCCATTAATAGCATGAGAAATGGATGTCCTCAGGAGGAAGCAGTCAGCAGAGTGCCCTGCAGATGAGACAGCAGCGTCACCTCCGGGACCAAGCATGGGAGCAGCTGAGGAGCTAAAGAAGGATGAAGAGCCACACAGGCATATCAAGCTACAGAGAACTTGTATCTTTATCCATCTTCCAGTTCTGCTGTGCACAGGGCCTTGAAGGCACACTTCTCAAGCACATTGCAAGGGATGAAGAAAAGTACAGTGCTGCAGCCTGTCTTGAAGATCTATTCACAGCTGTGTACCCACAGCTGTGCACATATGGTACACTGCACTTAGGCTTTTCTTCCTGGCATACTGTGGTAGGAGACACACTTCTGGATAAATATAAGTACTACCTTTATTAACCTTTGTTCCCTGAGCAAACTGAAATCATTACAGAGAGAGAACACATTCATTGTCTCCAAAAATTGGTTTCTATGGTATTCCAAAGATATTTATTTTTAAGTGGGCATACCATCCAAAGTCAGAACTGTTAAACTGAAAATAAAAATGGTGTGTCTCCAAATATCTTTTTAACAAGCTAAAACACTTCCAGTGTTTTAACAACATTGCCAGCTCAAAAAACTCAACCTTCTGTTTTCCGTACTAAAGCAAATTGCATACAATTAAAGTGAAAGGTCTGGAAAAAAACGGTATTTTGGTGCAAAACCCTGCCAACTGCCAAACTGCCCTACAGCCAAATAATACAGAGTATGACCCAAACCCATAAAGAAGTATTCCACTACAGAAGGAACGCAAGGAAATAGCTTCCTTCAGATGTTTCACAGAGAAGCCATGTCTGGCATCTGCTTGAAGCCTCCAGAGAAATTGTGAATATCATCTGTGGCATTAGCACATGCTACCATGGTATCAAGCCCTTTGTCTGCAAAAGCTGCTACCTCAGAGCAGATTGTCAGTGACAATTATAATTTTCACTTATTTTAGCTGAGTAACTGTGATTGCTTGCATCAGAGGGGATCAGACTATATACAGCAAAGGTGTATGGCTTCAGAGTGGTAATTTAGTTAATGTCACAGAGAATAGGAAATACATTTTTGCTTCCTGGAGCCTCATGTGTATCAGACTCTAGCTGCAGCCAGGTGTTTCAGGGATTCTTGGCACTGTGTAGAACTGCACATTTAATCACAGCCTCCTACCATGACTTTGGTGAATGATTTGTCCAAACATAAAAAAGAGGATTATAGCTTACTGAATCAGAAGAGGACACTCAGCAAGAAGCTGGCCAGCTCCATACACACTGAAATGCTCCAAACAGCAGTACTGGCCAAGTACCATCTGGTTTAAGTTTTTGAATGAAACATTGATTTTCAGCTGTCTTTCCAAACATCAGACCTTTAAGGGTTCATTTATAAACCATAAAGGAAAGAAGCTTTCAGTAAACCAAGTGCTGTCCTGGGTGAGTGTGAGCAGCAGCAGACTCCCACTGACACCACAGTCAGCTCTCTCTTCTAGGGCAATTAACTTAAGTGTTGGTACACAGGTATTTAAAGATCACTCAGACTAGAAAAGGCATACTGCTTAGCCACGTCTTATTTTAGTCAATTTGTTACAGATTCCCTCTTACTATGATCCATCTACTACTCCTTTTCTTTACTATAGTTATTCCTTGGCTTTCATTACCAATACTGATGCGTGAGTCACGTTTACACGTCACTTTTACAAACACGCTTTTTCATGAGAAAAGTAAGGCAGAAGGGAACCTCCTACCTACCTGAGAGGGCTCCAACCTTTATTTTTCAGAGGGCCAAGAACTATCATGAGAGTAGAAAAAAACCTAAAATACCCAGGGCGAACACAACATTCAGCTTTAAAGAGTTTTACTGCTACCTGTATATGTGTTAGTGTAAATCCTCAGTCATGTCAACATCATACATGTGCTTAACTTGATGAACTTTGAGTAACCCCATTGTAGTGCATTGCGTTAAGCATTTATTTAACATTTTTCTGATCACTTACATAAATAAACAAATTATTATTGGCTGCATTAATTAGCTCTGCTGAGGATTCGAATTCAGGAAATACTTCAAACACTAGAAGCAAAGAAGCAAGGATTTTGATGCAGCTAAGCCTATTTCCAGGGTAATACAGATAGAAATTCATGATGGGGAAAGTGCAGCAGCTCAGTTCATAAGGAGTATAGATGGTGGGTCAGATGCATGCAGGAATCAGAAAAAGAAGGTGGGGACAGGAGGTCACAGATAGTCTAAACATGGAATATTATATGTAGGATTTTTTTACCAAGCACCACATGCAAGAGGTGGATGTAATAATGAACTTTAAACATATATATATATATATATATTTATTCTTCCCTAATATGTATTGGAGTCTTTTAGTTTAAGAAATAAAACCAAAGACCATTTTCTTTATCTGTATTTTATAGATGAGGAATATAGGTACAGCAGAGCTCTTGCGAACTTTTGAAGTGACAGCCAAGGAAAACACACAACCCTGACACCACATGTCTGAAATTGGGCTTCAAGTTATATAGAATCTTGTGGTGATAAACTAAGAGATATAAGAGGCCAAGCACTGCGATTCTCTGGTAGAAGCAAATCCTGGGGAGGGAAAAGAAACATCCTCAGTATAAAAGACATTGAATAGATTGCAACAAAACTAGGTTTAACATCCTGGAAAAAAGTATCTTAACAAACCTCTCTTACACTTCCCATTAAAAGACATAATAAACAAGACATAACAGCTTCTGTGAGGAATCGCATTTGTGACCAAGCAGTACATAAAGCAGACATATTATGTAATAACTATCTTTTATGTTTAATGGTTATGCGTCTGTAATTTCTAAGAAGGTTCCCAACTCTAATTCCTCTGTAACCTGGAGGATGTCTTCAGTCTGTTTTCTTCCTTCTGTGCCTGCATCTACTTGTCATGACATATTGAGCCTTGTAAAAAATGTTTTATTAAAATGACACAATTAGATATTTCACTTTTAAGACCTGATGGTCACAAGTCGGTTTAATGAATACAACAGTTGTATATCACCATACACACCAGAGGGCTGACTCTCTTACACCTAGTCTGTCACACACTACAGTTTGCATCAGGGAACTCAGAACCAAGGACCCATTTAGGGATCATCGTCAAAGTGTCGAGGGAAGAAAAGACACAAGTAAGTCAGGGGTCAGTTATGTGCAAATCTATTGTTTAAATAATCTTACAGAATGTAAAATACCATAAAGGATATTTGTTCTACTTCCAGAACCTCAGATAATGTTCTTTAGGAGAGTTAATATTGCTTCCTTACTCAGATATTTGGATTTTTGTGAGAGACTTTAGTTGAGACTCGTTCACCCAGTGCTGGAACTCAACTCTGGTCCAGGCTTTGATTTAGCCTTCTCCTTGTAACACTGCAAGTTATGTGCGATAACCTCCAGTTAAGTGACCGCTATATTTTCATTTAATTCCCCATATCTCTCTTCTCTTACTCAGCCGCCAACTGTTTTGCATAGCCTAAGTCTTATGCTATACTATACCTCATCCTAAAAAGTTCATTATTACTTTTTATTTTTAATATAAAAAAAAGCATGACATATATTTAGTGAAAGCAAAGATCTACTATGTTGTGGTTTTTTAAAAATAAATTGTAGCTTTATTGGTAGCTTCTTTTCATATGGTGCCAGCAGAGAAAAGTGACTGATTATATTTTTTTCTACATATAGAGTAACATTACTAATTCTTAATTGGAAAATGTAAGTTGATGTTTAGGGGTTGCACACCATGGAAGCCATGGGACTTGTGCACTCCAGCCTTGCTAGTGCATTTGGCCTCACTGTAGAAACACGTTTTATTCAAATTACCATTCAGCCCTACAAGGCAAAAAAAAAAAAGAGAGATAATTTTAAAATAAGCATATAATTTTTATAATTTTTTCACTAATGCTCATTTATAATTAGTATATAACAGAAGCAATTTTTTTTCTACTACATTCTCTTTGATTTGAGTTATAAGAGGAAGTATTTTTCCATGTAAATTAACTTAACCTTCCCAGAAATACCCTCCTGTTGAGACTGTGCCATAAGCTTTCCTTCTCAAATTAAGTTTGTGAAATTTAAAAAAAAAAAAAATGTTTAAACAGTTATAGAACAAATCAGCATAGAAATAAGCAGAGTAGCTAAAATACGGAACTCTCCAACCACCTTTCTTGATGACACTTTCCCAGTTCATCCTCTGGTTTTCATCTTTTGTAGACTCAGTTCTCAAGTCTAACTGCTAAGGTCTCATTTTTAATCCCAAAAGAGGAGAAAAAGGAATAAATATGCCTTGGAAAAGGACACAGCATCACCTAACACAATGCAAACTCTTCCTTACTAACAAGTAAAAACATGGACCAGCATGAAACTATTCTGGTTCAAGCAGAGTAACATTTATTCACTAAATATGCCTGAACTGAGTTATTTCTTGAAGCAATTGAAACAAAAGAGCAGACATTCCAAGCTGACTTCCTTCTTCAGCCTGTTCTTTGTTGTATACATTTCTCCTGAAGCTTGAAAGACCATCTGCATGTCGACTTTGTTCTTCTTATAACCTAATTACCTTAATAAAGATTTCAGATGTGCATATAATTCAGACACTTACGTACCCCAGCTCTTCAAGGACAGAGGAGCTGTGAGGTACAGTACAAAATTCAGAGTAGGTTTAGATGTGCATTTTTAACCTCTTCCAAAAATTAATAATTTCATAATTCAGATATCAGTAATACAGTAAGTACCAAGACTACATTACTGTGCAGCTCAATCTGCCTATGGTAGCCCAGTAAACCACCACCCAACACAATTAAATAGAAAAAACAGAATTACTCCCTTACTCCCATTGATAACTATTTTCTTGTTTGGGTATTAATTTAATAAAACATGGGATCTATGCATGTTGTACAGCTTACAAAAAAGAAAATTAAAATTGTATTTTCTACCAAAATTACAGCCCTTCAGGGACTTACAGTTTTGATCACTATATCTCGAAATGGCCCCCCAGAAGGTCAAAGTGAATCTTCTCTATAATATAAAACAGTACTATCTGTTCAAAAAATCAGTAGACATTTTATATTCTTATTGTGTACGTAGGGTGAAGCTGTTACTGTGATCTTATAGGGCTAATAAAAATCCTTTAATATAAGACCCATGTATGATTAATTAGCCTCTCTACCATAGTCTTTGTTGCTTGGTTTCCAAAGCATGCCATTTGGTAGGGAATGGATGACTTGCTGCAAATATTGCAAATGTGTGCTGGGGGAATATATGAACATTTGTTCAAATTTGTCTTAAGATTTTATGCTGCTATGCATCTCCATACTGTCTGAGCACAAAGTTCTCAAATGAGTATTTGCATTTGACTGTGTTCGCAGTTCTTCCCAAGTTCATTTCCCATAAAGATGAGGTGCTCTAATTTCATTAATGCAAAAATGCGGTGCTTAGCCTTAGAGGGCTAAAAGTGGGTTTGACTGCCAAAATTTAATTTCATCTCAGTTATGAATTTTGCATTTAGCACAGTGAGGGTATTTGTACAACTCACAGAATCACGGAATAGTCATGGTGGGAAAGGACGTCTGAGATCACCAAGTCCAACCATCATAAAAAAACCCAACAAACTACAATCTTGGCCACTAGAGCATGCCCTGAAGTGCCACATCTACACATTTCTTGAATACCTCCAAGGATGGTGACTCAACTGCTTTCCTGGGCAGGCTGTTCCGGTGCCTGACCACTCTTTCAGTAAAGAAATTCTTCTAACGTCCAATCTAAACCTCCCCTGCCACAATTTCAGACCTTTTCCTCTGGTCCTGTCATTATTGTCTTGGCAGAAGAGCCCAACACTCACCTCCCTACAACTTCCTTTCAGGTAGTTGTAGAGGGCAATGAGGTCTCCCCTCAGCCTCCCCAACAAACATTCCTAGTTCCCTCAGCTGCCTCTTGTATGACTTGTTCTCTAGACCCTTCACTAGCTTGGTAGCTCTTCCTGGACAAGCTCAAACACCTCAATGTCCTTCCTGAAGTGAGAGGCCCAGAACTGAACTTTGTACTCGAGATGAGTTCTCACCAGTGCCGAGTTCAGGGACATGATCACCTCCCTACTCCTGCTGGTCCTGCTGTTCCTGATGCAGGCCAGGATGCTGTTGGCCTTCTTGGCCACCTGGCCACACTGCTGACTCATGTTAAGCTGTTTGTCCACCAGCACCCCCAGGTCCTTTTCTGCTGGGCAGGTCTCCACTCTTCCCCAGGCCTGTAGCATTGCCTGGGGTTGTTGTCATCAAAATGCAGGATCCGGCACTTGGCCTTGTTGAACTTCATACCATTGGCTTCAGTCCATCAATCTAGCCTGTTCAGGTCCCTCTGTAGAGCCTTCCTATCCTCGAGAAGATTAACACTCCCACCCAATTTGTTCTCATCTGCAAACTTGCTGAGCGTGCCCTCAATGCCCTCATCCAAATCATTGATAAACAGGTTGAGCAAGACTGGCCCCAGGGCTGAGCCCTGAGGGACACCACTGGTGACTAGCCGCCAACTAGATTTGACCCCATTTACCACAATTCTATGGGCCCAGCCATCCAGCCAGTTTTTTACCCAGTGAAGAGTAAATTTGTCTATGCCATGGTTTGACAGTTTTTCCAGGAGAATGCTATGGGTCATGCTGTTGTGTCATGTTTCCCAAACAACCAACACAGTGGAACCTGAATATTAGTTGAGTACTTATGTATTGTCTATGGTCTTTAAAACTTATATATATTTGCAAGTTAGGTTATTAGGAACCAATCAATAGAACCATCTACATAGCCGACAAACCAGGAATTATAAACCAAACCACCAATGGCACTTAGTGACATTTTTGAATCGTGGATGGATAATTCTTACTATAACCAACACACCCCAAAATTGCATGTCCCTTCTGTTTTACAGTGAATTTGATAATGTTTAATGACAAGTTATCAAACAGGGAAAAAAAAAATATTACTTAAGAGATCATCTACAAGGCACAAGTAACAGTTTCCAGATATGAAGCAATAAACTGAATGCCCTTATTTAACCATTCAAGAAAAAATATATATATATATTGTAAATGCGTAAAAGTAATTTCAAATTCGTATTCTGAAAGCAGTTAAAATGGCTTTCTGTTGCTTCAGCACACAAACCCAGTGCCATTCTGGATGTCTCTGTATGGATCATCTGGCTTATATTTCATAAACAAGTTTTGTTAATATCTAGTACATGCAGGCAATTCACACAAAGTTGTAGAAGCAACCCAGCCTTGGATGGCCTTGAGGCCCTACCTCTGCAGACACGACCTACGGGGAACTGTGTAGATAGCTCTGCCCCAACTTCTCCAATAAGCCATAGACTAAACAGAGCTGTGCTGCATTATTCAAAGACCCGAAACCAAAAATCCCAAATCCCTCAAGAAATAATATGCCCTGAGTCTCAGTCCAAACCACTACTCACTTTCCTGAGAAAGTAAAATAAGTAAGATCTGGGGATTTTATTTCTGGTTTCAGCTGTCAACTTTGTGTACCCACACAATCACAAGATCAGCAAAGGAGAAATAAAAAGTAGAGCACAATTAAGTGAACCTCCCCCATAGATGAATAAGGAAAGAGAAGTGATATCTCCACCACACAGCCAAAAAGAACAGTATCATCCTCTTCAGCACAGTCCTTCTCTTAATCATGTAAGTCAGGAGTTAAACATCCCACAATTCAAATTAGAGTTGGAAGTCACTTCTTCAAAAAAACAGTTGGCCTGTGGGAAAACCCTTCCTCCCTTGTTCATAATGCTAATCTAAGTAACTTCTCTGGGACCGAGAGCCCTTACCTGGAGTAATTAAGAAACATATATACAGTATTAGTGCACTTTAGAAAGTGCAATAGTGCATTTCTCCGTTGTATTAAAAAAACCTCTAGCAGTGATGTATTACATCTGTAAGTGCAGTTCAAATAAATTCCTTGATTGAACCTTGCAGTCAGTTCTTTTTTTGTTACAGACCCCAGGTGTCTGAGACAGCCATGAGAGTTGGTATGTATAACACAGGACCCTGGAGGAATTTGCATCACTCTGATAGAGGGAAGGGGAAACACCCCTTGAAGATCTAAATTTGCAATAGTTGTCTAAGCTAAGGTGACTGAACCCAAACCTCATCATCTTAGCTGACAAGCAGTAGCAAAAAAGTGCCTAGTTTCTCAAACTGTTACTGAGAAAGAGCCAGTCTTCACTATAATTAAAATTATCTTGGCAAAAATCTAAATAAAAGGTTAGATTTTAATATAGTAAAAAGTAGGCCAGCTCTTCTCACTGCAGTCAAAACTGCACCACTATGAGGAGAGTTTGCTCTGCTCTCTTTACTTCTGTTAACTGTTCGTCTTTCCTGTATTGCTACCTGCAATAGAATCGTACCTGAACTACTCAGACTACAACTTCAGGGGATATAATGTGTTGAGTAGTCACATTGTTAGAGACTAGTCTTGAAAATGTATATTCACATTAAATAATTGAAATGCATTTTTCTTAACTCTTCAGTGTATACAGACATCTGAAATTATTCTTCACAAGATCATTTCAGGGTTTTATATTAGATCACGTCATTTCTTTATGCAAAATTAGTCACCACATCTGAAATGCATTTTCCAATAGTTTGAAAGGTTACAGAGTATTATACTGTACTGAGCACAGACTGTAGGACATGTGAACCATAGGAAACCACAGACCTAAGCAATACACTATATGATGCAAAGATCCATACAGTAAATATGGCTTTCCATTGCTGAGTGGTGGAAAGCAAAAGGAAACAGAGATGTGTTCTTGGGGGATTTTTCAGAAACCTGGCAACTGTTTAAAGCATTAAACAATAGAGCTCAGGAAAGAAATTACTACAGGAAGCCACTATCTACAAAGCATATGGACAAGCAAGATACCAAAGACTGGGTACCCAGTGACTATGTGATTAAATGTGATTGAACAGTGTATAATGTGAATAAAAGTTTATTTTGTTATAAATGTGGAGTGTACCTAGATAACTGTAGGGGAATCTTTCCAAATTGAGTATTCCAAGCAAATAAAAAACAATTCATTCAAACTTGTTGTTTTAGTACATCCATTATGGTAAGAAAGAGCTCAGACCTGGATCAGAGCTCACCTCCCCAAAAACTCTAAGCATGGAGAGCCTGAGGTTGCTCAAGCTCATTCATCCTTAATTGCAGAGAAGTATTGCAATGCTGATTTACAAAGGAAAAAGTGCTACTCCTTATTTACACGCGATACCATCAGTAAAGAGCTTTATCATATTGAGTAACTGTCACAGTAATTAAATTGCTACAGTACATAAAAATGGCCTTCCTGAAGACAGTGAGTTATATTCCCACTCTATAGATCTTTCTCAGTAGGAAGGATGTTGCCAGCATCCTGCTGTTCCGGAGTGAGTTATATATAACTGCAGAAATAGTTGTGTAAGAAAAGAGGTGGAGGGGAAATGAGTCTTAAAGAGATCCTAAGTGCAGGTATCCTGAGGAAGGTATGGACGAGCCGGTGATACTCCATTTTGTGTCCTTTTTCTGCCCTCTCCCCAGATAATATAGGACTACAAGCGAGCAGCTTGTCAACTGCAACAGATTTTTACATCAGCCACAGAGGGATATCCTGCCTCTTAGGTAGCACACAACACATCCTCTTCTATAGCTTCCCTTAGACCTACCCTCCTGTCAAATTATGCATCTCTATTTTCAGTCAACTCATACTATTAGCCTCTGTACCATCCTGTGTAAAATGGTAAAATATTTTTAACAAATTTGCACAACAGCTACAGAACACAGTCAGGAGAATGAAAGCTATATTTTGTTCTTGGAAGGATTTGGAAACTCTTCTCTGATCTTACTGCCCTGATTTAAACTCATTGCTACAAAGCCAGGATCCTGCCAGTTATGAAGGGCTTTGGTTTTATTTTTTCATGCACTCATCATGACCTTTTTGTAAAGTGCCAAGTGAATTTGTTCATTTGTAACCCATCCAGATGCAGTAGATGTCAGCAGGGAGTGGTTTTGGGGTGGAGGGGCTAGTTTTAGTACATTTGATTAGTTTAATGGGGCATAAATGTCCCTTTCTATCTTTTCCTACTTTAAATATTTTAATTCATTCTATTAAAAAAAGAAAAAAAAATCAATGGTAATCTGTCAAAGGCTGCAATTATGTTTAAAATTGGGATGAAAAAGTGTATGTGTGTATGTGCATGTTAGTAAGAGGAATCATTTACATAGTAAGTAACGGTAATAATAATTCCCAGATTCAGTCTTTATACCCAACACTCTATCCTTTAGTTTTAATTTTTAGAGGGCTGCTTCTTTATGTACAGTACAATTGAAAACATAGAAACTTTAACTGTCTAGTTTTCAGCCAACTATCAGACAGCAAATGCAGATGCCACTTTGTTTTTTAAAAATTTACACTGGTAACATCAGCAGAGATCTGGCAAGGTCTCCTAAACTGAGCACGACTGAAATCCTGCAGAGCAAACCTATACTTATGACTAGTGGTGGTTTTCTAGGCTTTTGTAGTTTTCATCAACTGAAACCACTGGTATGCTGTGAACTCTACTAATGAACATACAAATCAGAAGTACTTTTTTTCTAGTGATTAATAAGCTTATCCAATTATTAAACTTCTAGACAGATCTAAATAAAAAGGTATTTTTATATTAAAAAATTCAGTGTTTCAAAATAAAATATTTTACTTCAACAAGTCAAAAATATTTGATTTGAAAAAAAAATAAATGTGGTTTTGAACCAGAATATCTTTGTTGTAATTTAATGCCCATACAATAGAAAGAAAAAATTATGAAGAGTCTCATTTTGCCAAAAGGTGTATCCTAAAAACTGGGTTTGGATGTACCTTGAACACAATTTATCCCACAATATCAAAAAATGCATTTTTTCCTCATTTTAGTGTATAACATCTAGTTTGGCAGGTGACAAGTAAGAAAATAGATTTCATTCATTGTCTTTGTCTTAGTGCTGAAGACAGGATGTTCCTTGATAGGCCTTTCAACTGTGAGAAAACATCCATTCAGGAAAGAACACACAGAGAAGTATAAAGTAAATGATTTATGCAAATATTTTTCTTAATATGCAGGTATCTCATAATGGATTTTTTCTCTGCCTCAGACTTTCATTCCATTTCCAAAGATCTTATATATCTTGGCCTTCATGTTAAAAGAACAGTGCCTGGCCCACTCTGAACGTGAGCGAAGAGAAGGTTGTCCCCAGTTCAGAGTCTTGGCCTCAAAGGTGGCCTTATCTAGTGCTTAGAAAGGTAATTTGACCTGGAATTAATTTTGCTTTTAAGGAATACACAACTAAATGTTATTATGGCAATGGCATGGTAGAAGAGTTTCTTTTCAGATAGGCAGACATTTTACCACTGCAAGATGAACTTTAGACTTCAGCCAAGCATTTTTCCAGGTAGTGCTATTTATGGGACTTAGCACAGTTCATCTCAAAAGGCTGAACCCAGCCTTTTTTCAGTGCAAAAATTCACCATTTCAGTTTATGTTAAAATAATTTTTGCAATGGTATTCAGCAGCCGCTGCAGAAAATGAGTTCTAGCATTAAATAATCACATCCTTAAGAGGCTGTGGGTACACAGCTGGCTTTCATCTGGTTTCAAACAGTTCAAATGTAACTATTGCAGAGAAATGATACCTCTTGTTTTTGAATATAAATTAATCCTGAAATAGTAACAAAGTTTTTTCATATTTGTTTTGTAAAATTTTGTACATGTGCAAAGCTGCATTGCTATGCTCACAAAACATGGAGGATAGTGTTCCCTACCACTCTAGAAATACATCAGGCCAATACAAAAGAGGAGATTAACCTATATCATGAAAATGGCTTGGGGATTAGTTTTCTTTGTTTGCTGAGACGAAATACTGATGCCAGCAATATCCTTCAAAACACAATCACCACAGCAAAATATATCACATGTTGAGTTTTGCCCAATGTACCTGCTGGCAACTGGACCTGGTAAAGCACAAGCAGAAAGAGGGTTTCCCACTGCAGCTCCCTGAACCCAGGATGGAGAGTGAGCTACTGCTGCCCCATAGAAGCTGTGCTGTCTCTGTCAAGCTATGTGAAAACTCTGAGGGAATTGGTTCCTCTCTCTCTCTCAAACTTCCTCTGTCCTTCAAATCTCCTCCCATCCCTTCCCCCTATAATAGTTCTCAATTTGCCAGGGTCTTCCCAGCTACAAGGAGGGAAGGTAAGGTCAGACACCCAACAGGAAAGAAGAGCTCTGATGTTTGTTAGGCTAGAAAAGCCTGTTGCAGCTTCCTCAGATGTAGGCTAAGTGGGCAGTCTCCTTCCCCTAGCAATCTGTACCCTGCACAGCTGTATACTTTGCTTTATGGACCTCCTGAATGTCCAAAGGAGCCCAGTTTACCACTGCATTTGAACAGAGCCCAGTGTGGGTCACCAAGTACAAGTGAGAATAATGAGATTACTGTTGTTAGCTTCCTAGCCATTCTAATTTCCTAACCCTATCTAACATTTCATGAAGATTTATCCAACAGAACATGCCCTGAAAGTGAACCTTGGAAATTCACACTCGGGAGACCAATAGGCATAGGAGAGTTCTGGTTAATACTCAGTGGTAACACTGATCCACAGGATTTATGCAGCTTTGCTGTAGGATCTGTTCAGCCTGCTGAACTCTATCTTTTCCAATATAACAGTGCTGTTCATAATATGCCTCTTCCGAAATTGCAGTAAGGCCTCTGAAATCAAAATAAATTTGATTTGTCAAGAGGTAATAATCTCCTGCAGGGAAGTAAAGGCACCTGGTTGCCTTCTGCAGTCAAAATTTAATATTAACATTAATAACAACCCCCTCCCCCTGTCTTACACAATGTTTATTTAATAATTTAATTATCCTATTAATCTTCACACACAGTTTATGTTTTTACCTCTAACTGAATATCTAATAGAGCTCACTTCACTGCTTATTTTAAACACCCAGAAGCAGCACTTTCTTCACACTGCAAAGTTCCCTCAGAGACACAGTGCCATGCTGTGGACTTTGCTTAACTGTGGAAACATTAATCTCACACCAAAATGTCTTTGATCAAGAAGCACCATCTAGTTGCTCATTTAGGTTGTACTCAGCAAGTTATTTAGACTCATGCCCAATGTTTAAACCTGTGAAAAGCCCCACAGAGGCTCCCCTAACTGTTTAAAGAAGATTAATCCTGTGCTTCAAAGATACACTCAGAGCTCTTAACTGATGAATCAGGACTTTGTTTTCTTAAGGTTCTGCATTTTTTATGGGTAACGGTACTTGGTTTTTTTGGGTGGGGATGCTGCTCTGGCTGAGCATGGGTGAAATAAGGACCTGCAGGTGTTCTGTATGCCATGGACATAGATCTTAATGTTTTGTCATTAAAAAAAAAAAATAATAAAAAATTCTACGTCCCCATCCACCTCTCCAATAATCTCCCCCTGACAGTGTGCCAAAAAAGAAGGAGCATGTGCCTGAACTGAAAACAATGCAGGACTGATGAACAAAGCAATTCTATTCCAAAATTTCCCAAAGATTACTTACAAATTGATAATTTCACCACCATTTCACCACTCACATTTCGAAAACAGCATGTTTTTCACAGCACAAATTGCCTATTTCCTTTCTTTCTTATGCTAGGACATAACTTTCTCTTTTGTGAAGAGTTCGGGCCATTCTCTCCAATCAAGAGAATGCATTTGGACAATATCAATTTGTATGCTAATAATATTGCTTCAATTGCACCTATGCTAACACACGAGACCAGGTTATAACTGATTCCCATTTCTTCTCTTTTAAGAGCCTTGGAGAGTGATAGTTCTACAGATTATGGAATCTCTTCTCATTTCCTCATCTCAGCATTGCCAAAGTGTTTATTACCTAGCCACTTCAGCTCATATTAAAAACTATTCAAAAACCTTAGAGACTCCTTGCACATACTCATGAAAGTTGTATCCAGCAAACGTGTTTGCTTTAGGCATAACATATGCTTCCTGTTTATTAGTGCAAGCTTCCAGTACCTTTGCATCCTCTTGAACAATGCTGACGTGTAAAGAGTATACTTTCTTTGTTTTTACAGTCCTACCAGTCATCAACCCCACTGGTGGAGTTTCTTTCCTTGGCTTTGGCATGCATAGCCCAGAAAATACCCTGGATATGATAAGCCATGGGAAGCCGTCTAAACTTTACTCTGGATACAAATATGCAGATCTGTCCCAGGATTGTATAGCAACATGATGTCTGTTCTCCTACAGTAAAACAATTCCTTTCAGAAGATTAAAAGCTACTGAAAGGATTTGCTTAAATACGTACTTGAATCATAGTTCAGTGTGAACATGAGATGTAAAGCAGGAAACTGTAATGGAGCTGGAATGAATTTTGGTAGCAAGGTTTCTGCCAGTGTAATATTAATGGTCTTAGTGTTAGAAAATATATCTGTAGAAGACTGGAAAACACCCATACAGAATAAACTTTGCCCAGGAAGGCTGGAACTGTACTTGTTTGGACACCTTTCAAAATCACAGCCTATAAATTAATCTAATAAAAACACAAATTATCCTTTTTCAGGATAATATCCCTCAGTTTCTATGGCACCAGTCTTTTGGGTAGATCTCCTTTGACTCCTTCTCACCCACTTGGCTCTAATCATAATCATACCCATTAGCTATACTACCAATTTAAAATATATGTCTACTTTCATAATTATTATTATTTTTTAAATATCATTGAAGATTCCCTTCTTTTTGATGTTCACCAAGTTGCTGAACACAAACTGAGTACCAACTTTGTATCTGCAGTAGTTAGACATGAGAAACCACCAGAGTGGGAGCCACAATGCTGAGGACACAACATCCGCAATACACTTAATTTGGGACTTCTACACCAGACTAGCTGTAATCAGTTCCCATAAACCAAATGTGCATTAGTGCCAGAAGCACATGAGATGCAACCCTGTAGGCTACCACCTGGTCTGTTTTATCTGAAGGGAATCCATCTTTCTGAACCTGCTCACAAATGTGTTAAATGGATTTCATCAGATTTGTTTCTAAAGCACACTTCAGATCCAAATCAGGAACATAGATGTAGTCATTGCAATACAGAGATATTTGAAGTCTGGGATCCAGGCAGAATTTAGGTGCTTCCCTTCTTGGTTTCCAGCCAGCAGTCAGTCATATGTGCTCCAGGTGTGCTCCACTTCTCTCGTTTATCTGCTCTCCACTCAGCACACTGCACACTGCAACTAGTGAATAGCTTATTTAACTGCTGAAGGACTTCATCGTTTGACTGAGGGACAAAAGCATATTGGTACCAATCTAGTAGTTTATCAGGAGGGATGAGATGCATTGAAAGTAGCAAAGAAAGGACAAAGTTAGGAACATTCAGAGAAAATGAAAATGTCTAACATTTACATTAACAGATTCCCTTGCTGAAAAGGAAATCATAAAATCTTTTCCTTCTCTTGAGAAATAGACTAAGTACTTAGGATTAATTTATTCCAAGCAAAAAAGTCTTATTGAAAATACATTTCAACAGGAAGCTTTGCATTTTTATCTAACACAGTCCTGAACAGCAGTAAAATAAAAATTTTAGTAATCAAAACCAAAACCAAATTATTGTCTTTAAAATTTCCCCCAAACCTATCTGTAGCTAGCTGAAAAAATAGAAATAAAATATTAAAACAAAATTTTAAAACCCTGAGTTTCTGTGGGTTTTGCAGCTGTAATCACATGAAACCTATGATTAAGAAATTTCATGTTTGAAGCTGACAATGCAAATCATATTTGTCTAAAGAGCAACTTCAAATGACACCGTAGCCTTCTTGCTATTTTATGCAATACTTATGTTACTAAGTCTGTTTTTCCTGTCTCTTTTCTTTCTATTTTTAACAACCTTTTCTTTCCCGTTCTTGCTTTGTAAGGTAGTATTTTCATTGCTTTCTTCTGAGAGGAGACTGCAAGATGTTCACAGTAATCAAGTGTAATGGAGCATGTTCTTAGAGCACTTAAAGAAGGAGCCAGCACAAAAGGAAATAGAAAACAATGACAGAAAAGCCTGATCAGCTTAAGCCAAACTGAGGCTTGAGTCAGCTGGGGTCTGTAAAATACTCTCTAGCACCATGACCAGCTATATCCAAATCAGGGCATACCAAGAACCAAAGGAAAAGGAATACCTGCTTCCTCTCACGGTCAAATATATTCAGGTACCTCTTTTCATTTTAAGGAAATTTTAAGTAAAAAGCAGGGTGAAACAGTACAGTTAAAATTCCAACTTTATTTTCTTCTCCTTATATTCCCACCAAACCAGCATGAATAAGTTTATACCAGGGGAAACTGATCCCTGGTCCCAAAAGTGAAGGTTTGCTCAGGAAACCTAGTGTGCAAATATCTGGCAACCAGAGAGGAACAAACAAATGCAGCAACTGCTAAACTCAGTCCTTGCTTCTGCTTAATGACAGAGCTCTTCACCAGCTCTTTCCATGCTTGCCACTCCTTCTACATGCTTTCCAGGTGATTGCCATGGAGACAGGGTCTCTGGGGTGGCCTGCAGTTTTGTTGGGCTCTTGTTTCTGCCCTTGAGGGCACGGACCTCTGTAGTACTGTTTCCCCTACCTTAAGAATTTGAGACAAATGCAAATTTCCTGGAGGATTCTCTTTGGTGTAAGGTATCTTTTAGGCTCTGAATATATGTTTATCAATATATGATGCAAAGTATCAGTTATACTTAATTTTGTTAAACAGTCTCTGGTGTTTTGCCAACTGCACATGGCACAAAACAAGCCAAGTAAAATCTTACCTTATTCAGAAGTGTTAGAAGACCCTGCTCCTCCACTGTTCCATTTGCCATTGCAGACATCACATAAATGATGCAAGTCCTGAGAAAGCCTGTTTTACAACTCCAGATATCATAAAAATTAATTCAGTCTTCTTTAAGCACAGCCTTTTTTCCTTAATAGGTATTTTTATTCCAATTTATAGATGACATATTGACCAAATATTAAAAAAAAACGAGGCTGATATTAATTTTCATGGTAATGTGTATTTATTTATACATGTACTCAGTACTCTGCAAGCACAAGTAGGTGTACTTACCATTAAATAAATGGAGTTAAGTTTACATTCTGGTTCTGTTTTAAATAGTGTCAGGAAAGTTTTGTGGATGTGAGCACAATGACAGTCTAAAGGGTTTTTTTGTTGGTGGTGGTTTTTTTTAACTCATCCATTTGCAGCCTTGATGCATTTACTTTGTTAGTCAGTAACATAACTAGAAATCAAACCAAGCTTCCTTGTTGTCATGTTAGGTATGAGAACATAACTGATTTTACTGTCACAGAGTATGTTTAAAATTGCTTATTGTAAATGTATGACTTTTGTAAGAGCTGAATCATTAAAATGTAATTAGTGGCTAGGGTGAAATACATATTTTCTTTAAAAAAACTATATTGAAGGACAAATTTTCCAGTTGAAAATTCAGCACAAATCATAGAGAAAGCATCTCTCCGATTATTAATTTCCAGCAACACTCCATTGCTCCCCTTAAGCCCTTCAGGTTTCTGACATCCCCGAAAACCCCTACCAGAGGAGCCAAATTCCTTCTTGCTACGTAAAAACTAAAACACATCCTCTTGCTCCCATGTTTCTTATACTATTTGCTTTATTTCTCTTTCGCTATTGTCTCCTGGGATAACAATCTTGACTCCAGTGACTTTCTGACTCTGATGGCATTCATCAGAAATACTTGCTTTTGCACCTCCAACTGGTCTCCTGCTCTGCTTCCATTTTGCAGCAGTGCCCAGCACAGGGATGCAGGTGAGGGATGGAGCAATGCCATGCAGCAATGTCTGCACTTGCCTGTCAAGGCAAAAGGCAGATCAATGCTATTTGCATAGTGGTGTGCTAGAGGCAAAACTCCTTCCTTGGACTCACTGTCCTGTCAACACAGCAAGGCTGTTTGCGAGCAGAGCTTGCTTATGTCCTACCACCTGGGGCGGGGGACTTCTGCACCTTCCCAGCTCTCCCAATCATAGCTGAATTCCTTCAGTTCTTGCCAGCATAGGCACCTCTGTACTTACCATCCCACTGATAGCTGGGTATACAGAGTACACATTACCCATGTGGATGGTAAGGAGTGCACAGTTAGAAGTGAGGAACACAACTAACTCATGCTGTGTCCTACATCTCCAGCACAGAGGGTGCAGTGAGCATGAGCTTTTTAAGAGGCTGGGGTTAAAATATAACAATTTTCTGCAATATCTGGTTTAAAACTAGTTTATTTGTTAGTGCTAGCAACTCCTTTCACTTTCTCACTCTCAAGTTCTCTCTTCTGGTCTTAAACTCCTTGTTGTAATGTTGAAGGCTCATGATTGCAGGTTCTGACATAGCCTTAGCATCCAATCACCACCTAAAATGCTATGCAGTTCAAGAGGTGGAGGGTCAGTAGGCATGGTCCTAGCTGAAAGAACAAGATGATATGGAAGAGATTGTCTTTATTATACACTTTATTAACTTGACTCAACCACATCCAGCTATTCTTTCAATACAAGATATTCTATAGTTATAGATTTCCCAAGTAATGTCAAACTGATGGCAAATTGTGTAAATACTTTCTGGTTACTGAATCCTGTAAAAATTGGTCCTTAATAATAAAATTTTATGTTGTGGGAAATAAGATAAAAATCCAACCAAAGAATCCATATAGTCAGAGTCCAATCATTAGTTTCCTCCACCGAGTTTGTAGCTCATTACTTGAATATCAGGCGTACACTGGGTCTTTGGTCTAAGTGCTAAAGTAATGTGCAATGTGACCTTTCTTTCTATTCAGTAATTTCAATCACTTTAATATTTAACACTGCGTTTTTGAGGGTCACGTGTGCTATGCAGTCAGCCTCAATGAAAAGGAATAAAGATGAATAAAGTAACTTTCTTGATAAATATCAAAAAGAACTACACTAAGATCAAGATGGGGGGGGAAAGAGCTCATAACTCTGAACAGAGGAAGAATGAACAAGGTTAAAAGAATGAAAAGACTTTTCCTCTTTTTTTAACCTCTGTGTGTGTCTGTGTGAGCACTTGAGTGTGTGCCTGCCTACTGAGAGACTTGTGAGGAAGACACTGCCACCTTTGAGGTCACGGGACAAGTTCAGTGGCAAAGGAAACAGAAGGATAGGCACTACAAAAAAAATTACATTAAAACTACCGTCCTCCAACTACCCAAGAGGACAGAGGCAGATGCCAGAAGTGGGTGTATGTGACCTGTGGGAGGACAGATAAATGTTGAAGAAAAATAAGATAATGTCAAAAAAGGTTAGCATCAAATTAATTTGACAAAGTTTCAGTAGCGGGAGGGAGTTATTCCAAGCTAATTAAGTCAGTGGAAAAGTGACAGAGGAGCAGAGGGAGATAAGAAGAGGATTTAGGAATCATTCAATCTGGTGAGATTTTCTCAGGTGACTCTGCTTTTCCAAGCTCAGGCAAGGTCTTCCCAGTGGACAACAAGCATGAGGGCTGTACATACATGATGTAAGTCTTGTAGAGGATTATGCTGTACACAGCCCTCCCACTGAGGAGTGCCTTCTGTAGACAGATGTGAAAGAACACATGGCTACATTGCACAGGATGGCTGCACTTTCCAAAGGGCCCTGTGGCCAGCAAGCAAGTATGGAAGCAACTCACTACCCAAAGAATAAACAACTGGGGCTAAAAAGAAGAAAGAATGAATGCTAACCTTCCATTCAGAAGCTCTGCATGTTTGTTGTCACCCACAGTTTAACTGAAGAGCTTGACCGGCTGCGTTCAAACCGAGTGCTGTAAAATTTAATTGAGCAAATGTAGTGAGAGTTAGCTGGAGCTGTTTCCGGTCATGTATAATTACATGAAGCTCATACTTCAATAATTAGCAAGGCAAAATGAAATCATTTTACAATTAAAGAAACTCTCATTTCACCTTTCCTGTCGTAGATCTTCATTTAATTTGGACTTCTATTTGCTGACAGTCCCACTCCATTAGATATAAAAGACATTTCCTCACCCACCAGGATATTTTAAACTGAGGCAATATATCCAAGAAGACCTAAGGAAATTAGTATGCTCCAAAATGTGCATGGTTGTCCTGGTAATTTAGACTCCAGCTTTTTTAAATAGTAGAAGAACTCAGTGGTAAAAGCACCTGCCACTCGTGGAAAGCAAAATCCATTTTAGGGCAGCCAAGGCCCCTGTGCTGGTTTTGGCTGGGATAGGTTTTAATTTTCTTAACATCTTCTTAATGCAGCCCAGATGACATCAGCTGTCTGTAAGTAAAATGTCCCCTCCAAACTTGCACCACTTGAACTAGAAATCAACAGAGAATGCAACACTCCTTCATTTTCCAGCTCATTTCTAGAACTAAATTAACAATACTCTTGATAGTGGGTAAGCCAAAGTAGAGACATTTATTATCCTAATACTCAATCTTCACTGCTAAGAGGAATGATAAAGTATGTGGAGGTTTAGGGGTGGGTTTTGGTTACTAAGACAGTATCATAATAACATACATAAGCCTCTTTGATGAGACAGACATTAATTTGTTGTTTCATCCCTTCATTTTGACCTGGTGAACTTCAAGAGTATGAATTGTTTTAAATGAGAAGGAATTACCCTCTGCATTGGGGATGCCTGGAGCAAGAGATTTAGGGAAACTGTCCCACCAAGTTTGGCAAAGGCATTTTGCTGAAGAGAGCATCATGTAGCAAGAGCTATCTCATCACTCTTAATGCTTTTATATTGGACATATTCTTAGTGGGTAATATGTGATTAATAGCTATTATTTATTTATTTCAGAGAGGAATATTTCATGGATACTGACTGTAAAGCAGTACATGCACATAAACCATTATTATAGAGTCTACCAACCCAGTAGGCAACTGATAAACAACTAATTGAAAAGGCTATTTATTATTCATTTGTACAGCACTTACAAATGAAACTTCAGAATAACGTATTATTATATTCAGTCACAGGACATTAATCACCATCAGAGTTAGATTCCAACAGACATCTTCATGGCTGACAGTGTTTTGTATTTGTATCTGCAGAAAGCCTTGAGTTTAATTTTAGTCCTGTCATAGAAAAGATACTACCAGCCACTGTTGCATGTTCATGGCGAATGAATCATGCTATGCCTGACAGAAATTGTGTAATTTCTTTGTCAAGGAGTTAAATACTGAATATAAAACACAGTTCTGTTGAGCTATCAAGTATAACTTAATGGGATGTTACTGTCTTTATTGAAAATTATTTCTTCTGCTAATTGTTTTCATTAATTTTTTACTATTGGTAAGGGGACATTACACTTTTCTAATAAAACAAAAGAAATATTATTTTCCTGGCTTGCCTTTTACTGCCATTTGGATCAATTCAGAAAAGTTCCATTTACTTCTGAGAAAGATGAAGTTGCATCTCCAAAATGAGTTGTGTAATGAACCAGTGAGTAAACTGATGCAAGTCAAGAGCAGATCAATGTGATTCTGTTTCACTGTAAGAGCCAAAGTAAAATCAGAAGGATATTTTTTTTAAGAGAAGAAGAAAGCTTCCAGGATATGATGCATGAGTTCACTGCAGCACTCCTGAAGTCAGCAAGCAATAGGTACTTAGCAGTCCAAGAATAGCTTCTAGAAGCTGCTGTGCTACAGAAATAATAATTTCCTTCTACTATTGGTTAAGTCTGTGTTGATATTGCAATTCAGATTTTTTTCAGTACTTCACACAGTAAAGCACTTGCTGCATGGCTATATCAAAGGGTAGTGATTAGATAACTAACTGGTATCATTGGAAAGTAGAACTAGCAGGAATTATTTAGAATTAAATTACATTTGCTACATGTGCCATGTCCCCTTGAATCTTTAGGACTGCATACTTTATTGTGAGGAAGTGACAGGCTACAGAAACTAGTATCCAAACAGCAAGCTTTAAGACATTTGCTGATACTAAGCAAAGTAGCTTAGCAATACTAAGCAGAGAAACAGGGCAATTCAGAACAGTAGTCTTACACAGGTGCTTCACATCACTTTCAAGAACACTCTGTCCTTCATCATTGGCTCTTTTTGGGCTACACTTTACCTAACTAGGTATGTAAGTTAAATATCTAAAATTATCAGTCATTATCCCCACTCTCCCTTCAATATAGTGTGATACTGCAGATACCAGACGAGTGAACATGGCTGAAGTTTGTAAACTCATACTTTTCAGACACCTTGCCTCCTAAAATGAACACCTACATTTCCTATAAAGTCAGTAATGGAAATGAAGACCTCTGGAAAGACATCTGGAACCAAGTCACTCAAGAGATTCCCCAGGCAGCTCCTCCTCCCTAGTGGAGGGGAACCAACAGACAGCCCTGGGCACTAGCCTCAGCCTCTGGGAATCCAAATGCTTCGTCATCTTCTAATAGTGGAACAGGGACAGCCTACTCTGTGGGACCTGACCAAGTAACCTTCCTCCTTGAGGCAATAGACAGCCTCCTTCAATTTTTTCTTCTCTCATTTTCAGCTTAGGCAAAGAAAGCTCATTTCCAGCTGCTAGACATTGAAGTGGCTTTTACTCTGACTGCTCTTCAGCTGGGTCTTTGTGGTATTTGCATGTATTTTGGCAGCACTGTATTCCAATTGACTTGTCCACAGAAGGCAGAAATGTCCACTTTCACTACTTCTGCCTGCTGAGCTTCAGCTGCAAAAGATGTCCCTATGTCAGATATGCTCTTCCCTCCAGCATGGGTGCTTGTTAATGTGCATTGGTGATCCATGATTGCCAGCCACACAGTTTTCAAGAAGAGAAGCTTTCTGTGCCAGTTGACAGATTTCTCTAGTCTCATCCATGTGTTTTAAACATGTAAATCCCAATCTAGGAGGCTGAAATCTTTCTGTGAGTGTGCAAGTGATCATATTATTGCCTGTGGTTTTTCTCTGAACCTAAGAGTGCAGTTTGTGTCTCACACCCAAGCTGAAGTCTTTGAATTCCTTGGACTTAGCTCCAACCCAGTCTTCATTAATTAAGTAGCTGATGTTACTGTGCTATGTGCCAATGGTAGACAAAAGAAAAAATGTGTTGTAACAATTACACTTGTTCATTCTTCAAACAGAATTATCTCTGAAGGGGATTTACCGCTGAATTTGATTGCTTTCCATGTAAAATCAATAACCACAATCTAATCCTTAATAGCTTTCTGAAGTCTCTATTTCTCCTCTTTTTGAGGACACAAGCCTGTTATTTTCCCCTTGTAATTGTATTTTATTGGCTTGTTAGCTTTATAATCCAGTTAATTTTTGTAATTTCTAATTCATTTTTTTATTCAAGTTGGAGAAGGCACTGGGCACTGGAGGTGGAGATATCATTAAGATTGCATGAAGGTTTCTTAAGAATTACACAAACAATTGTAGTCTGCAGAATAATTTCCGATAAAAGTAAGAGTTCTGAGAAAGAGACTGTATATTTAATTTCTATTCACATTAACAACTGAGAGTCTGCAAGTGATTAATGTTCTAGGAGACTAATCAAAACTCAGCAGTGTTCAGCAGCCTGTGGGTAAGTGCAATTTTCTTTCTTCCTATGGTGGAAAACGTATATGTGAGAACGTTCTGCAGTTCCTTGTACATTATACACTTACTACAATTCTGACCAATTATGCTCATAACTCTAGTTTTCTTTGTCATTTGGCTTTATGGTTCCTTTTCTCACTTTTCCATTTTTATGATCTTTTAAATGTGGTTGCTCAGGTGCATAAACCTCTTAAAAGTAAATAATAAAAATATGCCCAAATATGTAACAATTGCATTGACTTGTCACCGCAGTTACATTTTCATGTGCTTTACACCTGTGGATTTTTAACAACAAACTTAGTTGAATACATTATCAATGAAAAGTCTGCTAACATGTTTTAAACTGTTCTCTTTTATGATTTCTGTTATAGCTCAGGGTATTCTAACTAGTCTCACCATTCAGGTGCATGTTACAAGTCTGAATGTGATTTTTTCTAATATAACATAATTATAGAAGGATTAAATAATGTTTTGGTCACCCACAGTGAAAGTAATACACAGTATTCCAAATTTCTTGTTTCTTACACATTAAGTCACAATATATAATTAGCCTGAACAAAATAGTGGCACATCCATTTTTGTTTGTTATATTTTAACTGAACAATTCTGGGAGGACTATGTTTGAACACTGCATGAAGTGGTATATCTACAGTAGGATAACTTTTTCTAATGCCACTGGTAGTAAGGCGGCACTAAACTGTAAACTGTGTTAAGAGCTGGAGAAAGACAGCTGGATCCAATGTTCTTAAACATTTTTTTTCATTATTTAAGCAGTATTCCAATTTCTGAGATTTTCACTTACTCAATACCCTGCTTCAGAACCTTTATCTTCAGTGAGTGTCCCCGGAACAAAAACATACTCTTTATTAAAACCAATTTTCCCAATAGTATATCCCACAAGGTTAATATTACTAACAGGTAGTAATTCTAGCTAGGTTTCCTACAGGGTTCCATTTCAGAAAACCATTTATGCATGTGATTAATTTTAAGGAAAACGTGTGCTATTGAGGCCTCGTTCTTACAGTTTGAATCATTCTCCAAGGCGAACAAGGGTACTACCCTTTATCACAAAAGGCCTGATACAATCCTTTTTGTAACTTCTGAAAACTTCTCTAGAGTAGGTTTGAATTGATCTTTTTTTTTACATACTCTAACTCTTGAATGTCACACACTGCCTCAAGCTGAGTCATTTATCTGATTGGTTCTGTCTTTTTCCCTTCATCAACATCACAAACCATATATATATATATTTACAAATTGATATAAAAGTGTCTTTTTAGAAGTAAATTACAGTGTTTGCATGAGCTGATGTCACTTTGATATATCTTTCCTTATCCTCCCTTGGCAATGTTAAAAAAAAGTTTCCATTAAAGTTTTAAGTATCCTCAGGTTAAATGTAAGAAATTCACTCTTTCTCAAAACTTTTTAACTGGAGGAAACAACCCTGTTTAAACACTGACTCATTTTCTCCATATAGGTTTTATTCCTTACAAATAATTTCAAAGTTCTGTGATGCACAAGATAGAATATAAAGTATGTTTTGTATGTTTCTTGTCTTTCATTTTAAACATTTGCTTCTTATTCAATCAGCCCTTACTCCTCATAGAAAATATATTTGCTGAAAAAAGAAAAAATCCAGTTATGAATTTACACAGTTTCTGAAATTCTTTCTCTTTTTAGGGAGAGGTATATGTACTGGTTTTGAAAAACAAAGAGGGAGTGGTAGAAGATACTAAGGTTGGAGGCAGCCTTGGTTTTAGTTGACCATGAGATGGTAGAGTTCAGAATCATGTGCTGTTGTATCAAGCATCTAGCAGGGTCAAAACCCTGGATTTCAGAAGATCTAACGTTGGTCTTTTCAAGGAATTGCTTAGAGAAATCCATTGGGATAGAGTACTGAAAGGAAAGGAGGCCCAAAAGAGTTGGTTAATACTCGAACATCACCTCCTCCAAGCTCAAGATCAGTGTCCCAATGTGTAAGAAATGAAGTAAGAGAATCAGGAGACTTGCATGGTTGAGCAGGGGACTACTGAACAAAATTAAGTGGAAGAAAGAAATTTATAGATCAGGGAAGAAGGGGTTGACCATTTGGGATGAATACAAGAATGTGGTCAGAAGGTGTAGAGATGCAACAAGGAAAGCTAAGGTCTCCTTAGAATTAAAACTGGCAAGGGAAGTCAAGGACAGCAAGAAAGGCTTCTTCAAGTATATTGGAGTTAAGAGGAAGACCAGAAGAAATGTGGGCCCACTGCTGAATGAAGTGGGTGCCCTGATGAGGAAATGGAGAAGGCATAGTTACTTAATGCCTTCTTTGCCTTGGTCTGTACTGCTAAGGCTGACCCTTAAGATTCCCAAAACTTCCAGACCACAGAAGAAGTCAGGAGTGTGGAAGACTTTAACCTTGATTGAAGAAGATTGGGTTAAAGATCAGTTAAGGAAACTGGACATCTAGAAATCCATGGGTCCCAATGGGATGCACCCATTTGTGCTTAGGAAGCTGGCAGAAGTCACTGATAGACCGCTCTCCATCATCTTTGGAAAGTCCTGGAAAATGGGAGAGGTGCCTGAGGACAGGGATCTGAAAGCTAATGTCACTCCAGTCTTCAAGAAGGTCAAGAAACAGTACTTAGACTAACTACAGACTGGTCAGCCTCACCTTCACCCCTGGAAAGATGATGGAGCAGCTTATTCTGGGGGTAATCTCTAAACACATGGAAGGAAAGAAGGTTATCAGGAGCAGCCAGCATGGATCCACCAAGGGGAAATCATGTTTGACTAATAGCCTTCTATGATGGTGTGACAGAATGGATAGATGCAGGGAGAGCAGTGGATGTTGTCTTCCTCGACTTTAGCAAGGCTTTTGACACTGTCTCCCATAACATCCTTGTGGATAAGCTCAGGAGGTGTGAGTTAGAAGAGCAGACAGCAAGATGGATTGAGAACTGGCTAAACAATGGAGCCCAGAGGGTTGTGATCAACAGTGCAGAGTCCAGTTAGAGACCTGTGACTACTGGTGTTGCCCAGGGGTCAGTACTGGGCCCAGTCTTATTCAACATATTCATCAATGACCTGGTTGAGCAGATGGATTATACCCTCAGCAATTCTACTGATTATATGAAGCTGGGAAGATTGGCTGACACACCTGAAGGCTGTGCAGTCATTCTATGAAATCTAGACAGACTGGAGAGCTGGGCAGAGGAACGTACTGAGGTTCAACAAGAATAAGTGTAGAGTCCTGCACCTGGGGACAAAAAACACCATGCACCAGTATAGATTAGCTGTTGACCTGCTAGAAAGCAGCCCCATGGAGAAGGATCTTGTGGTCCTGGTAGGCAACAAGTTATCCATGGGACAGCAATGTGCCCTCGTGGCCAAGGGAGCCAGTAGTACCCTGGGATGCATTAAGAACAGTGGGGCCAGAAGGTCAAGAAAGGTTCTCCTCTGCCTCTAATCTGCCCTAGTGAGACACCACATGGAGAGTCATGTCCAATTCTGGGCTCCCCAGTTCAAGAGGCACAGGGATATACTAGAAAGAGTCCAACAGAGGGCTACAAGGATGATTAAGGGACTGGAACATCTGTCCTATGAGGAAAGGATAAGAGACCTGGGGCTGTTTAGTCCTGAGAAAAGAAGATTGAGAGGGGACCTTATTAGTGTCTATAAACATCTGAAGGGTGGATGTCAAGAATGGGCAGTGCAGAATGTCAAGAATTTTCAGTGGTGCCCTGTGATAGGACGAGGGGAAATGGCACCAAGTTACAATACAAGAAGCTCCACCACAACATGAGGAAAAACTTCTTTACTGTGAGGGTGATGGAGCACTGGAACAGGCTGCTCAGAGAGGTTGTGGAGTCCCTTTCTCTGGAGACTTTCAAGACCCGTCTGGATGTGTTCCTGTGTGATTTGCCCTAGGTGTTCCTGCTGCAGCAGGGGGGTTGGACTAGATGATCTTCAGAGGTCCCTTCCAACCCTGATGATTCTATGATTCTTGGATATGCAAGTACATGTATGTGCATTTGTGTGTGTGTGTGTGGGTATACACATATAAAAGTGTGTGTGTGCGTATATATGCATATATGTATGTGTGCGTGTATATATATACTTCTATTTCCTCTATTCTGTCGTTTTCTAACCTTTTCCTAATGTAAGGTACTTTGTTCCAAGACTGTTCACACAAATGATAATTTCAATGTTTGGGACAGAATTATTAGATTTGAAAATGAAATATCTTCACAGTGTTGGCACCTTGTGAGGGAATCTGGAGAAGCCTATGACCAAAGAGAAAGACAGACTCTTTGCACATATGGTGAGTGGTAATGCTGTGCGAGGAATGTGCATGTTAACCCATTTAGCAGAAATCATGTTGGGTTGAGTTACTAACATCATTTTGGCATAGGCACAGGCCCTCTGAAGAGATTGCAAAGCCTCAACTGTTTTGACTGAGGCTTGTATAGAGATACTTCAGCTGAAGTATCTAGAGTCAAGGTTTAAACGTAGCTGAGCAGCCAGATACGTCTGCAGTTTTGAATATCTTTTTTGCAACTCCTGAATATTCTTTTAAAAGTATATATACCTTTATATATAAATGTATGTGAATCTCTTAATGACAAACACCATTTCTGAAGTCAAAAAGTTTTCTCATGAAGACACAAACTGACCTTTTCAAGAAATAGGTTTGCTTCACCTACACTTGTCAGAGGAGAGATTTGACTACCAGACTGTCAAACAGAAAAACAAACATATTCAAAGCTAATTTAAAGTACATACAATGAAATGGAAATCAAGTAAGCTCAAAGAAGCATAGAGGTGGATAGAACCTGACCCTGAGAAATGAGCAAAAGTAGCTAACAGGACAGCATTACTGCTCAAAAGAAGAAAAGTCAGCAGATAAAATATGTGGAATTAAACATTTTTGAAGCTGTAAGTGCTAAGAACTTTTTCATTTTTGTGCACAAATATAGCTGTTCTCTGTTTTCCTTTAGCTTACTTTCTAAGAGTTGGGTCTGCGAGTATTCAAACTGAAACAAAGGAAAATATATATGGATATGAATATAGATATAAAAGATTGTATAGATATAGATTAGATGGTATAGATTCTATTAAATATAGATACAGATATAAACATGGAGACATATGGATAGAGATTAGATACATATAGATATATATTAAATAAGATATAGATAGATATAGATATAGATATAGATATAGATATAGATATAGATATAGATATAGATATAGATGATATAGATAGATTTAGCCAATATAGATACAGAGAGATACAGGTTTAGGTGTAGGTATAGGTAAAACTCTAATAAAAAGACAATGAAGGGTCACCTGAAAAAAAACCACAACAAACAACTGGAAAAATCAACTTAATATTTTACCTGGTTGATTTTCTTAAGGGATACAAAGCCAATGGACAGTTATTGACACATGGATGCAAACTAAACATAGATATCCTTTATTTTCTCTGATGAAATAAAGCTAAAAGCAGAACTGCTAATAAATAATTAAATAACTCAAGCTGAGTCACTTCCACAATGCTAGATGGCAAGAACTCACAGGTTTCTAACTGGGATAACACCTCTTTTTAAGAGTTCCTGCTTTAATACTCTAATTTAGTTCATGTTCTGAAAAGAAAACAAATGACGCTTCTTACCTCCTGTATGATCTTTGTATTCACTGAATCTGCTTTCCACTAAACTATGTGGTATAGCAGAGCCCATAGTATGATAAAATTTAGCCCCCAGCTGTAATCACAGGAGGGAGTAAAGTATTATATTTGCAGTTATTAGTGTGCATCTATGATTAGGTAACGTAAAATTCAGTGCAGAATTTAGCTCAGACCCTTAAAAATTCAGATTCACAAGCACTACCTGAATTCCCATGCCCAGCATTTCTACTAGCTGGGTTCTCAAGAGGCAGACAATATCAGAGTGGGATTCATCTCAGGCTCATGTTGGTTTTGCCGGTTATTGCAGATGGGCACACACTTACAGTTCAGGCCCAATGAAGCAGGCAGAGGCAGGTTTCTGTTGATTTCTGTTACTGGGTAATAACTGTTTCATTTCTCTTCTGGCCTTTCAGTGGTCCTTGAAACTGATCCCTCCATCCATTTACTTTTCCAATTCCAAACACTGCCTTTTAGCTTTCGAGTCTATCATTTTTGACCCTCCATTAGTTCATAAAAACTTTCTGGTCATAAATCCCCAGAGGTTCAGAAACTTACTGGTGGGACAACAAGTTCTAATTCCACTTGAGAAAAGTGTGCAGAAATAGATAATGTTTGAAAACAGCTATAGTTTGTGGCCTCTGCCAAGACCTCATGTCAAGTCATGAGGAGATCTGCAGAGTGGAAAAAATCTTAAGAGGTAGAACATTGAGGGTGAGATAATTAAAACAAGAGAGAGCGGGGCACAGATATTTTACAGACTATGAAAATAGTAAGCTCTATATACATACATACATATATATATATATATATATATATATATATATATATATACTCCTCTTCCACTTACTCAAAACTCCCAATTTAGAACATGGCCATAGAGACCCCAAGGTATTGAGAGTAAAAATGTTATTTAAAACAGACTGTCTTGGACAACTTCTTGTTGTGTGATTGATTTGGTGGGTTTAATTTACTTTCTGTTAATGAATACCTATATTAATAAATGAGAAAGAACAAGGCTAGGTTTTTAATATTAACCAATAGGTCTCTTTTTAATACATCAGGTCTCTGCTAATGCTTTTATACAAATCTAAGTCACACAGCACCTCATTAGGAATTGTTTTTATGTTAAATACACATATGCATATATGCTTTATATATGCATGTATATGCACCTGTCTGTGTACAGAAGGTACATGATGCTGTGATGTACAAAAATTTTGTTGGTGTAAGAGACCTTATTCACAGTTTGTCAACTATATATATATAGACCATCCCATGTGAGTCTCCACAAACTCCTATCCCGTATCTCTTCAGCTACTTCAGTACACATTTGGAAAAAGGGGACTAAACTAAGAGCCAATAATGACAAAAGGAAAAACCACAAGCAGACCATTGTCTTTTAAATTATCACTGATCGTTGAATAGAAGCTTTGTCATTTTCTTGCACTGCCTGCTGTCCTCAGTCATTCACAACTCCATTTTCACATACTGCCTCTTTGCAAAAGGTAGGAGAATGGGCTTTGTTCTCCCTGCACTACTGCAGAAAGAAAACAAACTGAACTGCTGAAATGAGGGCCCTGGTATCGGGGTGCCTGTTACCAGAATTCTTTCTTTCCTGCCATAGACAAAATATATGGACAAGAAGTGCATGGATCACAACAGTAAAAAAGACGGAAAGGACAAAGTGCAGAGCTAAGCAACAGTTGCTTTCAACATCATGTTGCATTGCTGAATTCCTGGCTATTCAGCCAGATACATCCTGATGTGATAGTGTTGCTGCACAGTCACAAACAAGTTACCTAATTACTACATTTGTCCCAAGGTGCATTAGGATCAAGAGAGAGAAACCCAATACAGCACAAAAGCTGTATAAGGGTAGATTATTTTCCATCACAGGAAAAGCCAAATACTACTTCCCTGATAAAACCGTTCACAGGTTAACACTATAGGTGAAACCACTAGAGTTCACCTGTTTTTACTTGTGTGGAAAAACTGAAAAGGAAAAGTGCTTCGCTATTTAAGGAATTGCAATTGTATTTCAAACTGTAAATGAAAGGTGACACTATCTTTTGTGCAATTAATGACGGAATATACGGGGGAGGGAGGGGGAGGAGAGTTGGGAGAAAGTCAGGTATAGACTGCCCTCTTTTGGGCAAAATAGAGCAAGGATGTGAAAGAAGCCAAAGACAAGATTTTTAAATAATTGCAATCACAATTTCACAGAACCTTTAAGGCAAATTCATGCTTTATTCATATAAAAGCTAAAATGCTGACTAGAATGTTCCAGTTAGAGATCAGCCACTCACAAAATATCATCTTGTAGATTCAAACATGCCATACTACAGTACAAGAAGGGAATTATAAAACCAAAGACCTGAGTAAGGTTGTGAAAATGAGAGAAAGGAAGGTCAGCAAAGGCAGCAATATAGCAACTGCACTTAGAAGATTTCAGAGTAGAGCTTAGTGAGTCCTAGAGGCTTTAAAGAATTTTGTAATTATGCCACATTTTTCAAAACGTTTTAGACTTCAAGATCACCAATTAGTTTGAGCTTTCCAAGATCTTGTCAAGCCTGAAGACAGGAATCATATTTCCTTGGTTGTGAAGACTGCCGAAGAAAGATTAAGCAATATGACCAAGATATTTGTCAAGGCAGTTGTCACATGTCCAGTCTTTCTGCTGTTGGGATTAATCGAGAAAAGGCAATTGTGCCTCCCTTTGGAGAGCTAAGAGTTATGGAGACTCACAGTTGTCACTAGCCTACTTCCATGCTCACTGTTGCTGGTTAGTGGCTTGTGAGAAAAGAAAAATTTTCATTTTCTTGGTAACTACATGGGTCTGTCCCAGCACCCATGTGCTCCAGCAGATCCCCTCAGCACATAGCAGAATGGGCTCTAAGTAGTTGCTTCTAATGGCACAGGTTCAGAAAAGGATATATGCTCCTGAAATACATGTCTAGCACAACCAAAATCTTCAGCCAGCAAACATTTGTTGCACTTGAAAGCTGTTCTTGGCATTGTGTTCTTAACATAAATGGTGAATGAGGAAAGAAAATAGAAGGCCAAACAAACATAATACATAGTGAATATGTTAAAGGAAAATATATAATGTTGAATCCAGGACCCTGTCAGAGGCGAGGCTGCTGCCACTCCATGTCCCATGATCTGAGTGGTAGTGAGGCTGAAGATGTATTCCCAGCAGGGACATGCACAGAAAGCATATATGTAAACCACATATATACATACATACACAAGTATATACCTATTTACTTATATACCCAGACACTCAGAGCACCTGTATATCCATAGACATCACCAATGGGTTCATCCTGCTTCCCTCTCTGGCTAAGCAGGTTAGAAGCCCACTAGAGAGAATATATGTGTGTGCTCAATGTGGATCCCTCCAGCAGCTGGTCTTAAACAGTCTGTAAAGTACCTGCTTTTTCATCCCAGCTTCCCCAGGTACTGGCACCTGAACACAGGAAACCCTGAGGCTGCAAATCCACTCCAGCTGCTGGTACAGATCATCACACATGCACACACTCACACACACGCACACACACAAATGTTTGGCACTTCCCAGGTCCCAGTAACAAGTGCTCTGTGCACTAAGCTCAAGCCCAGCAAGATGCACAAGCTCTTCTACATTCAGAGCTGGTCCTTAGAAGCCCACTCTCTCCCTTGCTCCCAGGCCACTTCACCTGCCCACCAGCTTGGTCTTCACTAGTGATGACACATAAACACCTGCTTCATGCACTGGCACCATAGACACACCAGTGCTCCTACCTATGGTCCAAGTCCAGTTAATGCACTCACACCTCCATGCACACAAGTATACACAGAATAGTCACTAACTCAAGAAAGAGCTACAGGACAGCCGGTGCTGATCAGGCACAGGGCATGACAAGATGTGCACACTGACCAACCCACTATTTAAATACAACCAGCCCTTTCAACCTACATACCCCCCTATTTTTCCCCTCTTGTTCCTCCTCAAATCACCTGAACATCTCCCTTTTCCCACCTCTGGCTCCCCACCAATGAGATGCTGAACTGCCTTTCCTCTGCATCCCATAATGAGTCCCACCGCCAGGCAGTAGCCCTCTTAGTCCAAAACGTGATCCAGAGAGCTGCTCCCAATCACTTATAGTGAGAGGTTTCACATCTGAACACTAGGCCTGAGGTCCATCAGGTAGCCCTGGGGGACACCCAGACAAACTGATGGTTCCTCAGGAATCCTAAATTTGGGTTCACCCTTACCTGCCATTGTGCCCTTGTGCACAGACCTTACATGGGTTGATGGCTCCTGTAATAGGCCTTGCAGTAGCTGGACAGGGTATTATTTATGCTCCCTCACCTCAACCCCCCTCACTTTAGTGTCTCTCCAAACTTTTTTCACATCCCTAAAAACATGCAGATACAGTACTCTTCAGAAACTGCAGTTGCTGTTTTAGACAGCACTAGCACTGAAGTCAACGATATCTAAGTATTAGAACATGGCCAGTTTCTCACCTGAGGCATGGTAGGGACCCCAAATACCTTCTTCCTGCTCCCAGACTCAGAATGGGACTAATCACAGTAAAAGCCAGTATGCTAAGAAGAAGGTAGAGACTTCCCTAAATCCTTCTTAGGTCCTGTGAAATCTCTTTCTGTGCTTTCTTCCATGGCTCCGTGGCCTTCCCCCACCCTTCCATAGAGTTTTCACCCAGTATTGGGACGCTCTACAATGTCACCAGTTTGCCAGTTGTCACCCAACACTGAGCATCAGCACCTCCCCATAGGGTTCAAAGCACTGTACAGAAATGACTGCGGTTTTGCCTGTGTGCAATAGGCTAATGTGTCTAGCTGCATAGCTTGAATTAGCTTTCACTTAGCAGCATTTGTGTCTTGAATCACACACACGAGATATATAGGATCAAATGAGAAAATGTGTCTGGCAAAAAAGGGGCTGTTTCCCTTGCTCCTCTTGGATTGACAGCCTGAGCGCTCCTCATTCAAAAAGGTGGTATCAAAACACGAAAATGCCATTTGCAGTATAACATGTATTTTATGTGATCTCCTCAGACAAGCAGCCTTGTGCAGACTTCAGTACACACCTAACCAGCTCCTTTAACTTCTAAAGTGATTAGGAGTAGTTTGGCCTTAAAAGCTCATTCATGTTAATGACTGTTATGCTTACTAAACTAGTGCAGGAAAAAGAAATCACTTAAGGGGTTGTTTGTAGTTTTCTAATGTTATTTACTAACAAAACAGTCATATTTTCTAAAACTACTGCCACTTCATTTGGTGCATATGTTCTTGACTCAAAACTACGAAGCAGATTTAACTCAACACCATATGGTGTGATGTGAACTTATGTGCTTTTTTACGGTTTTGACACAGAAATTGTTTTGCAACAAGTAGGTTTTATTTTCTGATGTTTGTTAGTTTTAGACAGTATTTCACCCAATACTTCTAAATCCCTTTCTTTTGCATTTATTTCCAAATATTAAATTTCTCATTTGCTCTGTCAGGCAAATACTGTCAGAGAAATACTATTTGGTATGGTTACCAGTACAGCTGGTATGTATAGAACTTTAGCTGTTGGTTTAGCAGCTATTCCTTTCCTGGTTTGTGCCTGCAGCAAAATGACAGCTGTACAAATGTAGGAAGCAGTCCCTGTTTTCAGGATGTGATGAAGTCATAATTCAGTCCTAATGAATATGTCATTGGAATCTAGCAGCCTCTTTAGATTACTGCTTCCGTTATTACAGAGGGATTCAATGCAGAAATTATAATGCTTTAATTCGCAATGGATAAATATCGTGTTACGGACATGAAAATGGCAGTGGACTTTGGGCCGTGGCATGAATGTATGGATTTCCTGTGTTTTCTGAGAGCTCTGAAAATAAAGATACACATATCCCTTTTACATTTGTCATAGGATTTTTTTTTTTTCAAAAACTTTAAAACATATTTTTAACATTTTCAGTTAGCGCTACGCTAGATTAGTCTTGAGCATTGTGCAGTAGGCTGCTTTGGAAAGGATAAGGATAAAGTCAAGCAAACCAGAATATCCAGAATGAAAATCAGTTGGGACGGGGAATTGTTACCTGCAGTTTTCATTCATGCTGTCTTGCTCTAATGACTGAACATAGCATTCTCCAATCTGGCAATGAGGAGTGGGCTTCTTTATTTTCTGTAGATAGTCATGCACCCTTTATGCTTCAAATTTTAAATGTTACTGAAAATACAGTTTAATAATCCCAGGAAACATTTTCCACAGCTTTGCAGTCCATTATTCATCTGAGATCACACTTTATTTAAACCAGCTATGACTAACTAAATAGTAAAGTGAAGAATAAGACTCTGGAGCTCTGTGAGTTAGACACAGAAGCACAGTTCCCGAGCTCCTGAGTGTCAATTTAAATACATATAAATATGGGGAAGAACTTGGGGCTAAACTACTTCTAAAAAAACTTTATTTTTGACCAGTGCAAGCATGAAAGATCTCTGGTCTAGACTATCTCAGGGTACCCAGAAAAACTAATAGCAAGTCAGGAATATTTACTTCATGGACATCTTTTCTTGGTCACCTCTTCTGTTAGGTCCAGTAAAAGCACATACTGGTCATGATTAAAATGTTAGAATACAGAATATGTTACTTTTAATATGAGCTTGAAAGGCTGAGGTATAAAAGCAGAGCAAGGTCTAATGGCAAAAATAAATTAACTTCTTGACTCCAGATGGGATTAAATTGCATGTTTGAATGTCCCAAAATTATAGCACTAAATTCACTCATAAACAGAACACAAAGGTGTCATCCACCAGCACAACAGCACAAGACATTTAAGGTGCTTTATTTTTGCTCCACTACCTAGGCATGAAGTCCAGGATTTGTTCAGTAATTTCTGATAGGAAGCTTTTACCTTTAAACAAGTATTGCCAAAAAATAAGCTTTTTATACAAAACCCATTTTTTCATTTTTTAAAATATCTTGTAACAAATTTTGCTCCAACTTAAAGTTCTGTAAAGTCATATATGAAAGATTAGTTTCATGGGCCTTTGTGCTAGAGAAGCAAAATATAAGTTCATCACAAGCATCTGTCATTCAGACAGAGGTTACTTTCAGTTTGCCTCTGATCTAACCTCACATTGTTTTTAATGTTCAACTGTCACATCATAAAGGACTTGTTTATAAAAGACAGATTAGACAGAAAGGGCAAGTAGGACACAGGTAACTGACCAGATGTGAGAAGCTTCTCTGCTGAATTTAAAGAACTGAACATAAAACCATCACTGCTCTTCAGTGGAAGACTGGAAGAGGAAAGCAATAGACAATGGTTTGAACAAAACCATCAGCTTTCCAATGAAAGACATAGTGCTATGTGTTACTGCTACTCATTAGGGGCTTCTCTAAGGCAATAGGCTGCAGCACTGTGCCCCTTTGTGTTGAAAAAGCAAAAAAAACAAGTACTCAAAATCAAGTGACTTAAATCAGATATTTATGTAGTTGAGCTATATTGTTGTTGTAGTAGTGGTAGTAATAGTATTAGTAGTGATGACAAAACCTGGCTGAAATTAGAGAATAATTTGTCCAATTAGGGAATGAATAAATAGATTTCCCAGGAATTCTAAATTCCTTTGAAACAATTAGTTATCTAACATTTTCCTCTTCACTTTCTGTTTTTTTACTGGGTGGCAACTTTTAAGTTTTGGTTGCAATATTTGGCTGGATCAATTCCCGTTCAACACCTGCCTCTCACATACAGCTCCAGCTGAACTTGATGGAAGCTTTGTGTGCAGAACATTGGTATAAGCAAGCATGAAAGCTTCCCTTGAGGGGAATGCCTTATTCTTGCTAGTTTTAGCTCCTTCATGTCTCTACACTGACTTCTAACTCAGGCAGAAAATGGGTCTTGAAGTCATTGACTGAATTGTATCTGCTTTTTGCAGGTTCTAGAGTCTTTCGGATTTTGAGAGACAAGGTTCTGTTTCACATACAGGACTGTGCTTCACAGGTAAGGCTTTCATTATCTTGGAGACAGAGATGCTTTACTAACAAGGGACAGATCTGCAGAGATGCTATGCTTTTATTTCTGAAATGTCATTCTGTGGGTGGTTGACTGAGTGCGGAGGCCTTGATTTAGAAGCTAATTTAAAAATGTCAGTCAAATACACACTGGATCTTTATAGAATGCCATGCCCCAGCGACTGAGATCAGTACTAAGTTTCATTTGCCATGCTGTGTAAGTAAAAAAGCAATAAACAAGCAGGAGGGATATCTCAACTTCTAGAGACAAATACACTTGTAGTCCTGTACTGTTGAGTTTTTTTCTGCCATGGGAATACCTGTATTGTTGCCAAGACCTACACCAACAGTCTATCTATAAAAGCAGGTCCCTGCATATAGAGATCCTTAATGCTGCATGTAAATACAAGATAAGACATTAGTAGGTCAAAAAAGGAATTTGCAATGACTGTGACAAGAAATGGCAAGTGCCCTGTTTCCACTAAGACTGTTACAGCAAGAGTAATTAAGGGAGATGATTCCAACTTCTTTTGCCTCAGTACCATATCTATACAGTTAAAAGAAACCACAGGAGGAAATTAGGGCATGATTCACATCCCAAGAATAGACTGCTAATGCCATTTGAGATGTTCTAAGGTACCTTGACTCTCTACAACTACCTGAAAAGAGGTTGTAGGGAAGTGGGAGCCAGTCTCTTCTCCCCAGAAACAAGCAATAGGACAAGACAAAATGGCCTCGAGTTGTGCCAGGGGAGGTTTAAATTGGACATTAGGAAAAATTTCTTCACTGAAAGGGTTGTCAGGCACTGGAACAGGCTGCCCAGGGCAGTGGTGGAGTCACCATCCCTGGAGGCATTTAAAAGATATATCCAATTTGTGCTTAGAGACACAGTTTAGTGGTGGACTTGGCAGTGCCAAGTTGACAGCTGTACTTGATGTTCTTAAAGTTCCTTTCCAACCAAAACAATTCTATTATTCTATGATCCTGGCTGGATGTCAGCTGCTACACCAGCAGTACATCTATCTTTGTTCTTTCTTGGGCAGTATATGTCAGGCCCACTCAGATGTCAGATGCCCTGTAGCATCTCAAATGAAAGCAAATGCCAATGTTTGGGCAACTTGGCTGAGCTCATTGGACTGAAATTTGGCAGCCATTATGTCTTTCAGAAGATCATGTATTCCCTCAAATAAGAGAAACAAGAAGCAGCCAACATAAATTCTTAACCCCCAACAGGAATAGCTGGCACTAAAAATTGTGTATCCTAAAGCATTCCGTGATAATCCAGCCCTCTCATATTGATATTATAAACAGATTCTTAATGGTCCTACTCACTTCTGGAAATCCCATATTATATATTAAAGTCATCTCCTACCAGAAGCTTTACATTGATAAGCTGAAAAGCCATACCAGCCTCAGATAAGTTTGAGCCAGTCAACCATGAACAGAAATCATGCCACTTTTTCATTATGAAAGCTCCAGTGCTGCTCAGAACAGCAGATAACTTGGTGTCAGATGAATTCTAATGTCCAGTAATGCTTACTTTTCACCACACACTATAAGAGGATTCAGGATTATTATCTCAGTTCCACACATCTAAATTATAGGCATGTGAAGCTAGGTAAAATTAATGCAGCCTTTGATGTGCAAGTTACACCACTAACAAACCAAAAAAAAAAAAACACAGAAAGACACAGGGCCAAAATTTCCATTATCCTGTCAAATGATACATATATGTCTGAATGCAAACTTGAGAGATGGAGAAGTTCCTAATTCTGTCTTTAGCAGATGCCTTAATTATGTCATTTAAGCAATACCATCATCCAAAGAATAAATGCATTTAAGGTGAAGAAGCTGGGAAAAGTCCTTCTCAGCCAGCTTTAGTCTGGAATTGTTCCATTCTCTGAATGGAATTGATTCTGAGTCTGGCATTTATGGAAAGAAGTCCAAAAAACTTCTTAAGAGTAAAGTGACAGTGAGTAGAGTTGCTGTCCTGTTGTTTAGTGGGGAAAAGAGAAAATACCAAATTGTAGTTCACTCTTACAGAGCTGAAATTATAAGTCATTTGTAAAGCAGTTTGGTCAAATTTTTATAGCACTGCCCATCTTTGATGCTTCAACATCTATATAAAGTAGAGCAAGCAATCATTGAGTTTTAGCATTGGTCACTACTAACAGTTTGGCTTTATTATAATGCAACTATTGACAGGTGTCATATCTTATGAATATTGGTAGTGTGAAGCATAGTTGGACCCTGGTCTAAGGTGTGTACTTTGCCTGTAAGAACCTTAAGCTTTATTTGAAGGAAAAGAGTGGCTGCTTCATTGCTAAGAATATCCGTGGTAGCTTGTTCAGTGCAATCTTATCTGAAATCACTCAAAAAACAGAAATGTAAAGAAAAATACCATCTGAGTCAAAGCCATGATGCATTTTTAAATAATTTTCAGAGACGGGTTTTAACAGTAACAAAAATGGAAGCAAGGGATTGGTATCATAAAACCTGTCAAATAAATGTAAAAAGGACATAAAGCCCTAAAATAGATTTCACATAAAATCTCACCACAAGATAAAATACAGCTTTGGGGCAAAAAGAGAGTCATATCTCCAGGAACTTCCATAAATAATTCACTGCTAGCTTGTAAACAATAGAGAACCACAGTATGACTGCCAAAGAGGGTCTTTATATGTCATAAAGCCACTCAAAAGTGCACTTGCTGCAGCAAGTCTGACTGTGAGCTCTGATGTGCTGGAAAAGAAACTGCTATGCTGAGGTCATCAGTTAGTAGAAAACAATTTCCCTCATACAGAGAAGCAGACTTACTGCTGGGCTTCTGACACAGATAGATTGGGTTTAAAAAAAAAAACAAGACTGCATAATGTGGGCTTGCAGGGGGAAAAAAATCTTCTACAAACCTTCTAAATTACCAAAGCTGAAAGAAAAATATATCATCTTCCTGTAATGGCTATCAAAAGTTGACATTAGTGTGACAGGTTCGCATGCTGGTGCAATCACACTAAATATGCAACTGGTCTGATTTGCATCCTCTTCCTTCACTAAACTACTTCCACAGAGAACTTAAGCTGCTCTGTTTGTTAAGTGTCAAGCTAAATAATTCAAGTGACATAGATCTGGAGTTCATTTCTTATAATGGGTATGTTTTAAAAGGTGACTCCGTCTGTCATTTGAAAATTCTCAACAGAAGAGGAAAACCAAGGCTTCTTTAATAATGCCCCTTTCACTTCTAGACTGATACAGCAAGTGAATGAAAAAAAAACAATAATCTGACGAAAAGCTGTATAAATATTGAATGTGTGGGCCAACACTTTTAAGACCTCAGCCTTCTGAAGTGATCACCCAGCTGACGCCATAACAGTTACAGTAAAAATAACAGAGGTGAGAGAATGGGCACTACATGAAGAGAGAAATGTAAGCTTTGAAAATCCAGTGAAGAAGACAACAGTGTGAGGACATATGGTACTGTGTATGTGATTCAAGGAGTAAAATCAGTGTGACAGGAAAGGAAAAGATTATTTCTATGTTACAAATCTTGACTTCTTTCAGAAGTTCTTTACAATGCTTTGAATTCAGCAAGATTTGGACAGACTGGAGAGCTGGACAAAGAGGAACCTAATGAGGCTCAACAAGAGCAAATGCAGAGTCCTGCACCTGGGAAGGAACAATATCAGGCACCAGTACAGGCTCAGAGGTGATCTCCTAGAGAGCAGCTCCGTGGAGAAGGACCTTGGAGTCCTGGTAGATAACAAGTTATCCATGGGACAGCCATGTGTCCTTGTGGCCAAGAAGGCCAATGGTATCCTGGGGTGCATTAGGAGGAATGTGTCCAGCAGATAGAGGGAGGTTCCCCTCCCCCTCTACTCAGCCCTGGTGAGACCTCACTTAGAGTTTGTGTCCAATTCTGGGCTCCCCAGTTCAAGAGGGACAGGGATCTACTTGAGAGAGTCCAACACAGGGCTATGAGGATGATCAAGGAACTGGAACACCTGTCTTATGAGAAAAGGCTGAGAGACCTTGGGCTTTTCAGTCTAGAGAGGTGAAGACTGAGGGGGGATCTAATTAATGTCTATAAATACATGAGGGCTGGGCATCAAGAAGACAGGGACAAGCTCTTTTCACTGTGATAGGATGAGGGCCAATGGATTCAAACTCAAGCACAGGAAGTTCCACCTCAACATGGGAAAGAACTTGTTTACTCTAAGGGTTACAGAGCACTGGAACTGGCTCCCGAGAGAGATTGTGAAGTCTCCTTCTCTGGAGACTTTCAAGACCTGCCTGGATGGCTTTCTGAGTGATCTGCCCTAGTTTGGGTCCTGCTCTGACAGGGGGGCTGGACTTGATGATCTTCGGAGGTCCCTTCCAAACCCTAGCATTCTCTGTTTCTGTGATTCTGTGAATTTCATATGTAATTGCTCTGACCTACTCCTCTTCTCAAAAACTTGTGATTCAAAGTTTCTTGATATTGAAAATCTTTCCAAAATGGGATGTGTTGGGGTTTTTTTTCATGTGCAACTTCTAAACATATTCAGAGGGCTAGTTCAAGTTTTCATTTGTCCACAGTTGAGAAACATTGCCTTCCAAATGGAAGGAAGAATGAAACATTCTAATTTCAAGCAGTGAAGGTAGAAGTGTGGTCATCACAGGAAGAGACACAATCATTCACATAGTGCCTTTTGGATTAATCACATGCTTGGGGCTTTAATAGAGTGATTGCAGAAAAAGCTACAAACTTCAGGACTTTTAAAAAGAATGTGTTACTTTAGCGGAGCTTAAGAACAAACATCCTTCTGATGGACTTCAAGAGTTTGTTTAAATCATACATTGTAACCCAGAAAAAATACGAAAACCAGTTTGTGATGTTGTCCCAGTATTGACTTTGACTAAGATCTCGGGCCAGGACAGCACCATTTTTTCAGAAGAATCATCATTTTGAATTCAAAAGAAACCACACTTGAATCTTTCCAGAACTTTGGAAAAGAGACCTCAAAATTTTCTCTAGTCAGCTATTAATTCTGACAGGAGTAGTAATTAAGACACAAAGAAAATTAAAAAAAAAATAAATATTGAGTTTCTTACCTGAGCTAAGCAAAATATTAATTTCTGTCATCAAAACATATAGTCAGTACTAATCTGCCTATATGTAATCACCCCACCTTATATTATAGCTTGTTGCTCCTTCACTAAGCCGAATTCATACCCTTTATCACACCCATCCTCCCAAACTATGGCAGTACCTTACCTTGTAAAAATATCATGCTCATCTGAGATGCAAAGGCTCTTTCTTGTAGCCAAAGCATACACAGAGCAGCTCAGCAAATTGGCTGTCTTCTGTCCTAGTTCCCCTCTGGTCCCTAGGATAGATAGATCTTTTATTCCCAGTTCAGTCCTTGCCATAGTCTCCACTGCTGCAAGGGAAAAGGGAAGTGTTTACCTATTGAGAGGAGAGTGTTTGCTCACCTGTGATGTCAGCAGGACTTTATATCACAAAAATTAACAAGCAAAAATAAAAAGTCTCATTCCCTCTGCATTCTTCTGTTGTTGTGCATCAGAGATCAAGTAATGATGGTGAATGTGAGCTACTGAGCAGTGGAAAGGAGCCTCAGGTCAGTGTACGTCTGGGTTATGTTGCTCACCAGTTGGTATGTGTTCATTCTCACTTTTACCCCTCCCTAAAGAGAATAAGAAAGCCAAAAAGGTTAGACCTTTTATGGTTGCAATGAAGAGCCAATGCTTTTTTGTTCTGGAGCTTCTGCTCCAGGCTGTGATACGTCATCTACGAGGAACTCATTTCACATGATTTCCAAAATATTTCCAAATTGCTGCCACTCACAACCACTCCTCCAGCAATCAAATGCCTAAATGGTGGTAAATGTTTTAAAAAAAACAAACACTGTTTATCATGTTCATTCCTCACCGTACTCTGAAGCATTTAATGGCAAAAAGTACATCCTAAGTGTCTTCAAATGGGAAAAGTCAGCTTTAACTATCCTTGCCAATGGGACACCTATACTCCACCTCTCCTTTACATAAAGCCTTCAGTCTATCTATATCTACAGATCCCCAGACCTATCTATAGTGCAGACCCCAAACCCATCCTTATAATATTAATGCCTGTGGAGTATTGCAGTCTTCTCTAGGATAAAATGAAGTCGTTTGGACTTCTCTGTGCCAGTGTGAATAAACTTTCAGCCCAATAGAGCTTCAAAATTGATCCTGGTATTAAAAGAAAAAAAAAATTATTCTTCACGTCGTCTAGTTAAGCTTGGCTCCTGGCATTTGTTCACTGGGATGCTTCCTTCCTCTCAGAGTTCAACTAGAAGGTAAGAGCTCGTTAAAGCTTGAAGAAGACTCCTAGACTATTCCCTTGCTTGGTGAAATGCAAGACGAAATTAGGTCACAAGCCAATATTTAAACAGCATTACCTCTAATTTATTCAGTTCCCTCCCAATCGAAAGGGAGTCCTGTCTTACTACATTATCCACTCACACCTACTGTATCTCATTGCCACATTCCCATGTGTAGAGCCCAAAAAAAGCAGGCTCAGCAAATGCTAACAGCCTTTAGGAACAGACCTAGCTCTACCCCACAGTGAAAGAGTGGAAGCCAAAACACAACTAGTAACAAACTGGAAATAAATTATTTCAAGTGTGAAGGGTCAATTAAGGAAAGTAGTTCAGTTTCTATTTCTCAGATAAAGTGTGTCTTCTTGAGCATGCAGTGTACATAAAACTGTAAATTCTCTCTCTCGCACCTTCTCTCTCTACCTCCACTCCTCATTATTTTCCCTGTGCCTTGCAGCAAGGCAATATTCTGTCAGCCAAAAGGGCAATACTCCAGATTTTGGACTTCCTCACAGAGATCAGCCAGTCAATTGTAATAATTGTAAGCTTCGCTAGCAAGGATTCTTTGTACCTAGCAGAAAAAAAGAAAAAAAAAATCAGAACAGTCAAGTTAAATCTTTGTGAAATCTAGCCACTTAAAAATTTATTACTTCCTCAGTGTTGCTAGTTTACTTGTATTTGTATTTGCTGTTTTAATCAGTCTTAAATCGACTAATTGTGTCACACAGGCAAGAAAACAGTCAAATGTGATCTTCTGATGAGGTTCAGATGAAATATTTCAGTAGCAGGAAAGCATTAGGGCTCTGTACAAGGCACTGGCTTCATTTGCAATGCTTTGAATATCAGTGTTCAAATAAGATGTACACAGTCTACAAAAGACATGTAAAGGCTGCAAAGTTATTAGAGTGTTATTAGATGAGGAAAAAAATATGCTTTTTAAGCAAGTTTATAAAGTAGACTTGGTTTGTGCTTTGTAAGTGCAACATGATTTGTGATAACCTACAGGAAGAAGTGGAGCTCTTCAAATTAAAGGTCTCAGTAGGTGCAAGAATTAATGAGCATAATCTAAGCATTAACATTTATTCAACAGCTCCACTAAGAGAAGAAGGCTCTGTTCATCAGCAAAGGGAGAGAGTAGAATCCTTACTTGAAGAATAATAGGTTCTGGCAAAATCAGAGAGTTTTAATGTAGCGAATGATTAGATGAGAAAAAGATGTTATATAGCACAGCTATCTGCAGTAGCAGAGTCCTGACCTCTGTGACACAAGAAGCCATTTCCCAGCATAACTCTTTTTCTTAGGATGATCAACCACCTCCAAAACAGTAACAGGCGTTGGGGGTAAACTTACAGGGTTGCCTACAGGGTGATTAGCAATATCAGAGAAGCTGTATATATTACTGATGGCTTCTTATAAACCATGAGTAATCACCACCTTAAACTCAGAGAAAAACAATATGCTATTATTTTACTTGACAAATATCTCTTTAACACAGCTATATATCCTCATTTAGAGCCAAAGATGCCAGTACAAGCAGACACATACATATCCTCATCCTTAAATTAATGCTTTATGTGACCTAGTTCTAGGAAATACAAATCAAAGGCTTTTACTGATATATGTTAAACACAGTATGCCTTATTTTCTATAAATTCAAATGTGTTGTACAAAGAGCCACCTTGTGAAAATTTCTGTTTACGCTGGGGAATAATATAATTTAGAGGCAAGATATAATGGTTAAAAATCTGAAATAGACTTGTATAAGCAAGCTTCATAAAAAGGATTTATTTTTGCATTTATTCATCAAACATAATAAGTGTATCCCTGTCAAATGTACTCAGCACAAAAAAAAGACAAGGTATTATAGTACATTACTTAAGATTAATTTGAATAATGTAGTTAAATAAAGATTCAAACTCTTCATACGACACTGGCAGTATGCAATCATCCTCAAAGGATACCTCATGTACTATAATAGTTTCAAGGACATGCTCTTCCAACACCTTGAGAATTTTCACTATATCATTTCTGAAGGAGTTTTCTCTTTTTCACATCTGCTCTGTGTTCTGTCACCAAAGTTGCTCTCTTATGGAGGGGTGCTGCCTTCCCTAACAGGGAGGGCAAGGGAAAGAGGAATAGGGAGGAAGAAGTGCAGAGGAAAGTGGGAAGAAGGAGGAACACAGCAATCCATATCCTGAGGTCAGTGAGATTGTCATCTGAGAGGACTCCATCATTTCATGATAATTTCTAACCCCGCTTCCTTCATCACTGAAACTCCTCCTCAGTAACACCATCAGAAGCAAATGTTTCAGGGTAAGGACCTGTCATGGGCAAAACAATTTCTGCTTGGGGGACTACACTTAATGTAATTTATTGCCAATTAACATCAATTTTTAATTACCTATTCAAGTATTAAGAAAAACAGGAAGACTATTAAACAAACACTTACTCAGGGGTGTCCCTGCTCCTCTATGTGTGACCCAAAGGTCCAGTCCCTCAGGGTGACTCAGCCCACCATGGTCCCTCAGGGGAGTCTTGTCCTTCCAGTGGTGGGGTCTCTGGCTGTTTCACCAGCACCTGGTCCATTTCTCCTCCACCTTTGGCTGCCACTTACTCCCAGCTACATCTTCCTGACCCCACGTGCTCTTTGGCAGATGCTGGCCATTCCTGATGGTCTCAGAGCTGGTTGGAACTGGCTGTGACTGGCACAGGGCAGCTCACAGCCTTTTCCCACACAGGTGCCCCACAGCCGCTGACCCCCCTGGCAGCACCAGTGCTACAGATGAGACCCAAAAAAGGGAAATCAGGAAAGAAGAACATCAGCAATTCCACCACAAGAAGATGCACCAAAAGATTAAAAGGTGGGTGTTTCTCTCTGCTTCCATGTAACAAGCAATAGGAGAAGATGTAATGGCTTCAAGTTGCATCAAGGAAGGTTTAAATTGGATATGTGGGAATATTTCTTCACTGAAAGGATTGTCAGGCACTGGAACAGGCTTCACAGGCCACAGAAAAGAACGAGTCCCTTACCAGACACATTTTCTAGGAGCTTCTTTTTTACCCAAAAAATAACGAGCTGTCAAAGCCATCCAGCTATAAAACATATAAAACATTTCACTGTTGAAGAGAACCACAAAATCAGGGTGAAAACAGTTCAAGTCAATTGATATTTTTGTTTAGCTTTCAAAAAATGTTTTAAATTAGTTTCATGCTCTTGATAATATTTCTTTAGAGTCTGAAAAACGTCTTTTTTGGTTTAGTGAATGCAAAAATAACATTAAAATAATTTTTAAAAATCTAAAACTTTGACAAGTAGAAACCATGTGGGACCCCCATGGGCATCATCAAGTTTTGCCATAGGCTGTCTCTAGAAGGTTCTGGCAAACACCACCTTGCCTAAAACTTTCTGCATGTCTCCAGTATTTTTTGAGTAAGTGCAGTTTTTCAGCAGACACTGAGCCTCTCAACCAGACCATTTTCTACAAGATACATCAAGGTCATTGCTGTGTCTGAACTGCCATGTGCTCCTGAGCCCCAGCCCTGGTGTCAGAGTCCAGGCTTAGAGTTACACTCTCTTTCAGATGGCCAGCTCTGAGAAAGAAATTCCGAAGTTGCTTTGTTCTAGTTTTTGGTTTTCCACTCAACAGGTTAGGCATACATTTGAAATAGTTTTGCACAGCCCAGGATCTGCAGGCAAAAAAACATCAAGTCTTTAAAAACCCCGCTTTTCGTCATTCCTTTTGCTATTTTTGCATTTGGCCTTGAGCAAAGTATAATGTTTCCTAGCTCAGGACTGCTCTTCTGTACTTCAGTTAACAAAATCTGGTAAGTTGGCATCATCTTATTCTCTTTTGCATTTAGTGTAAGTAGTCTAAATATAATTCACCAAACAGGTGCTTCAGTGGCATTGCAAAATCTCTGCAAAAGGACCAAGAATGCCATAAAAGTAATTGCAACCCAATTGCATTGTGATGTGCTACAATGGGTTGGATTTCATCACAGTAGCTTAGACTAAGTTTTCCAAATTCTTAGGTCAGATTTGTGTCTACATATTGTTTATTCCATGGTATTTTTTGCCTAATTTATGTGATGAACTCAGAATATGTAAATCTTCATATTGACATATATATAAAGATAGGGTGTTTGTGTTTGCATTGGGAATAGGGAAGATGTGGGATCTACTCTTATTTCTTCATACACCAAGGAGCGAAACTGGCAAAATTAGATTCAGAGTCAGAGTGGACTCTCTGTGAATAACTTATAGCATTAAACTTATTTTGCAAATACTGGTAAATATAAAACTTACATTCACAGAAAGAAAGAGCAATTCAATAACCTTTTCAACTCAGATGTTAATTTTTCAACAAGTGGCATAATAATCTGTCTACTGAAATGAAGTGAGGAATCTTGAATGTGGTTTTCAGTAATGTTTCAGATGCTAACATTTTTTAATCTAGACCTCACTCATAGAGGTGGCATTCAAGGATGACATGCTTACCTTTTCTCTGTTGTCACCAACGAGTAAAACCTGGTAATTGTTTTATTTGATATGACACAAGACACCACCAGAAAATGTTTAGATTTTAACTTTTCATAGCCTGTCTTTTTTCACTTTGAGAGGTATTTTTCTGGAAAGCTCTCCATTGTCCTTTAATTTCTGCTTTGACCAAGAACTGTACCTAGATAGAATTATAGAATCATAGAATGGTTAAGGTTGGAAGGGACCTTAAAGATCAGCAGGTTCCAACCTCCCTGCTATGAGCAGGGACACCTTCCACTAGACCAGGCTGCACAAAACCTCATCCAACCTGGCCTTGAACACCTCCAGGGAGGGGGCATCAACAACCTCCCTGGGCAACCTATTCCAGATAGTTTTAGTGAAACACAACTTCAGCAGTACTATCACTACAATATCTTTGTTATTCTCTTCAAAAAGAGAAAAAAAATTACCACAAGGTAGTTGAAATGAACTAAAGAAAAAATGTGTATATTCTTTGTGCCTCAGTTGTTTCTCTGCAGAGGCCTTCAAAGGCTTATCATCTCTCTGCAGATGAGAAAGCTCAGTTCTACACTTAATGGCATTGTGTGTGCATAAAGTTACACAAAGGTAAGGAGAGTGTCTCCTTTTTCTGAATAGATGATGGTATTTTCATACACTGATAAATAAGTTTCATGCTGCTACTACAATATAGCACAAAGTGGTGAGAAGGACAAGCAGCGAAGGGTTTAATTTCTTTCTAATTTAGTTCATTGTGTAAGTACACTAGCTTTATGTCTAAAAATTAAGCCTCTTTCAAGTCTAAAAATTTATTTAGACTTGAGAAACAAACACATCAAAATTTTAGGAATCCATACAAGTAAGAGGGAAGAATGAAACAAATTGCATCCAAAAATATAATTTATGACAGGAAAATGACATCATGTTTATATTTATGTATATTATAAATCTTTTTATTAAAATCATAACAGTTTAATAACATAATTCATATAACATTATATTAAAGCAAAGATATATATATATAAAATATTTCATTTAGATGCTTATTTCAAATGTATGCAGTTCAGAACTCTCATGTCAAATGTTGATTTCAGATTGTTTTAATTATTTTTAATGATGATTCCAAGTGAAAAGAGGTTTACGTGCTTAAGGTTTAATGCTTAAAATAAATCGTGGCTGCACCGAAGGCAATGGAAAAGCTCTCATTACCTAGAAGTAGAACAGGATTTCACCCATCATATCCATTCAGTGTCAAAAGCCTGAACCACTGTTCAGCTGCACAAGGTACTGACTGAGCAAGACTGTAGTATGGGAGTACTGTTCCTTCCCTGTGCAGTTGTGCCCTTCAGTACATTCTTAAGCAAGATAAGCACTGTTGTGCTGAATTTGGGTTGGTAAAAAGTAGAGTATCCCTAGTTACTCTCTGATTGACTTGCAGGGAAGATAATCTCTGATTGCTTTCTGCAATTTTATTTATTAAAAGACAAAAGTCTGATCACCTAAAACTTCAGTACACATGCTTAGAGCTATGAAATTTAACTCTCACTGGGCGGTTTGCAGGCATCAATCTAAGAAACAGATCTGGGACTGATTACAGAACAATTCCAAAAGCTTACTTTGCCTTACATCCCTCAAACCTGCTACCTTGTCAACCAAGCCCGAGCAAAGAGGTTGTCCTTGGAGCTCAGTGAAACCCTGTGATTGTTCTGGTGGGCTGCAAGCAGAGTTGCTCCAAATCGTAGCAGAGCCCTTAAGAAACAATGTGAGCTAGAAGAGGTCTGCACGAGGCAAGAGAAAGCTCAAAAGTGACATTAGCAAAAAAATGGGGGAATGACAAAGGATGTGAGACAGCTCTTCCAGAAAGCACCAGCCATCTCTGAAGCTTCTAAATGGTCAAACTCCTTATTGTCCATTGACTGATTGGGGGTTGGATTAAAACCAGTATATTGGCTCTTTTGTCATAGAATCATAGAATCATAGAATCCTAGGGGTTGGAAGGGACCTCGAAAGATCATCTAGTCCAACCCCCCCACCAGAGCAGGGTCACCTAGAGTACATCACACAGGAAGGTGTCCAGGCGGGTTTTGAATGTCTCCAGAGAAGGAGACTCCACAACCTCTCTGGGCAGCCTGTTCCAGTGCTCTGTCACTCACACAGTAAAAAAATTTTTTCTGATATTGACCTTAAACCTCCTATGCTCCAATTTGTATCCATTACTCCTTGTCCTATCACTGGTCATCACTGAAAAAAGCTTAACTCCATCTTCTTGACACTCACCCTTTACGTATTTGTAAACATTGATGAGGTCACCCCTCAGTCTCCTTTTCTCCAAACTAAAGAGACCCAGCTCCCTCAGCCTTTCCTCATAATTCCTCATTATTTTTTATTCAGTCTTTTGCTTCCTATCCCCCCAAATTGCTTAGAGCATTCTTATACACTTTTCTCTCAGCTTTCCATAGCCAGTCAAGAGTGGGTAGAATGCCATCCTCCAACTACTGTTTTACACCTGTCTCATAGTATTAGTAGCTGGCTGTTGACATTTCAGCTTGATTACTGTGTGTGGTTGGGCAGACCCCCTGGTCACTGAGCCACATTGCAACATCAACATCAGCCAAGATTGTTCTTTTTTTAGCTACAAGGACAGTGGACCTGACATTGTTCATTTCAATTGCAAGTGCAGTGGCCTGAGACAATCTAGCATTTTCTGAGCTTGTCTACTGGATCAATGAATCCAGACAATTGGGTACCTTCTAATCACAGAATTACCAAGGCTGGGAAAGACATTTATGATCATCAAGTCCAGCCTATGACCAACACCACCACATTGGCAAGACCATGGCACTAAGTGCCACATCCAGCCTTTCCTTGAACACGTCTAGGGACAGTGCCTCTACCACTTCCCTGGGAAGTCCATTCCAATGTTTAATCGCCGTCTCTGTGAGGAAGTACTTCCTAATATCCAACCTAAACCTCCCCTGGAGCAGCTTGAGGCCATGCCCTCTTGTCTTGTTGTTAGTTGCCTGGAAAAAGAGCCCAGCCCCCACCTGACTACAACCTCCCTTCAGGTAGTTTAAGAGAGCAATAAGGTCCCCCCTGAGTCTCCTCTTCTCCAGGCTAAACAATCCCAGCTCCCTCAGCCTATCCCTGTAAGACTTTCCCTCTAGTCCTTTCACCAGCCTTGTTGCTCTCCTCTGGACCTGCTCCAGCACCTCAATATCCTTCTGGAAATGAGGGGCCCAGAACTGCACACAGTACTCGAGGTGAGGCCTCACCAGTGCTGTGTACAGGGGCAGAATCACATCCCTGCTCCTGCTGGTCACACTATTCCTGATACAAGCCAGGATGCCATTGGCCTTCCAGGCCACCCAGGCACACTGCTGGCTCATGTTCAACCAGTTGTCAACCAGTACTCCCAGGGCCTTCTCTGCTGGGCTGCTCTCCAGCCACTCTTCACCCAGTCTGTAGCGCTGCCTGGGGTTATTGCGACCAAAGGACAGGAGCCTGCACTTGCTCTTGTTCAATTTCATGCCATTGGCCTTGGCCCATCAATCCAATCTGTCGAGGTCCTCCTGCAGCTTCTTCCTACCCTCTGGCAGATGGACACTCCCCCCCAGCTTGGTGTAATCTGCAAACTTACAGAGCGTGGACTCAATCCCCACATCCACGTCATCAGTAAAGATGTTGAATAGGACTGGGCCCAGTACTGATCCCTGGGGGACACTGCTGGTCACCAGACACGAGCTGGATGCAGGTCCGTTCACCATCACTCTCTGGGCCCAGTCATCCAGCCAGTTTTTGACCCAGTGAAGGGTGCACCTGTCCAAGCTGTGGATTGCTAGCTTCTCCAGGAGGATGCTGTGGGAGACTGTGTCAAAGGCCTTGCTGAAGTCTAGGTAGACCACATCCACAGCCTTCCCCTCATCCACTAGGTGGGTCACCCAGTCATAGAAGAAGATGAGATTAGTCAGGCAGGACCTTCCTTTCCTAAATCCACATTCACTGGACCTAATGCCCTAGTTGTCATCTACATGCCACTTGATGGCACTCAGGATGATCTGTTCTATAATCTTGCCAAGCACTGAGTTCAGGCTGACAGGCCCATAGTTCTCCAGATCCTCCTTCTGTCCCTTCTTGTGGATGGGCTTCACCCTGGCCAATCTCCAGTCATCTGGGACCTCCCCAGTCAGCCAGGACTGGTGATAAAGGATTGAGAGAGGCTTAACCAGTTCTTCCTCCATCTCCCTCAGCAACCTAGGATGAATCCCATCCAGACCCATGGACTTGTTGGGATCTAAGTGGCTGCACATGCAGCAAGTTGGGGCAATTAGGCACTCCCTAACAGTACCTGGAAGTCTGCCATTTGCAGAACATACCTGAGACCCCTTCTGCTCTGAACACAGGCCCGCTCTGAAAGGGGCCAGAGATTACCTAACCTTGATTGTGGCTATCATGGAAAAATACTGATCAAAGTCAATCATCTCAGGACCCTATAAATATTGGTCTTAAGACGGTGGCTCTTTGGAGTTCCCTGGTATGGTAACAAGCTGAGACCACACATCTCACATGTCTCACACAGGAAGCTGGGTCATCTGGTTGAAAGAGTAAGTAACCAGCCACTTCTCTTAAATTCAGGGGGAAAATAAATAATATTAAATTGTTATAATTTGACTCTGGGATATGTGGGTGTATATTTGAACTTCTTCCACAAAATTAGGTACCAAAATTTAACATCTTAACAGGTTAACCTCTATACCTGTGTGTGTATTTTTGTGCACGATTTAGTTTAGAATCTTTGTTAGATCTTTAACTTAACCTCTTTATTACAGTACACTCTTAATAACTGGTAAGTTATTAGAAAACCATATAATCTAATTCTGTGATTCATTATAATAACATTAATCTGTCTTCATCTACTGTTATTTAAAATCACACCAGACCCATATAATTATGTATCAAAACACTACACTGAAACCCCTACACTTAAGCCCCTTATTTGTAAACCATTGACTAAGTCAGGGACAAGGAGTGGATCCAGCTGCACCTGGACTCCTCTCTGAGAAGGAATTTAGAAAGCAAAGGGCTCTGCTCTGAACCACGTGACTCAATGGGAGGCTCTTCCTCATTCTTTTCCCTGATTCCCGTACAAATCTTTTCAGCCCCTTCCAGACTCCATCTCCCCTATCCCTGTATAAATCCTTCCTCCTGATCCCCATGAAAGTCACTTCCATCCAATTCCAACCCCTACACTCCCCTTCCAAATAGTAAGTAATAGAGCAAACCTTGCCATCAAATTCTGTTTAGTCATGTTTTCATAAATCTATATCAAAATCACATTTTCTTGTTATCTTTGTCAATAATTCTTAAATGAACTTAGGACTTTCCACTCATGTCTGCAACACTGTAACACATCGCAGTTACAAATCAAAACTCTATTATAGAGGATTCAAAATGAAGTAATGCTTTTCTGAACATGAGGATAGACAAGCTTGTCATTCCTGTTGAATTCTGAACTAGGACCAAAGTTTGAGTCCATTCTTTCAACAAAGACATCTCTCACAGTGTGACCTCTTACACCATGAATTTGTGACAGGCAAAGGAAGAGTCATCTCCTGAGATCGGAACCTGGTGTGCAGCCAGAATTGTGAAGTTTTTCCTCAATAAGGCCAGATCGATCATGCATCTGGGCAGCTGCACATGAAACTTTATAGCATTACACCCTCAAAGAGCTTTCTAAAGACATTAAACCCTCATGCATACCTCCATGACCTCACCAAGGGGGTACAGAAAGATAAAAAATCTCATAAATTTACTTTAAGAAAAAAACATGGATGATGATCGGATACTGGTAGCGCAGGAAAAGCCCTTTTCTCAGCATAATAATGATAAATACTGATAGTGAGTCAAGACTCAGAAGATATAACTTCTATTTCAAGCTCTGCTGTTAGTTCACTGCATAATTCAGGGAATAAGTCACTTTTCTCATTCTTCTTAGTTTTTCTGACCTGGAAGATGGGTGCAAAAATGCATACCTGAAAGAGTTTTTTTAACAACAGCATCAAAGAGCTAAACTACCTTAAGACAGAAAAAAAATCAGAAGATACTGTGCTCAGACAGCACATTCTGAATCTTTTTCCCTTCAAGCTTGTAGTTGTTCAATTACTTTATTATTCTGTTTCCTTTCTTTAGAGTAGCAAGTGAGCCTTCTATTGAGGATGGATCAGAGAAAATGTGAGCACTACTGTGTCTCACGGTCTCTTTTGCCCTCTGCACCTCAGAAGCCATGTTTGCATGCGGTGTGTTCTTTCTTCAGATGATGAGATACTTTGGAAGATTGGATTAGGGATTCGTATTCAGAGAGAAGCAAGTTTGCAGTGTCAGTCTTGCTACAGTAAAATGGCTTTATAAGGAAAAAAAATTCACAGGCTTTTCTAATGGTGATCCAAATTGAGATTTTCTAAGTCTCAGAAATTTTGGAGGAGTTACTATGAGTTAGTACCAAATTTCAGTACTCTTTTACTTTTTAAAGACTGTGTTGATCTTCCTTTATCTGCTTAATTTGCTTTATCCTGCATGCAGCAGTATGAAAGTCTATTGACTGTATGCAAAATAATATATCTCACATATGCTACTATTACCTTTGATTTTCTATCCTAATACATACAAGTCATGAGGTTTGAGATATGAGCAGTCATTTTCATAGCACATATTCTGTATTTTTACTGCCAACAGTGGCTTAGATTTTAAGAGATATGTCAGTAACAAAAGGAAGGAAATATTTGGGATAGGAATTACTGTAATTGTGTTTACCATGTAACTCTTCTCTCATAATTTTTTTGGGAAGGGAACCACTTGATTTCAATACCTGCCTCAGGATTTTTTCAGAACACTATTGATCAGCAGCATAATTGCACTGGAACTGTATGAGCAGCTATATCACAGACACTGATTTTTTAATGAAATAGTGCACATTGCTATCTGGTGCCTTCAGCCAAGTTCTCCTGATCTGTTTTGGGTCTCTGAGGTTCATAGGGTAAAAGGTACTGTGCAACAGTTCCTGCATTGTTCAAAGGCAATAAAGATGAGAGAAAAAAGACACAGGCAGCATGGAGGACCTGAGCACTGCTCCCATAGCACCAGGACAAAGGCAAAAATGATAGGAGGCACCTGGGATGAGAAAGAACCTTGCAGTGGGTGTGCTACAGAAAAAGGAAAAAAGCAGTAAAGGAAGGGGAAAAAAAGGTAAGTTAGACAGGTTGTGACAATGGTGCTTTCAAGGAAAGTGGCAAGAAAGGAGAAAAAGGAAGGAAAAAAATGTTATGTTATTCCTATTAAATGAAACATCTTCAGGAAATTTCAAAAATATAACACTATCCCAGAAAAACCTTAGGAACAGTAGAAAATAAAAGTAAAGTTTTAAATTCAAACAATTTGTTTGTTTGTTTTCAGAAACTGTGGGATACCAGAGGATCCCAACTATGCAGTGCTAACCTGAGTAGGGAAAAAAAGGAAACATAAAAGAGACTGAAGACACATTTTTAACAGCACTACCTGCCTGCTGAATTATTTAAAATACTGATATTCATGAAACAATTTATCTAAGAGTTGAAGTGACATCTAACACATTACACAGATGAAACACCTAAGAAATGTCTAATCCTGCTTTTCGGTTTGGGACGAGATTGTGCAGAGCAGAACCTGGAAAGTGTTGCCCAGCCTGCTGTGTCAATTTTGGACATTTACACATGCCTGTCCCAACAGCCTGAGAACTCTGTTTCCCTAGTGGGCATCTGTGAGTTTTCCAATAATCCCCAATTTCGCACAGCCGATGAAAAGCCTTAGCTCGTTCTTTTCTGCTTTTTCCTCTGTTAAAATGACAGTGCTTTCCATTTCACTTAATTAATAATCAATGTTTAATTTGATTAAAATCTGAATGGTTCTATTATTTGTATTAAATAACCTTTTATTTTGATCAGTTTTGTTGCCTTTAATGAGGTAATATTCTATAATTAAATCACTGGATACAGAAAGTTGCTGTATAACTAATAAGACCATGGTCCTAAATGACTTAGAAAAATGAATGCAAGCAAGGCCCAGATAATTAAAAACACTCATGACAAAGATCTGTGACATATTTCCTAACCACATTTGGAGTGCAAAGGTGAATTTACCAACAACACACTGCAACAGGCTCTCTGTCTGACCTTGGACAAGGTACATAATCTTGCTGATGCAAACTTCCAAATCTGTAAATCAGTAAATCTTTGTTTTAACAAGGTCTTCAAGTAAGCCTTTCATGGCAAGGAGTGGCACTCACCCCATGCATGCACAGTGCCTAATAAGAAGGCATTTTTCTTGGTATTATCGTAAGATAGATAAGAGTTAGGGAACAAACCATAGCCATAGCAGGGAAGAAGGAAGGTTCACTTTCCTCAATATCCCGTCAAAGACAGCTGCAACTGGCATATGGTTAAGGAAATATTAAAAGGCCAGGCAAGGACTGTATGGTATCTCCACCACTGCCTCACTCCAACAACGTACAGTTGATGGAGTTCATGAGATGTATCATGATGTTTAATAGCTCACTCTCTCGGTGGGTTTTGAACCCAGCTCTACAACTGATCACCACAACATCACCCCATAAGGACCACTGCAATTCAATTGCACTGTAAAAATGTGCTTCCTTTCATTTATTTTCTGTCTCAAGCTGCTATTTTTCCTTCATGCCCCTTATATAATGCTCTATGAAGACAAAGGAATAAACTTTCTCCACACATCTTCTCTGTTACATTTATTATTCTACATATATATTTTTATATATGCTTTTATATATATAAAATACCATCCTGAGTCATCTCTTCCCACCTGTTTAAGTTTTTCCTGGAAATAAGCCATTCCATCTCTGTGATTAAACTCCCTTGACCTTTGTTTTCACTTTCCCCTTTTCAACACAAACCAGGACTATATACACTGTTCAAGATACCACATGTTTATGTGGTGTAATGATAGTTTAGATTTTGTTCTCATTTAATTTCCTAACCATTCTTATCATACTTTTTGCTCCTCTGACCACTGCTGAGCATTTCACTGGTGTTTTAATAGCACCAGCTACAATAAATTCAAGATCTCTCTCGTAGAAGGCAATAGCTAATTTAGGACCCATCATTCTGTATGTACAATTAAGGATGTGTTTCCATGTGCGTCTCTTTGCATATATTGACCTTGAATTTCATCTGCCATTTTACTGTCCAGTCATTCAGTATCATGAAATCCTCCTGCAACTCTCTGCAGTCAATTTGAGGTTTGAATACCTTGAATAATATCAGCAGCAAATTTTGTTACCCTCTATCTATTTTCTTTTCTAGGTAATTTATGACTATATTGAATAGCTAGGCTTCCTGAACAGCATTATCCATTATAATTCTTCTCCTTATCTGTACCTTTTGTTTCCTTTCATGTAATCACATAATCACATTTTCTCATCTTTGAATTTCCTATTATATTTACTTTTATTATGCCACAAGAAGAATTTTCTTTTATCTCAAGACAGCTTAGTTTTCGTAAACCTTTTTGATGAGAGATCATGTGAAAAGCTGTTTGGAAATCCAAGTAGATCAACTTGGTAATTATGTTCATATATCACTGTCTTTTTCAAAGAACACTAGGTTATTTGTGGGGCGTGACTTCCCCATATGAAAGCCTTGATGTCATGGTTTGGTCCTAACACAACAAAAAAGGAACAGCCACACGGCCACTCACTCAGCTCCCCCCTCCACACACACACTTTGGGGTGGGAAGGACAAAAGCCAACTAGAAGCTCATGGGTTGAGACAAAGGACAAGGAGGGTTCTTCACCGATTAAGGGCCTGGGCAAAACAGACTCAACTTGGGGAAAAAATAATAATTTAATTTCACACTCATCAAACACACACAGGACACAGACACACACAGAGCAGGGCTTGCATATGTTACCCCACGCCTCCCTTCTTCCTGGGCCCAAATCCCTTTGTTCCCTGTTTCTCTCCCTCTTTCCCCCCAGCGGCACAGGGGGACAGGGGATGGGGTTTAGAGTCACTTCACAGGTTCCTGCTGCTGCTTCCTCCTCAGGAAGAAGGATTCCTTACAGTCCTTCCCTATTTCCCCATGGGGTCCCTCCCATGGGAGAGAGTCCTCCACGAACCTCTTCTTCATGATACCTTCCCACGAGGTCCGAAGCTGCTCCAGCCTGGGCTTCCTGCAGAGTCAGGGGCTGCTTCGGGAGCAACCACCTCTCCTGGTGCCATGGTCTTCCAAAGCTGCATAATCAGAGTCCACAGGCAGCAAATCGAAGTCCACTGGCAGCAAAATCCAAGCTCACCCCTCCTGGTGCCTTCAGGGAATGTTCCACCACGTTCCTCCACAAGTGCAGGGGCACAGCTGCCATCTCGCCATGGGTTGCAGGGAAACTTCTGCTTGGGCACCTTCTTCCCCTTCTTCCTCACCAGCCACCAGGCACTGCTCTGCCTCTCCAGCTCAGCTAGCTCTTTTTTCAACTGCCTGCTCTGCTTAGGTCTTACATCAGTTCTTTCATATGTTAATCACAGAGGTGCATCTCTTGTCACTCTAATGGCTCCTTAGCTGGTTTTGGAGCTGGGGGGAGGTTTCAGCTTCTCACCAGAGCCACCCCTGGGGCCCTTCCGCCACTACCAAAAAACCCGCCAAACCAAATGAGCACACTCGCGAATTCTTCTCCATGTGTTATATTACTGCATCTACACAAGAACGAGTGCATTCTTGAGTTGTATTTACTTAAGTCTGTTGTTTATTATGGTATACCTAGTAGGAAAATCAAAGTCTAGTCTGTAGTCCTCTGCATTTCCTTTGTTAACTGCCACATTATAGTCCCTTAATGTTAGAAATGAATTAGGCAACTACACTGCCAGTGTCTACTACTGTGATTGATTCATAATTTCATTTTAAAGTTACGTTCGAATGTCTAAAACCTTTTTGGTTTGAGAAATTTAACTTGACACTTCGTTTTGTGACGGTTCTTCATGCTCTTTCCTTGTAAACACTTTCCCATGTCCTCTTCAAGAAAACATCAGAGCAAATAACTCATTCAGCTTGCCTGGTGCAGACTGACCACCTCTGACCATCCTGAGAATTAGTCTGTCCTACAAGCTCTCTGGTAAACTTCTTCATTTAAATCAATTTGAAGGGGGGGGGGGGGGGGAAATAGAACATTTTTTTCCACCCTTGGGTTCTTATTAAAAATGTTCATCCTTATTCCACGTTTGGTTTTAGTTTGGCCTAACCCATGCTCTTTTGTAGCTACCATTACTCTGCTGTCCAAATGTGCTTGCTTTTTTTCGGCCTTTTCAAATCCTTCTTGATGAACAGAATATAGCTGGTATCGCTGACAGTGTCTGTAGCAGTCAGCATACCAAGTGCACATATTTTATCCTTTTGCCTGCAGGTTTTAATCTCTTTCTAACAGACTTCTCCCATTTTCAGTGACCATCATTATTATATAAATTGTAATTCCTCTCAGTCCTCAGCTGATGTTAAAAACTGAGAAAATATTTTGAGTACTTCATTTTGACTTGCTGAATCTAGGAGAGGCCTGACTGACCCAGAGGGTGTGGGGAGGATTATCCCAATAATATAGTTAGGCAATTCTGAAGAGGAGTTAAAAGTTGGGTGATAATGCAAGACATCTGGGAGGAAATGGCAGGTATGACCCTCTACTTACAGGAGACCAGTGTTTTTCTCAATGAGCAGCTGGGGACCAGGCAAGGTAAATCAGAGCAACCAAAATAGTATCTCTGTTTAAGCACCTACATTGCTCAACCTGGAATTCATCTCTTTAACTTAACAACGTGGAAATTAGTTGACAATTCAAAAGATATAGGTGTCTGAGAGAAATTTGACCATAGCTGGTTCTTCTGTCTAGCTGGTAACAATACAACAAGATGCAATAGCTGGAAATTAAAACTGTCAATATGGTATGACAGAATTTCTGAGCTGTACTCAGAGATATGTAGGTAACCAGTCAATGTTTTCAGTCTTCTGTTGCAGTAAACACGCCATACTGGACAATTTTAAATCTAGGTGAGTTGTATTACACAATATTGTCTTTGGGCTTGCAGCTCTGCTTTTGTCCCCATTGCAAACAGGGACCTGCCATGAGTGTGCACTGCCTGCCTGAGGGGCACCAGTGTCCCAACCATGATGAACCTTGAGTAAGCTGCTACTTGCACCATAAATCCTATTCCTGAGCACTAAGGCAACTCAGAAAAGTTCCTGGCTTTTCATAATTGTCCCTACAGCTCACAGCCCAACCCAAATGGCCAAAAAACAGGGGCAATAAACTGGGGATATCGCCAGGCTGAGCACACCCACACTAGGTGCAAGGGAGAGTCCTCTGTTCAGAGGAGTCCAGGGGCAGTGTGATGTGCTGCAGATGATCCCAGTTCATATGTGAAGGCCTGATAGTTGCCGAGTCTATGAACATTATATATAATAGCTATTACAGGGGACAATTCTTTTTAAATTATATCTTTAATAGTCTGCAAACCATCTGCCTAATATTTTGCCACACAGGTCACTAAGGAAATAACTACTACCAAGCTGATTACAATTAAAGCAATAAAATTACTGAAGGGACAAAGAAACAGTGGCAGTTATTTTTACGCAGTATATAAAAATATCAGCTGCTACATAATTTTCTGCAGTGCTGGCAAACTGATTTTTACCTTCTGTGAGCATCAGCACATTTTATTTCTATTCTTGAGGTCATCCTTCCTTGCAAAGCAGCTACTATTTATTGGCAGCAGTTATTCACAACCTTTTTCTTGCTTCATCAATGTTGAAGTTTTATTTTTGTGTGCTGTTTATTCTAGATGCCTAGGATCTATTATATGATGCCTGTGGGGTGCTATATTCTGACTAGTCACAGGCTACAAGCTCCGTTTAAAAATTCTCATTGCTCTAATTGAAAGAGTGGTTATTTTTCTAAAATAATTTCTGATACTTGAACAGAATTCACTGAAACTTCTTTATCTGTACCAATAGATGCAGCTTGAGGGCAGGATTTTCTGAAGCAAGGGAAAGAGGGCGGAGAGCTCTTGGAAAATGGGACTTTGGGCCACTGATAGAAAAAAAAAAAAAAAGTCTGATGCACAAGTACCAAGTTGAAGTAAAAAAATTCTTTGCTTGAGACTTGGAAGGTAGAATTCCAGATTATAAAAATCCAGTTTTATAGACTGTCAGTGACAGCCTGAGAGTTTGCTTTTTACATCGTACTAGATTTGGACTTTTTAAAGGAAACATATATGAAATTGAATTATCAATTGCAGCAACTGCAGCCTGTGTGAATCACCTCGCTTCTTGAAAAAATACAGAGTCAAGCCAATTACAATTACTGAAATAGTGGGACAGTAAGATGTCCACTAAAAGATTTTCAACCCTTTTATCCAAAAAATAGGAGACAGCTTTTTTTTAGCATAAGCAGGTTTGGATAACTGATTTTTTTTGTGCATATGGTGCAACCTGAATATACTCGTTCTTTTCTTTTTTTCTTTTTTTTTTCCAAAGGACTATTTTTATTTTATACATCCTTGATCAAACCATTTTCTGTTGCTCTACTTTTAATCAACAATATTGATAATATAGACATTTGGCTATTTAACCTTATTATGAGATTCTTAGAAGCTGTGCAGGCTAAAGCCCACACATACAGTGTTTCCTAAGGTGTAATTCCTTTGCTCTAGCACTCCTGCATCTTTCTTGGACTATGACTGCAAACTGTGACATGGGCTGAGTCTACTTGAGATATATGAGCATTTCAGTTTCATCTCTATTAGGTGGATCTACATGAAAAAACAAAGATAAAAGATAAATTAACAAACCACTTCATGAGCCTTCAATTTCAGTCAGCATTTTGTAGGTCAGTTGCACTGCAGGACTGAGGGCATGACAGACAGTGGGTTTGTTCTGTGTATAACAGAGACTCTTTGTACTTTGAGGAGAGGGAGATTATCTTGTCTCTTAACAAAAACAAAATCAAAATACATCTCTGAAGACTTTATGTAGGAGGTATGTGCTTTGAAGCATCGTGCTTTTGCATAGTCTGGATAATCAGTAATGAAGAGAGAGCGCAGAAGATTACAAAACAACATAATCAAGTGAAAATAATGAATATTTCAACAGGCAGATATTTCAAAGTTTTAATTAAAATTAGTAGTGCTATTGATATTGTAATGTCTTCAGGTAACATATAGACAAGTAATCACAGACCTCCCAAATGGACTGCATTACACATGCAATTAATTATGGAAGATACTGCTGCTCAAACCACCCTGGGATCTCTAAGATTTAAAGCAAGTGCTCAAGCATTTCACTACAGAAGGCAGCTCCAATAACACAGCCCACAGATTAACTATTATACTTAACCCAGATGCTGCACTGCTGGGATGCAGCTCAAATCTGTTCTGGCAACAATCTTTACTCATCTTCTTTAATAACACAAATGCTTCTCCTTTTGCCTGAAGTAAAAGCTGATATTTTTAAACACAGACTGTGGGAATTTGAGGGACAAAAAAAAATCCCACCTACAGAGATGTTCTTTTCACAAGATGCCCTCCGTGCTGCAGGGAAAGGGAAGTTTAATCAAAGCACAGTGCTGGTTCTTACTTTTCTTTCTCTCTGTCACTGCCTCTACCCAGTACCCCCACTCTGGTGTTCTTTCAGGATTCTCAGGTTTTCCTGAAGCTAATTTTGTCTCTAGGGAACAGGTCTGAAGGCTCCTTAACATAAGATGAGGGATTTTAATAGAACCTCCAGTTCACAATGTAGTGGCTCATTTAGGCCATGGAGGTGTTATTTAGAAACTGTCTCGAGTGTACTTTAACCTATTGCTATCTGAGAGCCTGAACACAGGTTTTAGAAGATCTTCCATGCCCGTCGATGAAGTCAAATAATTATTTTGAGAACTGAATCCCATACTGAGCTACTCTAAATAAACCTCCCTGTCAGTTCAATCCACCTAAGTCTCAAAGCTTACTGTCAGGAAAAGTAAGAGCCTATGAGCACACTTGTTTATGGATTTAAGGCCTCATGTGCAGCAGGATTAAATATATTTAAAATAAATGGGGGAGAGGCAGAGATTGTAGCTTTTATGTGACCTTTCCAAACTCTCACCCAGCAGGCCGAATGCTTTGCTCTTTGCTTGACATGTGCCTTTGTCCAAATGAACCCCTAAACACTTCCCAGATTACTTGCTGGATCAAAAGCTGTTAAGCAATTCCTGAGCCCGTTACTATTGATAGGAATTCTGTGACAGAAGAGAAGAGCAGGACTAGATCTAAAGCCTTTCCCCTTCTTCCGGACTCAAAAGGTTGTGACTGATTTAAGCTCTTTAACAGATTTGATAGTACTGGAGGGTTGTCATCTCCCCAAAACCTTATGGAAGAAAATGGATATAGGTGTTACTTTGTAAAAAAAAAGCAATATCTTGTAAGACTATCCAGGCTAAGTTTCTGCTACAGGATTGTGTTTGGGCACCCTTGATCTCAGCAGCTGTTCTGCAGGACAAGGGAACTTGACTAGGAGTGTCATGAAGGAAGCAACAAACGAGTGATTCGGAACATGTATCAAGGATGTTAAAGTAAGCAAACCACACCTATCAAATTGAAAAATAGCATCATTTGCCATGGCTCAGCAACTTTTAAGCTTTTTAGATAGCTTAATTCACAGAATTTTTCAGTCTGTACCCTGACCATTGTTGAGGGAACTGAAAAACCTACCTTAATTCATGTCAGGCCTTTGAAATTATAGTGTGAGGGGATGAGGACTGATTGTTCAAAAAGGAGGAAGACACTTGGTTGCAGCCTTCCACTTTCCAAACACTGGGGAAAGGGTTACTCAAAGCCTGTCCCACTACAGTGGCATGAAAGTTTCACCAAGAACCATCTTCATCCTGTGGGAAGGTGTTAAAGGTGTAGATGTCTCTGTTCTGCAATAAAACAGGTAGCAGGATTTGGTTCTCACTACAAGGTTATTTAGGAAGACCAAAAGACTCAGACTAGTCCTAAGTTTTAGCATAAAGTAAGGAAAATCCAGCCCAGCAAAGGGGAGAAACCACAGATAAGTAGATTTGCTTTGAAAGAAGATAATGATTATTTTTATTTTTTTGCCAGTCTGTAAGTGTATCAGTTGCCATTGGTATCCTTAAAAAATTAAATGCCTTATTTATATCTAGGAAAATAGATAGACTACCCTTGCTCACCATTGTATTGCTGTTTCAATATTAAGCAAGAATTAAGGGGGGCACTCAAATGTCACTTTAATTTCAAAAAACTGCTGAAAATTGCTTCTTATTCTACTTTGTATTCTTTTTTTAAAAGCATTACTTCTCTCTGATGGAAAGCTTTAGAATTATTATTGGAGCAAAATCAACTGATTACAGGAAAGCCATTAGCTCTTCTATCATCAGTTCTCTCCACTGAAGCATGTTAACACCTGACACAGATGTGTCAGTGATACCCAGGTCCATTAAGCCAATCTGCACTTTGACAGAACACCTCCAAATAGTTCCAAAGGCACCACGAAAGAGATTTTGTGAACAACTTCCAAGGTACCCCAGTACTCCAATTCTATCCATGCTGTGTTTTCATACCTACTTGGAGATATTCCTATGTGAATCAGTTGCATACCTCTGATTTTATGATGCATTTCTTGTACATTGAAAAAATTAAGGTACAGAAATTACATTTGTAATAATAATTAAAACATGGTTGCAAGACATTTTAGCCAGCTGGTTTAGTGAGGAGTCTGAGCTCTTAGATGTTGCAAATAACGGGAGAAAAATTCAGAGAGGCCATATAACAAAAGAGATATGACTCACAAAAAAAAAAAAAAAATTCCACGTCTTTTTAGCTTGAGAAATAAGCAGAAAGTTTAAGACACAAAGCACACCACCACTTTTAATCTCTGCAGTGATTTGGTGTAAGATGTTGCAGTTATGCTTTGTTGCCTACCTGGGTGATTGGCTCAAAACAGGCACCACTGCCTTTTAAAAATGCAAGATACCTCTGAGCTGCACTGAGAGGAAATTCAACAGGGATTTGAATGCTGAATTGTATGCCCACTCTTTTTTCCCTCTAAGCCCCAAGCCTCTAGTCTGTAGCAGAGAAGATAATCTGTCCATGCTTCTAACTGCTTGTTGAAGGCCATAGTTGCTCTGACAGGGCACCAGACACACTTTTCCAAAACAGATGCCTAAGCATCAACTCCTAAGTGCACATTTATTTTCCTAAATAAGCAAATATATTATTTTAGAAAGGTTTTTTTATTGCTCAGGAATTGCTACCATGGTCAGCGACTCTTCACTTGTGAAAATCAGGTGTTTTGTTTGGGTTTGTTATTCTCACTCTACTTTCAGAATTTCACCCTGCAATTGGCTTAATACAGGTACAGAAACATCAGTTCTAGCTGCCATTTGCAGTTTCAGAGCCTATAGTTCTTCTGCACACTGATATTCACTCCTTGGCAGCTCATCAAACTATCTCTTTAAAATTACAGTTTCAAAAGACAAAAATATGATTCCCACTACAAGGTTATGAAGACCATATCAGAAAATGGATTTTCAGCTTACTGGTCAAAATCACAACAGTAATACTGTTTATGAATTTTTCCATAATTAATACTACTACGCCATGTACTAATGAACAAACATGTATGGTGCACAATCACCCCTCATCTCATTGAAGAACTTGAAATTCAAATGGAAAACAGTCTGTCTGTGAATGGCAAACAAAACACCAAGCAATATCTAGCTTACTTGTCCCTCCTTACACACATTAGACTAGCAGTTCCCTGAAGACAAAGGTGACACTAAAGACCAAATTCCATGCAGTAATTCTTTACTGAGCAAATTGTGAGATTGCTAAGTACAAAGACAAGAGAACAGTCAGGGACAAGAAGAAGTTTAAGCAGACAAACTGTATAATTTCCTTCTCTCATGACTCAGTTATTTGATAAGGATAAATACTTGCACAGGTTTCAGCATGGAGGAAACATCCTTGGAGTATTTATGGGAAATAACTCAGACGGAACATTTTTAACATCTCCTTTACATCATCTTCTTTAAAGGGCAACACAGATGTAGCAATATTCTTTCAATCATACTAACTTTTGAAACTCCCAGGAGCCATTTTAGGGGACATTTTAGATAGACCAGGCTAAGACAGAAAGTTGCAAGGCATAATTTAAGTAGGGTAGTCTGTCCCATGCAAGTGTTTCAGCTTCAGCCAGAGAGTTCTGTGGAAAGAATTCAGATGAAAGCATGAAAAAGTAAAGGGGAAAATAAGCTGAGCTTCTACAGAGTGCTTACCTTAAGAACTTTTCCATAGCAAATAATCCTTAATGATATTTTCTTTACAATATTTCTGCTCAGGTGAATTTGCCATATTAATTTTAAACAGGATAGCTCAGTGCTGAGTGCACTATTAGTATAATGAGCATAAAGCAAGCTGGGGGATCCACTTAAATAAAAGATGCCATTATTAAAGGTCAAAATTTCATTTTTAAAAACCTGAAGAACTTCACTCCTAAAAAATGCAAAGCATTTCCCCTGCTGAAATGGAAAATTATCATTTTCCCCATAGTTGTCTTAGAAGGAGAGATACCTGACATTTATTTTTTTAAAAAAACTAGGTAACAATGCATCAGGGAACCGGCATGGCCTCTGCCATTCTACATCTTCTCTTCTTCTTTCCTCCTTGATGATATAAGAAAAATCTGTTGGCATTAGAACACCAAATGAGAGTGATTCACACTGAAAACAAGAAATAAAACAGAGCATACTTGTTTATCAGAACAAACAAACAAACTAAAAAAACAACTTGGGATTATTTTTGGAACATGTAGATCTTCCAAAACCGAAGAAGGCATCGTTTGTGTTAATGTATTTCAGTTGGCAGACTGCACCAGTGAAACCAACAGCAAAAGCAAGTGGAAGCAATTCACACAGACTTCCCTGTTAGGATGTGCAGGTGTAGTCTTGAAATGCCTTGAGGTAGAGTGGCTGGCTGTGAGTGTCTCCAGCTCTGTATGAGCATCCATTGAGTAGAGGGAAATGTCACTACAGTTTCTAGATTGGTGCTATGATGCTCCATATAGGATTGGAATATTGTGTGTTTCTAAGATAACAGAAGGTCTGCTAGCGAAGGTAATTCATAGCCATAGATTGGCAGTTCAATTGACAGTTTGTAGCAACATAGGATTCAATAATGCCACTCTAAAAACAACCTTGGAAAGTAGCTGCAGTTATCAGGAGTAGATATAGGATGTGATGCCACTGAAACATTATTTTCCACTGCTGCTGGGTTATTCAGGTGTCAGAAATGTTGAATGTCTCCCATTTTTTGGTGATGAAACCCTTACAAAGCAACAAAAATTGTATGAAAATCTTATCAATGTGTTATGGCTATCATTACCCAAAAAGTTTAAACAACATGCAGAAATAACCCTTGCAGTCTGTCATCATCAGTGTTGGTACCATAGAGCTCATAAAAGAGCTCAGAAAAAGTGGTTGGCAGAATAAGTAAAACAGCTGTTATATGTCAGCTATTTCCATATTTTAAAAAGTTCCCAGGTAACCTTAACACATGGATTTTCTGACCGTTTTGAATACTTAATTTCACAGCTCCATTATATTCTTTATTACTTCTACTGAATTCTGGCAACATTCCTTGGACAGTGCTGGAGGGAAGCAGTTCCCTCCACCTCTCTTTGTCCTTGTCCTGTGGCAGTCTTTACTGATGATCTAGGTCAAGCCATATCAGATATTGGACACATCAGTAACTTTCTGGAACAGAATCAAATAGCAAAAGCAAAAAAATAAAAAATGGTATTATGAATAGATCGCATGGCTCTGAAGTCTCCAGTGAATGGCAGAGAGAAAGAAGTGTTTGACAGGACCCAGCATGTGAATCCACTACAGCCTTGAATTCTCAATTTAAGTGGAAAACATAGGGATATTAACACCACGGAACTGTTCTGCTGAACAGAAGAGATTTGCCAGTCTTTTTTCAGAAGGGGAAAAATACCCACATACTCATTTAATTAGGTGTCTAAAAGCTTGCTTTAGGCCAGATTTTAGATGTTTAGCTAAATAAAGCCAGTTTCAAGTTACAGGAGGTACACAACTTGAACTACTTCTGCATCTCCTCTTTGCATGTGCTTGCTCTTTCTATCAGTATAATATGTACACAAAGCTATTTTACATGTATTTGGTTGCTAATCTTTCACAGTCCTTACTGCATTTAATATAGATAAGGTGGAAGATATAATAACATTCCTGTGAGGCCAGATTTTATTATTTTTTTTCTTCTGTTCTACAAAATGTTTACTTGTTTCATCCCCCTCCCTTCCATTTATCTTTAAAGAATGGACAGTGTCAAAAGCAGACACCCAATAGTCATGTTTCCAACACTATCCAGTGTTTAAAAGTGCTTCCTGTCAAGATCACTGCTTCAGAGCTTCACTGAAACTTCTAGGAGAGTACCCTGAGATCATTAATCCTGGAGCAATCATTTCACTGTTACTATACTTTCTTTATCCAGGTAGGGCATCTTTTTTCTTTTTCTGCAAACTTACTACCATGCCAAACAGTTCCCTACGTCCAGCTGCTTTTGCAGTAAACTCCAGCAAAAATCACAGACAATTTTGGAAAGATCAGTTTCCTAAAGATAAAAGTTACAGATAATAACTCCACCCATTAAAGCAAAGACTAGCTGACAGCTTAATTCCTTTCAGGAAAGCCGTATTTGTGAAAGCTACTCAATAACAAAAACAGATAAAAAAATTAAAAAGAAAGCCCAGAAATGACAGAGCATCTTTCTTTTTCTAATCTAGCAGAGATAATTCTAAATGTTGGTCAAGTTTGGACCACCACATTCACAAGCTTGAGACATTGTCAAACCTGAGCAATGAAGGGTCTAGAAATGGCAAGGTGAATGCACAGCAGAAACAGGACATACAGAGCCTGACTCTCTTTATGTTTCACCAATTCAGATCCAGTGTGATTGGTGCTGCTAATGTGCATTGATTTGCTCCTGATTTACAGAAGAATAAGTGGAAGCTGAATCAACATCAAACTGGGGTTCACCACAGAAAAGGTTGCTTATCTTGGATTCTGTACCATCCATTCAGACAAAAGATTCAGGCCTTACAACTGAGGAAAGATATTGACAGGTGAAATATATGGGGGGACCGCAGGAGTGGGAAGAGGCAGAAATTACTCTTAGTTTAATTAGTATTATATAAATGCAGAGCTGTCCCAAATGAATTGCTAAGGCATACATAATTTCTGCTTTATGTGAGCTAGCACTTTTTGGAAAGGGGAGGAGAACAGGCAAGAAGGTTTTCTATGAGTGCTGAAGCTTTCAACTCTAAATTTGGAGGCACTTGGCTTGCTTCTGAATCAGCTCACCTTCACAATACCTCAATTTAATGCCTCGTATAATGTTTATGTACTGTAATCAAGCAGCAAACCGACTAAGAACTGAATCTGTCAGAGTGAAAAACATATAGACCCTCCTTTTGCCTGCAATTTTTTAGACTGCTTTCCCTCCCTTCTGTGATCTAGGGTGAAGATCTAACTAGCCAGGTCTTTCTGGAAGCAAACACCTATTGTACTGCAATTCTGTCAGAGTTGTCAACAGCTGCATTTGCCAGCAGAAACATGAATGTCTTTAAGGTTCATCTACTGTTATTCTATCTATATTATCCAGGGACACTGACTTCCTAAGATGAAACTGAGGAAGTGGTTCATTCTCAGGGGCATTCAGTGTCAGCTTGTTACCTCATGTTCCCTGCTGTTTCCACCTTCTCAGAGAGAATGGTTTGACCATGCTAAATGCATTCATTGGAGATTGATCTCTCAAAAAAGTACTGTGGTCTAAAGGAAATATGGCTCTGCAGTGACGTTGATGTGCATGCTGATCATCTGTACCACTGGTACTGACAAACCTGCATCAAAGAATGAATACTTCATAGCACGAAATAACCCAGGGACCTTTTAAAATCTCAAGCTTCTTTATAGCTATTATATGGCTTGACTCACTCTCACTAAGCACACACACAGAATGGCAATGTGAATACTGTGCTAGAAGCAAGGGTAAAAGTATCCATGAGGCTTTTTTAACAGCTGCATTCAAGGGAATAGTTTATTAATTCACGTCTGAGATTTCCCCTGGTTTTTTTACTCAACACCTACCCAATCAAACTTGAACTGAAAATAACATGATAAACCTAATCAGTCCTTCAATCTGTCCCGGCTGAAGAGCTGTTGTCTTCTTCAGAAGGTTAGAAGATATTGAGGAGGGTTAGAAGTTTGCCCTGCAAAATAAATCTGACCCATGTCTTAGTTTGTTTCTTTGAAAAAACAGTAACCTGTGAAACTGTTATTTAGCATAGATATTCTTCTAACAGGAAGACCTTATTATTACATGAGTAGTTGATCTGAAGTTAATAGGAATAAGTGGCAGTGCAAGAGCACTGAAGATCTGGCTGTAGAAGAGCAGCTGTGGTTAATGACAGGAAGAAGCATTTACAACTGACTAGAGAACATGAATATTTTCTGTATTTGAGTCTGATTGTTTTAACAGCAAGCCTGATTACTGAAAGAAAACAAGTGCAAAACAATCAAGGGAGGGAGAAAACCTTAAGGAATTATCTGTATCTACAGCAGCATCTCACATTTTATAGGAATATTTTAGTGCTGTGCTTTTTCCCTCTGTTTATACCAAATGTAAATGGCCCCTCTGAGTTGGGTAACTCATTGCATTCACTACCTTGTATGACAAATTACAGTTTACCTAGATAGAAATTTACAGTTCAGAAGTCTCATTCAACTTGAAGAGAAAGGCAAGAATTGTAAACTAAAAGAGAATAGATTCAGACTAGATATAAGGAAGAAAATCTTTACAATGAGGATGGTGAAACTCTGGAACAGGTTGCTCAAAGAGGTAGTAGATGTCTCATCCCTGAAAACATTCAAGGTCAGCTTAGACAGGCCTCTGAGCAACCTGATTTAGTTGCCTGCTCACTGCAGGGGCTTGGACTAGCTGACCTTTAAAAATTCCTTCCAACGCAAACCAGTTTTGGATTTTATTAATTTCACCCATGCCAGTGTTCCAAAAACTGAAGGGCTGAGATGCAAAGAGACACAAAGAACCCCTTTTCTTTGATTCACATTTAGTGTTCTATCCAGAAGGCCAACCATGAGGCCTCTTATATTAAGAAAAACATATGCTTGTATGTACTATTCATTATAATTAAATAATATGCCATACTAAATGACAATTAAAAATTTAAAGCTTCACATTTAAATGCTTTAAGTTTGAAAAGCTCCCCAATAACTTGTCAGCCCAAGAGTTTTCAAAGTGGACGGTTCAGATGCCCAAGTGACATAAGGTCAGGACTTCTCTCTGCTTCCTCTTAAGTTTGTTATTTGATATTTAAATACCTAAACAAACAGTATCTACACAACTTTCTGGATACTTCAGCACAACCCAGAAATGCCAACTAGCACTTAAAACATACTTAAGGATGGAAACAGAAAAATTATTTTTTTAAAAGAGAAGCAGTGTAAGAATGGGAAGAAATAAAATAACAGACAGTAATTTTTAAATCATTTAAGTGACTAAGACATCAAAGTACCATTGTGCATACCTAAAAATAATTAAATAATTCAGCCTGAAGACTAAATAAATTCTGCAGAATAACTACTTAATCAATTTAGAATCTGGAACTAAATGTGGGATCTTCATAGATACTTTGACCTATGCACCTAATAGTAGTATCCACATATACTTGAGTAAGTCAAAGCCACAAGTATTCCTCAGCAGATCAAACTGCAAGAAGGGTGAAATCAAGAGTTGAGAGCAAACATTAGCTACAGTGGCCCAGATGCTTTGTCACTATGAGCAGACAACTCCTCAGTCCACAATTCCCATTAAATTACCTGGGCATACCCATGTAACTACCCACAAGTAGGAATACTCAGGTCAGGACAGTGAATTGCTCTAGGTGATTACACATTTATTTATAGGTGCATCCGAACAGTTTATTCAATATTTTACAAGACAGATTGTACAGGAGAGGGTTCTGTTCTCATCTCAAGCAGTTGGCAGTATAAATCAAAGGATTTTACACACCATCAATGGAGATTTAGAAGCAACTTCAATTCTCCCTCAGTTATCTCCTCTGCCTGCTTGATTCCCACCTCCTCTTCCAGCTCTGTGACAGGCAATTGCTGAAGGCAAGACATGGAACCAGATATTTTAAGAAAAATAAATCAGATCTGCTCTCAATATCACTGACTTTGTCAAGACTTCTGTCTCTTAATACAATGCTTTATTTAGGTACTTATTTCCATAAGACATATAGTGAGACAGTTTACCTGGGAAGAATACATATGTTTTGTGGATGATTACTGAATATAAAGGAAGGTTGGAAGTCCGTCCCCTTTCATTTCTAAAGGAATGATTTGCACCTCAGTTCTACATACCTATAAGAAACACTTATTTTATGGTTTTGGCTGCTAGAGCCAGGCAGTTTGCCTAGAGTCTTACAAACACTAAAACATATAAGCCAACAAGGCTTTGTTCTTAATGTAAAGGAAGAAAGAAAGTGTATCAGATTTTTAAATTAAGTACAGCTGCAAAAATTGCTTCTGTCATCTCTGAAAAACAGTGATTGATACTGTGCACTGTAAACTATAGCTGCAGAAGGACACTAGTGGGACTTGCATTCACTGAATTCAGAGCACTCAGAAATGCCTGCAAGTTATGCGTTCTTGCTTCTATTCAAAAGCTTCATAACTAGATAGTCACAGAATCAGAAAGAAAAAAAAAAAAAAGGCCAATGGCTTGAGCAGACTGGTTGCTAGCTTCCTACCCTCTCTGTGATTTAGATCTCATCTGGCCTGACTGGATGATGCACCGATCCCATGTCTGGACTATACACTGAAAAATTAAAAAGGAATTTATCGGTGTCAGTAGTCTTACCTAACATTGAGTAATATCTTCATTAAAGTTTAATATATTGAAAATCCAAAGGCAAAATGATATGCAGTGCTCCCATAAAGCGAAATATGAAATATAACTAGGGCATTGTTGTGCTCATTTCAGTGTAATTGCTGAAGAATTGTCCCATTATTCTCAGGCAATTTGTGAACAGCTAAAAAGAGCCATATGAAGTGAACTCAAAATAACATCATCAAATAACCTACAAAGGAAAACAGAAGAAGAAAAATGATGCAAATACAAGGTCAGCACTGGACAATAAGCATCTCATATGTGTGACTGCAATATGATTGTTCACATTTAAATATTTATTCATTTTAAGGATAATTCAGTCCAATAAAATTATAACTCTTTTGCAGTCATTCTTATTTGAGCCATCCTTTATTCCTATGTCCATGTAAATCCAAAAGGATGAATAATGTTGGTAAGCAGCTTCTAGATCAGCTGAAATTCTCCACAGATAGACTTTCCTTAGGGTTTCATGGATTTCATGGATCATAAAGCTGAGTCCTGTAAGCATTTTTGGAGGCAACTACTCATGCTGGTGTGAGACTATTCCCCTGTGCTCCCTCTGTTCACAGGGCAGTGTAAGGGGGCTGTGAAAAATATTGTAAAGGTTATTCTTTTTGCAATATACTAAAAAATACAAACTCAAACAGCTCTTTGGAAGCCAGTTCCTGGTCTACTCTTGTAACAGCACCCAGGACCTCTGATGGTCCTAGGAAGCGAATGCACCTAAGGTTGCATTCTGACACGCTTTTAGGAAGCTCTGTGAAGTGTAGTATTTCTTGCCACTCCAGCTCAAGTGAACACTGCAGGGTAGTTTTACTCATGTAACATCAGTGCCTGTATCAGGTTTGTAAGCTGGGAAAAGTGGAAGAGAAATGACAGAGAGGATTTGGGACAGGAAGGAAATATTACATACTCCTGTAGGTTTGAGACTGTTTAAATTGTTCACTGAGGCCTGAAACAATAGAATCATATTCATGGCTATTGCATCTCTAGTAATTACTTCCAGGGTGAAGGAGCTCACTGATCCTAAAACGTTATCCTTGATCAACTGTAAATTTCAGGCCTATTTTGCAAGAGTGACAGTAACATTCAGCAGCATTTTAAACCCAGTGGCTTTCTGAGAGTCCTGCACAGCACCACATGTACTGATACAGGCAGACAGTGTTTCTCACTACTCGGGGCAGAACTTCTTGGCTCTTTTGTCTCAGTGGGCACTTCACTGCTGAGCAGCGTGAAAGACTGAAGTGTCTGGGAGCAAAATGGCCCTTTTTTTAAGTTTTGTTGTGAACTTTCAGCCTTTTGGCAGTGGAAAATGCTGATGCTGACATTAATTGTGTTTCTCTGACGAGCACTTTGTCCAGGTGCTGTAGTTTTGGCAGCTCTAGCTTAAAGAACTTTGAATCCTGGTACCATATGACATTCTAGGCATTTTCAATCCCACCATGCACTCATTGCACATTTGGATTTGTTACAGAGTATTCCTTTCAAGAACTTGTACTGGGGAGAAGTCATCATTAACTCTCAGTGAAGAGCATTAATCATTTGCACTGGTTGTATTTATTATTTACCTTTTGTCATTTTGTAAATACACAGTATTTTTCTATGTTTGTCAATTACCAAAAAAAAATTAAAATTAAAACAATAATAATCTGAAAGTAGCCAAATCCCAGCCCCTTTCTTTCACCTCAGTGTGACATTAGTTATCTAAACAATGACAACAACAACATATCCTATTAAAAATCAGCATATTCTTGCTGCAAGCTCTGCATTTACAGAGAAAAAGAAAGGGAAATGTAGCTCTCCCTTTGAATTCAAAAGAACCACGTTTCTAAACAATGAAATGCAGCGGCCTAAAGGAGGCACATGAGCAGATCACCTAACCAGTCCTCCTGGATGAGCAATGTTAAATTTACCTTCCTGGTAGTTCAAACCAGTGACTTTAAGGAAGGACACTCTAGTATCTTTCATCTCTGGAAAAGGGTGAATGCTACAAATGATATACTCAGGGTGGGGTGAAAATGAACTCTGTGAGGAGTAAGGGAGGAAGACTGTATGCAAATACTGGAACCACAAAGAAAACTGTAATCAAACAATGGAGAATTTAAAGCAAAAAAATAAAGTTATTGTATGAATGAACCAAAATACAGGAAAATCACAAAGAAAAAAGGAATAACAAGAATGAAAATAACCCAATCTACTTAGGGAAATATAAGTTTAAGTCAGAAATGAATAGCTAATAAGGATGGCTGTGCAGCAGTAAGAGCACCACCTCAGTGTTTTGTATCCAAAACTTTCCTAAGAATTTGTAACCTAACTTCCTAAGATTAGTCGTGCTGAATTCAGCAAGCTCTGCAGGTGCTCGAAAGCAGGTCACTCATACTGAAATGCCTGCATACTTGTTTAGTTACTGTTCTGCTGACACTGATCTGCTTAGCTTTTAAAGGGCTTAGATCTTAGTGTCCTTTGAACTGATGCCAAAATGCGGATAAATGGTAGCAAAGTTAATGAGGTGACCATCAATGCCATACGTACACCTACATGTAGGGGCTGGAAAATACATTGTCTCTTAGATAAGTGAGTATTGCCTAGGCAGAGAATCTCCCCCTAATTTATACTGCACATATGATATGTCAGAGCTCCAGAGCACACTTAGTATCAGCAACTGGGAAGCACAGCAGTTTTTCAAATAAAACTATATGAATCCGGGCATTGGGGAACTTCTTGGTCCTCCTTATTGTGACCTGAACAGATGCTTAACAATTAAGGAGCTGAACCCAAATCTTCTGAAGAGTTAATTAATTTATTCCACTTTCAATCTGCTTGAGTCATCAAGTTTATGCCAAGTTTTTATAAGCTATCTGTTCCAATGCTCACTGATTTTCATATATATGTGTATTTGAGAGTATTAACTAATGTGTTACATGGCAGCCTCTCTCATTTTTTCTTTCTTTTTTAAACTCAGAAATAGGCAGAATCCAGACCTTGTAGTAAAAATGTTTAGAGGAACAGAGACAGCTGAAGTCACTAGTCACCTGAGTGACTGTTGTAGAGAGGGATGGCTGTACCAGAAAGCAAATCCATTTATTCTGTTCAGTGCTTCCTGTATAGAAAAGAAAGAAGCGATGAGAGTCAAAAATGGACAAAACGTCAAGGTTTAAAGTTAGTCAAGCAATTTAAAAAATGACAGATGCTCACTCTTAACCCCTCCCCAATCCCAGAGAGGGAAAGGAAAGAGAATAAGGCAGAGAGGCTCAGAGGCTGGAAACTAAACTACACAGCTTAAATGAAAGAATAGTGATGAAAAAAGAAAATAACAAGATACGTACAAATATATACGAAGCCACAATCGCTCTCCCCTCTGGTAATTCTCATATCTCCTGCCAGTGGCAGGTGAGAGCTGGGCACAGGAATGCACAGATTCAGGAACACACGGGTCAGGATCACAGGCAGAGAAATGGATGGAGTCATCCCAGGATGTTGGCCATGGACAAAGAGAGCTTGATCCTCATGATCCCTCAGATTTATACACAGTATGACATGTATAGAATGGAATACCCTGGTCAGTTTTGGTCACCCATCTGGTTTGCCCCTTCTCAAAGGAGAGTCAGAGATGTGACCTCTCTTTTCTCCCCTTCTTTTCTCACACATAAGAACTTCAGCAGAACCAAGCAGTAGCCTTGGTTCTGTATACCATCCTCTACCCATAACTATAAACATCAAGTGTTATCAATCCTGGAAGCAGACACTAACTGAAAAACATGCTGCTAATTTCAGAAAGTGACTTAGAGGAGACTTAACTGAAAATGAAAATTACTAAAAAGAAAATTGGTTCAATCCTGGCTCAAACAAGGACACTTATGTAACAACACATTGTTGCTCTGCAGATGACAAGAGCTACAGAGGATTCCTGTGGAGTAAAAGCATGTATATATTGGTAAAACAGATTTATATTTCTTATTACTGGTAAAAGCATATCACTGTTAGACAACTCAACAGGATTAAGGAGAGGGAGATGACAAAAAAAAGGACCAGATGACACAGAGCGTCATGTCAGGATAATAATTCAGAAGTATTCCTGTTACTCAGAACAAACGATTCCTGGAATAAGAAATTTTATTTGCTGCAGACATAATGCCCCTTAGACTCAAAGTGTCTTCTGAAGTGAGATCACTACCTCATACATAAGGAGCTTCATCACATTTCCAAGTAAATATCAAATAACAGTGGGTGACCTATATTTACAAAATGTATGCTGGCATAATCTAATGTGCAGTGAAAACAGCTTAATATTTTTACCCAAATCTGTGTCCTGCAAGAAGAAGTAGGCATTCATGTGAGCCCTGCCAAGATAGCCACTGTTTGTTTAAACATGTTGTCTCCTTCTTTTCTGTTGTTATTTATTATTTGTTTATTTATTTCCAGCTGCCAATTAATATCCATTATATGAACAATGGAAAATCAGCATTGATAAGACAGAGCAAAGACACCAGTTAAATCCCAACTGAAAACAACAGGCTGAAGGGCACAACTGCAAACTGATGACCTCCAGGTCGACCCAGTAAATATTTGTGATGTCACACGAACATGAAACACTGTTTTCTTTATGGAACAGACAAGAGGATTTATTGAGCCCTTTATCCACCACAGGTGTAGCCGACCCACAAAACACAAATATTTATCTTTCTACTACACAATCCTCTGTGACACCAGGGGAAAGAAGCTGTTCAGAAGGCATTAATCCTTCTCTTTTCCTTCCTGTCTCCCGCAGGGGCTACTGAGAGCTGCTGCTGACACCCGCGGCTGCTGGCGAGGAAGGGTGAGCAGGGATGAGCAGCTCTGCTCCCCACCGGTGCTGCTCTCCCTCTGCCGTGCACTAAACCTGATGATATTCCATTCGCAAAAACCCACGAAATTTTATGGGCTTTTTTTTTTTTTTCCTCATTGCTGTTCTTTGATTACATCACAGGGAGGCAGCCAAAGGTCTGTTACATCTTGGAGATCACTATTTATTGCCTCTGTTCCAACGGAGGGGAGTGTGTAGGCAGACTTTTTCTAGTACTGCTCATTAACTCTCACAAGACTGTTTATTTTTCCAGGCAAACAGCTGGTTTTCATCAGGACTGCTATGTGCTACTCAGATTACCCATGCTGGGTCAGGCTTGGTGTGGGGAGGGTGCTTGTTGTAAACCATCTCTCACACAGAACAGGACTACTCTTTAAACAGGACTAAAATAAAAGCAAATGTAAGTCACCTTGCTCATGTGTAGGTAGGAAAATAGGTAGATGACAGTGTAGTATAGTGTATAGTCTACAGTCTTTAACAAACCTTTTTTAGTAAAAGCCACACTGTGAAACAGGATCCTTAAACAGGAGCCTTACACATCTTTAATCTGTTTTTTCATCTCTGGTATATGATGCAGACACTTTCAAAAGCATCTGTGCCCTCATTCCCTCTGAAAAACACCTAATAATTCTGGAGTCAATGGGACTATACCACTGGAGATGCCAGGTCGAGCACAGCTGTGGCTGCACACACATTTGTGGAGATAAATTGAAAAACTGCTTTAGAAAGACTAGGTTTGCACAAGACAAGACTGTGGCCTAGACCATAGTTACCATTACTTTGTAAATGCATTAAACAGAAATTTATATTATATGCTTGCTGTGCATACATGTCCTTTTACTCAAGAGCCTTCCATACCTTGCAAGTAAAATATACTCTCATTGTTTAAAAATCTCTGCTCAACCAAGTAACATTCCTGCATGGGACCTGTGGGTTCTTCTTCCAGCCCGCCTCTCTAAGTGCAGTGTTCATAGAGCAGAGGATCTGCAGACACTGAACATGAAGAAAATAAATCAAAACATAGAAAGCATCTTTTGTTTATATATTTAAGATTTAATTGACCTACAATATATTTAAGCTATATATGCACATTGACAGAGCTGAAAATGGTAAAGAGTTTTATAACATGTATTTATAATGTATCATGTCAACGGGATCCTGGAACCACAGAAATAATAAATGCATTTCTTGCATCCCACATAGATACTGAAATTTTACAACAGTCATGTGCTACCTAGAATAATAATTTATCATCAGAGTTTTCTGTTTCCCTATTCCGAATGCCACCTCGATGGTAAATATTTAATATTTAAGGTAGGTAATCACGAAACGATTTTCTTCAGCGGTTGGGCAGGGATCCAGCCCTCTCGAAGGTGAAGCATCTGTTTTCTGTGGACAGGATCGCCCTCTGCAGGGCGGTGCCGGGGCCGGAGGAACCCGCTGCGGAGGAAGGAGCTGCTGCTGAAAGGGGCTGCCGGGGGGGCTGGATCCCCCGCTGCTTGCTTGCTTGCTGCTTAGATCATTTGCTTCTGTACGGGATGCTTTAACCTAAAAACCACCTCAAGAAGGAAACATGATGCAGAGGCAGAACGTCAAGAATTATGACTTTTGAGGGTTGCCTGGTGTATTTACATGTAATACAGAACTTCATGAGTGAGTGTGTGGTTTCTTTAAGATGAATGTGCGAGTTGAATATGCGAGTTGAATATGGATTTAATAATAATAAAAAGTTTCTCCTTCCACAGAGATGTGCAGCATATTCTGTTTCAAGCTTACCAATGCACAGCTTATAAATGCCATTACATTAAGATGATACTGTTTTAGTTATCAAGGACTATTTCCACATGCACATATCTTTCAAACAGCTGAAATGTGAGTAAAATTATTCAAAGCCTATACACTAGAAAAAAAGACCATGAAGAAGTAGAAAAAAGTATGTGTTTGTGTACATACATGTTTATATATATGATTGTATCTTACATACATAAAATATTTACTTAATAGTAAAAAATGTTGCCTTTGTTCTAGAAAAAAATACATAATTATTTATGGACCAAAGTTATTAATAGTTAAAATCATAAGATTTGGGGAATACAGCTGTCACCTCTAAAGCATAGATGTGTAACAGATGAGTTAGTTCCTCTCCAAAAGGTCGTGAGTGAGCCCAGAAAGATGTAAGTCTATACATGCAGTGTAGCCTTGTTATATCTCTTTGGCTTATTTCCTACATTTTCAGTAATACTACTGTAGATTCATATAAGGGTATTTAAAAGACTTTTCAGAGAGAAAAAAATAGAGTTCTGTATTTTCTGTTCTCACAGGAGGAGAAATAACCCAATTTTTGTTCTTTGTGGTAAACTAGATGCCACAGGCTATTTACACTGCCAGAGACTCTCTAGCATCACTCTTCCTCACTCAGACTCACATTAGCATCCACCTCTGCATACATTTATGTGTATATGTACATATACATACACATATATGGATTTGTTTTCTCTTAAATTTACCAGATTTCTTTTAGTTCCCACGAAAAAAATTCTCTCTAACTACAAATAAACATGAAAAATAGATTTGGGATGCCTGATACCTTTTACAATCAAAGCTGAATTTTTTGCTTGTGACCATAAGAGCCACAAGAAACCAAGCTGAAGAAACCTGTGAAAGAGATTAACCTTGTGCTTGAGCACCTATTTCTTTTGTTTATTTTGCAGCATACCTGATTAATGTGCAGTGAACTCTCTGCCTATTACATTAGCTGTGACAGTTAATGCTTTCATGAGAAATATGAACAGAGCTGGCTTGAATTTTTTTTTCCATCAAGGTTTTGTCAAAAAATAGCAGTTTATTGATATCAAAGTATTTCAAATTTCAAGCATTCTGGGTTTAAATCAAACATTTCTAAACCTGAGGGAGCCTTGGGAAAACTCTGGTTCAATTGCCTCAGAGCTAGGAGCCTAATGCTTCCTGGCTCTAGATTTCAGGGCCAGAAAGACAAGAGCCCCACCCCAGCAGCTCCAGGTAATTAGAGCTAGCACAATCATTTAAGCTGCACGAGAGAGGAAAACCCCTCTGTCCAGGGAGCCCAGCTGGCTGCTCAGACCTGGAGGCTGTGTAGGAGACCACAGACAGACAGTAAGGGCAGTTTGGACACTTCCTGCCTGCCTGGGACTTGTTTCATGGTTTCCTAACAGGAAACTTGGAAACACTCAGAACCTGCCTCCAGGGGACCTGCTTAATCCTTCACACTGGAAAGAGACTCACAAGCCAGAACAAACTTCTCAGCTCAGCAGTGAGGCTCTCACCTGGCCTCAAGCAACCAGGCCAGGAAACCTTCACCAGGATCTGCTTGCATATTTTATCCCGTGGTTACAGTATGCATTGTAATGCCGAGTGCTACCCCAAGCATGAATCAGCAGGACACAGCCCAGCTTGCTTCCTCTTTTTCTGGCCTAGTCAGCTCTTCCCTCCCTTCTTGCAGAGCCACAGCTTCAGCCACGGTGGTGAAATGGCTCTGTGGATCCTGCAGGAACTTAGGTGACATGAGAAATAAGACCCAGTTGCCTACAGATGTGGGGTTGAGGAGGAGAGGGTCCTCCTGAAAAGCAAGAACATTTTATTCCTGTGTCTCAAGACACTGTCAGAGAAAAATTACTCGACCCTCCAATCCCATAGCAGATATGGGTTACCAGACTACACGTAAGAGCTGGATCTACCTTGTGCCTCCAGCTAAGCAGATTCAAACACCTGGTGCCAGAAAGTACCCAACTCACCATTATTTTAGAGGATTTCCAGAAGGAGTTCTTACTCCTTTCTGTAAAACAGTCTTCCACTTTTTATGTAGCAATTAAATATTGATTTCTTCAGGGAAAGAGGTCCTCTAGTCCTATTATCCTGGGTCTTGATGAGGAAGGAGGAGAGCTGCATCCTTCTAACACTAGACATCTCTCACTCCAAAATTTTCTGTGAAGCAGGTAGGTATTTCTCCCAATTCCCATGATAGTGCCAGATAGTCATGTTCTTTTTCATACCTGAGGCCTGACTCAGTGACTATGATATACAAAATACAGAAGAGCTTCAACAGGGTGGACTGACCTACCACCCCACCACTGCAAAGAGCTGTCACCTTGCTGCAGAATCAGTGCCTGAGAGATGGGCAGTGCAAGGACAAGGCTGGGAGAGGGGAAGCCACCCATGCCCTCTTTGGCTGCTCCCTGACCTCAGCTACTGCATGATGTCTTGGGAAAGGCAGGAGCATGGAGCAGAACGCAAAATACCTGTGCCTTCCCCCTATTTCATGGATAACTGTTGAGGTATGTGCTGCGAACACGTTAAGCCAACAGGCAAGGTGGATGTAATAATGCTTTTTCTGTACTCTCTGAGAAAAAAGACAGCTGCTGAAAGGAAAGGTGCTTATGGGCACAACTAGGAACAAGAATACTTAAATGTTAAAAAAGTAGATGCTTTCATTCTGTGGCAGCAATGTAGCATCTTTGATGCTCTGATTTCTGGGTACAGACAATTAAATGACAGCTGAGCTCCCAGGTTCAGCATAAATTCCTTTGTGTGTCTAGGGATAAAACACAAATGGTGTAACTTGTCACCAAAAAAAGGATAAAAGCCATAGGTATAAAAAAGTAACATCATTTTAAAAATTCAGTTTCAAGTATAATTTTGGTTTTGTACACAAATAATAGTAAGTTCTTAACATATTTCTTGTCATATGCTTATTCTTATGGCATGAAAGTGAGCAAAAGAGTAAGTGGATGTAATGTTTCTCTATAAATGTAATTTGTCAGAGGATGTACTAATATAGAATTAGATTTTGAATAAAGGACACGTAGGGTTAATTTACCAGGCAAGACTCATGCCTCCTTGAATAAAAAAAAATAAAATCTTACTGGTGCACTTCACTAAAATGAGAACATGCTGAAAGTTTTTCTATAAACATGTTACTAGAGGTAAACATGGGCGGTCCAGTTTTCATAAGTGCCTGCTAAACTGACCATGAAACAGACAGGGAATATTTACTTCTAAAAGGCAAGTAAGCATGCATATTTGTAAAATCAGATACTACCAATAGAACAACCCATTGTTCCTTTCATACAATGTAAAGATGCAGAGAAGGAGTCTCCTGGGTATTAAAAGCATTAGAAAGTAAGAGAAGGTACTCTTTCGTCCTTTTTTAGCAGTAAAAAAAAAAATAAATCCTACCTTTTTTAACTTTTTATTGAAGAAAAAAAAAACAAAAAGTAAAACAAACGTACTGATTCAAAAGCAAAACAACTCATCAAAAAAATTTCAGTTTCTTTTGTAACAGTCAAATGGCCAGCAAAGGGGGTGAAATGAAAAAGAAAAAAAAAGAAAACAAACAAACAAAAACTCCTTCATATTGTTTCCCCATAACATCACCCTTCTTGCACAGTCTGCCAATGTTAGCCACAAATCTTAATTAATTTAAATTACTGACACTTTGAAGAATAGTTTAAACCTTTGTATCTCAAATTTCCTCATCACATTATTTTTTCCTCCAATCATGCTTTAATTTCCAGGTGCCCTGAGGACCACTTAATGATTAAAAAGATTCAACAGACACAAACATTAAGTACTGTTTTACAATCAGACAAAATGAATTTAAAGTTTGAAACTTCTTTTATATGCAACTTTTCTGCTTTTTCACAACACCTTGGATTAAGATTGCAGGGGGAAGTCTGTCACTGCTGCCTGGGAATTTATGAGTCAAGAAACCTGAAATCCCAAAATGTGAACTATTTCAGTCAACTGGTGGAAATATCAAGACAGAGGGGAAGAAATTAATTTATTCTCAACACAAATCCTTATGGGTGCAAATTCATGCTATTCCTTAGAATAACAGGATGGAGGAATAATGCCAGTCATGCAAGGGCAGGCAAGCCAGGTGAGCACTGGGGTAGAAGCGGGCAATGGCCTAACTCTCCAGAAGATGCATCTGCTCTCTTAGCTAGAGCACATTAGAAATTTTCTTTTCCTGTCCTTCTCAGCCTCTAAAGATTAGAGGAAGGGACTTTTCATTATAATCTGTCTATCGTCTTCCTGCCTCACCAAATTAAGAGTGTGAATATATAGGCTATCCAACCTAGAAAAATATACGTTCAAAACTGAAATAATACAATTTGAAAATGCAGCTGCAATACCTCACTGTAACTTTAATTCAGACTTCTCCAGCTTCCACTTTCCCTTACACGCCTGGGTTTTCAGGCAGGCTGTCTCTTCTGTGATGCACAGTGTCTGCCAGGAGAGCTCCTGGTCTTCAGGAGTAATTTAACTGGGAGTGTAAATGCATGGGGTGGAAAGGGTACATGATGAAGCAAAATCAAATCCCACAAGATCCCAGGGTAGTGCATCTGACAGAAATATTTTATCTTTTCATCTAAAATACTTTAGCTTTGGGACATTTTTTTTTATGCAATAACAAATTTCTGAGCTATGCTGATTCTTTTCATTATATGTGTCCTTTCACCTAGTATTTTGTTTTCCTTTACAAAATGATTTAATGGAAAACAATCCATCACCCTTAGCTTGAGCTTCCATGGTGAAGCCACAGGTGCCTTCAATGCTTTTTGAACATAGTGTGGAAATCAGGACAAAAGGGGAACTTTTTTTTTTTTGCTCTGAAGGCATCTGTGCAAACTATATGTCTTATTATATCCATCTGCTCCTCGTGTGTATTCAGTAGCTGTATCTGTTTGCTTACAGGCTGAAATGTGGTTTTGTTACCTTTACTACATCTTGCTAGCACCACAGAGTACAGTATGTTACAAGGGAGTGATATGGTTTTTAATCCATCTTGCACACCACAAACAGAATTGCTAAGGCTCAGATCAGTGTGTTATTGTTAGTAAACTGAATATGAAAGGATGTGTCTTGACTTTCATCTTCTGAAGCTATGTGCATAAGGCTAGCTGATAGAAGAAAAAAAAAAAAATTTCTATTTTTTTTTAGGAATTGAGCCAATGAGTTTTCTCATTAGTGAAAATTATCACAAAATCCCCATGAGAACATTTTTGCAGAGTCCGTTTTTTGGAGTTGTACTTTAAAAGGTAAATGACCAGCTGAGCAGTATTGTTACCAACAGAATATCTTTTCAGTTTGAAATTGAGACATAGGGGTTTAGATGCTGAGAAGAAGTTTGTGGGAATTTCTTGTTGCACTTGTGAGGTCTGTTCAGCAGGTAAGTCTTTGTTATTTTCTTAAGCAATAAATGCACTCTTTTTTTCTGTCAAAACCTGATTTTTTCTATTGATGAAGTAACAGAATTTTTTAGATAGCTTTGCTTTAAGACTTATTTGATATTATTATGTATATTTTTATATTTATATATTATATCTTATGGTTATATATACAGATACATACTCTATATATCATGATGCATACGATATATATGATATTATGATATATTTTTATGGTATTGTGTAGGTTTTATATGATAGTTTGCTGTAAGTTCTGTTCAGGAACAGAAAGACGTATGTTACAATAGTAGTGTTGACCACCAGATTGGCCAGAAACTTGACAGACTAAGTCGATATTTCTGTGTGACATGCCCTAGGTGATCCTGCTCTGGCAGGGGGGTTGGACAAAACTGGAACAGTATGGATTCAATGGATGGGTTGTGTAAGGAACTGGCTGGATGGTGGCGCTCAAAGAGCTGTGATCAATGACTCACTGTCCAGATGGAGACCAGTGACGAGTGGTGCTCCCCAAGGGTCGGTACTTGGACCAGTGCTCTTTAACATCTTTGTCAGTGACACAAACAGTGGCACTGAGGGCACCCTCAGCAAGTTTGCCAGCAACACCAAACTGTGAGGAGGTCAACACACTGGAGGGAAAGGGTGCCAGCCAGAGGGACTTTGACAGTCTTGAGAGATGAGCTCATACAAACTGTATGAAGTTCAACAAGACCAAGTACAAAGCCCTGCATCTGGGTTGGGGCAATCCTAAGCACAAATACAGGCTAGGTGGAGAATGGATCAAGAGCTGTCCAGAGGAGAAGAAGGATTTCAGAGTAATGATGGATGAGAAGCTCAACATGAGTCGACAATGTGCGCTTGCAGCCTAGAAAACCAACTGTATGCTGGGCTGCATCAAAAGAAGCATGACCAGCAGATCAAGGGATGTGGTTCTCCCACTTTACTCAGCTCTCATGAGACCCCACCTGGAGAACTGTGCCCAATTCTAAATTCCAGGGAGACCTCATAGCAGGCTTCCAGTATCTGAAGGGGCCTACAGGAAAGCTGGGGAGGGACTTTTTACAAGGGCTTGTAGTGAGAGGACAAGGGAGAATGGATTAAAACTGGAAGAGTTTTACGTTAGATGTCAGGAAGAAATTCTTTAGTGAGAGGGCGGTGAGACACTGGAACAGGTTGCCCAGGGAAGTTGTGGATGCCCCATCCCTGGAAGTGTTCAAGGACAGGTTGGATGGGGCCGAGTAAACTGATCTAGTAGGAGGTGTCCCTGCCCATGCAGGAGGGTTATAACTAGATGATCTTTAAGGTCCCTTCCAACTCAAACTATCCTATGATTCTATGATTGTATGACATGATCTCCAGAGGTCCCTTCCAAGCCCATGCCTTCTATGATTCTAAGAATATTTGTACTTTCACCAGATACATATGTAACATTTATTTAAAAAATTATGCGGAAAATTACATGCTTGCTTGGACACAAAGAACAAGACAAAACATCCTTCTTTACTGCATTTTAAATAAACACAAACTTAACATGTCAGCACATTTATATTTCTTTTATCTGCCATTCTCCAGAGCAAGTTGGTTAATAGGAAATAAAGGTGTCATTGCTGAGAAAAATCTAATTAATCATTTTTCAAACAAAGCCCTTTCTCATTCATACAAGCAAATTTATATATCTGTGTGAAGCTTATGTCCTATAAGCCATATAGCCTCAATGCTACTGGTAAATTTTGCTTTGAACAATTTGCTTTGCCTCCATTGACATTCACATTATTTCCACATTAAAAATATCATTTGGATCACAGTGACTTTACAAATACCTCGGTAAAATTAGTTTTGCCAGAACATCCCAATCTCTCAAGCATCTCTCAGGTCTCTCTTGTCATCTGAGTATATTTCAGTCCAAAGTATGACTGGCCATGTTACACAATTAAAATTGAAGTGCTTTCCTGCATCAGAGAAAAATTATTTCTTTCACATTTGTTTTATATATGCTAACAAACTTGCCAAACAGGCTGTTCAGGAGCCCAAGCTCTTTCTAGGTACACCCTTACAATAACAAAGATTTTGCAATGCTCAAAGGTTTAGAACAAGATTCAAATTTTATTTCCACATAGGAGAATAATCATGTTAACTGTAATGAGCTGTTTCCTTTTTTAATTTCCTTCCCTAAAAAAGCATTTAGAAACATTTTAAAGTCATTATTGTAGCCCTTTACCTGCATATAGAACTGTGGCTAATGAGGATGGTAAATCCACGTTCAGACCAAAGCTGGAGGTGTGTGTAGACAAGCAGTGCCTTCAGCTCCCCACCACCTGCCATGGTACTGAGGGAGGAAACACTGGTATTTTGAGGGAAATACCAACTGTGACCATGCAGGATTTCCTCACCTTGTAAGAAAAAGACATGGAGAAGCTGCAAGCCTAACAAACTATTTCAGCAACACCCACATACAAACCAAAGCAGATTCTTTATGTGCATAGGTTGTAAAGACCTTTGCTTCTCTGAATGGTTTTAACAGTGTTTGCATTTTACACCAAAGTCAAGGACAGGATATTTTATGTCTCAAAGAAAACTAGGATGCAGATGGTTGCAGATACAGAGTCCTGGTTTAGCATAGGGTATTCTGCTGATGCCTTTATTTTCTGTTCCCCTCGTGAATTGCTCCAGCCTGTGCCACCAGGATTTAAGAGCACAAATTCTGCCCTTTTGAGGTAGAACTACTTTGCCATGGGTAAAGGCAAATAAAAAACCTTAGAGTTTTGTTAGACCCATTAAGACACCCGCAAGGACCACAAATGAGTTCAGTCTTTGTCTATAACAGAGTAGATAAAACAACACTCATGTTAAAGTTTGACATAATAGTGACAGAAGGCTAAACATGTATTGCTGTGAAATAACATATACTGTTTCATGGTAATTCTGGGAACTAAGTAGCAACTCTCTGAGAAACAGTAGTATTAACATGGTAATCTACATTAATGTTACTCCCTTCTTTCCTTAATAGGTGCACAATTAAGTCCTAATATTACTGTAATAACATTTCCCCATAAAATCAATAGTAAATTCTGCTTCACTGGAAGACAATATTAAAAAATAGTGTGATAAATATAGCACCCACATTTCCTTTTTCTATTATTGAATCAATGACTCACCAAGGGGATAACAGCAAAACTGGACTGTTAAAGACTAAATTTGCTTATATAGAGATTTCCAAAGTCTTCAAATACAACTTCCAAAGAAAATCTATTTCTTCTTGAAGTCTACTCACTAAAGTCATCAGCTGCAGTCCCAAGCCCAGCCATAGGCTCCACCCCTCAAGCAAGCAGAGTGAATTTTGTTACTGGTTGGTCAAGTTCTTGCCACTGCCTCCACTACCTTACTGTGTTTCAAGATATCTGCAGCATGTTATTTTCTTTTCTCACCAGCATTAATCACTGGTGAGAAGATGTGAGTGACGGGAAGAGATCATGACTAAAACAATTAAGTTATTTTTCTGACTGCTGCTCAGAAATCTGAACATTAATGACCCAATTATTGAGATCTCTACATTAAGAGACCAGTAAGTCTCCTGCAGTCTGGTTTGCAGAGGGAATAAAGGAATTATTGTACAGGGTTTCATTTAAAACACACACAATTTAATTATGGGACAACCTGATGTAATCATATCAATACAATTAGTTATGAAAAAATGCAAGCTCATATCAGTGAATTTTCTTCTTTAGGATGCCAACACTAGGTTCCACCCGAGCTTCACAAGCTATAATTTCTGGTCTAAACAGCTGGGTGGCCAAATTCAAAATTACAGAGCTTATTGGGATGTCCAGAAGTGAGAGAGGAGAGGATGCTGAAACACTCTAAAAATTATAAGCAAGAATTAACTTTTATTTTAAACATCAATTTTCAGTAACAAGACATGTTGAATCCTACCAAGCCTAATTATGATGCAAAATGTTTTTCATTATTAGTCCTTAGTTATCTATAGCACAGGAATGGAGTTCAGGGTCTGGCAGAAATGGTGTGAAACTCATATTCTTCACTGAAATAATGGCCAGGGAACACATATCAGGAGAGCTGATGCTCTTCAACCAAGTCATGCCAGAGTATAATGCTACTTCCTACACTGTTCCTACATTTTATGCCAGTACAATTCCCCTGGTCTCAATGTAATAAAAAAGGCTTTCTCTTCAAAAAAATAAATCAAACTTCCCATTTCTAAACATGATGATCTTCATATTTTGCACAATTTTCATTAAAGCTTAACCATAAAACAACACCGACCATGCATTAAGGGGAATTCTTCAATATAGTTCTTTCAAACCTGTAATTTGTCTGCACTGTACATGTTCAGGTATTTTTTGTTGTTCTGTTAAATGGCTGAATGACTCTTACACTAAGCCAATCTTTAACTTATAAAGGAAAGTGCCTTCTCGAAACACAAATCTGAAAAGTGGTTTCAATCAAAAGAAAAAAGTTTGAAAACTAATTCCCAATTACTTTGTAATCTTTCTGGTTTTATGCCAAGAAATCACCTTTCCTTTCTGAAGGAGTCAGTATCAGGAATCAGCCATGAAAGTCTGAACACTTAAATTTGCAGTGTGCATTTTCACTTCAATCCACTAGTGCAGTACCTGAATGCAGGACAATAAAACCCAAATGTTTTCCTTGTACCACCTGTCAGAGAGCTATGAACACAAGAGTAGCACTTGGAGGTTTATTTCAGATGGGTAAGCAGCAACTATTACAAATTCCCCCTCCCTCAACATGGCCACAGAACTCATTATCTCTCTGGCCCTCTGCTACAATGCAGGGTGTGCTCAGAGAGATGTAGTGGCTGTATGTACACGCAGTGATAGGTTTAAAATGGATGAGATTTTCAGGAACATAAAGTTCTTGGAAAAATAGGGCATGATCTTTGCAGTCATGGGGAAACATAGGCAGAACTTTGTAATAGCTTGCTAATTGCTCTGAGTAAAGTAATTTGTTTTATCTGTCTGCCACTTGGTTTCCTGCGAAGTGCAAAAAAACTATTATGGGATTTTACTGAAACTAATTACTACTATTTTATCATGAACACTGCTGAAGCATAATCCTCTCTCTTTCTGCACTTCTCTCATGCACTATGCCTCCCCCTCCTTCATCCTGGATTTAAAATCTTGTGGAAAGTCAAGAAGTACATTAATCATCCAGTATAGTAATAGATCCTGCTGATATCCAGCCTCCCACTATAATAATATGGAGAGACAGCACAGTACAGCAATGTAAACTCTAGTAAGCTGCACACACTACTGCTTATTTGTTCACAGGGAACCTGCACCCCACAAAGTATGGGATGTGCTACAAGGATATCGCCTGCCTTCCCACAGTAACTGAGTGGTACAAGCTCCTGAATGACAGGCTGAGTGGAGGATAATTTGTTTCCCTCTTTTCCCAACCAACTTAAGCATGCAGGAGCTCATAAGAATTTGTTGTAAACACCGATTACTTGGTGAATAAATTGTGACAGAGTACCCTGGTATTAACGCAGTATCTGGATTATAATAATAATTTGTTAGAAACCCTGAAATACCTCATTTCAATCATTAGCATGAAATCCTCCTAATGTTGAGATGCCTCATTAGAATGGTTGGCAACTTGTCTTTGATTTAAATTGTTATTCTTTTGAAATGAATGACACTGCCTTAATGTGTTCTGTCAAATCTTGGTAGTTAATTAAATTGATTTTCATCAGAATAGTCAACCACACAAAATGCAATACATTAAAAATGTATTTGACAAGAAAATAAATTGATCATCAGGCTCTCATAGATATGAAGATGAAGTACAGATGCTATCAGCACTTCTCACCCAATATAACCAGTGACGATTCAGCAAGTGTCAATGGTACTAAGGAATTATTCTGCACTTTTAAAAAGTTCCCTCTTAGAAGGTTAATTTTTCTGTACAGTGAAGTACATGAAGATTGATATTTACAAGGCATAGCAGCAAGAGGATTCTGAAGTAGGAGACGAGGTGAAAGTTTTCTTTTTACCAAAAAGTAGGAAGAAAATAATAATTTTCACCATTGAATTGCTGAAAATGGAATGTCAGAGCTGCTCCTAATGGAAAGACGCACTCAGACAAATGCTTTATCTACCCAAATGCATATGCCTTCAGATATCATATGGCAATGACACAGAACCAACAATAATGACTATTTAAATCATACATGTGCTGTGTATTACATTTTATTTTTCACATTTCTTGTCATTTTCATACCCAGCTTTTTGAGGTTTTTTAAGTTCTCGTGTTCCACATTGGCATCAAATCCAACCCTGTGATATTCTTGCTGGCTTACTTATGCAATGTTATTTAATAAGATCTCAATCAAACCTTCCCTGTGTTAAGTATTCAAGCCTTTATTTTTGTGATATTTCTGAGTCTGCTTATTGTAGGTGGGTGGATTCTTGACAGAGCTGGCCAATGAAGCAAAAATATTCTGTGAATAATCATTCACATATATGAACAAATGCACTTTCAGTCTATTCCTAGTTATCCAGTTCTCTCTGCAGCAGCATGCACACCTTAAGAAGACAAAACCAAACAAGCTGCACCACATCCCTAAAACACCTGTGACAACAGCCAAACCCAGTACCTTCAGAGAAGGAGGCTAAAGTCCACATTATATTTAAAAGCCTCAAGATACAGCCCATTGGTATTCACTTGAGGGAATATTTTCAAAAAGGCCTAAAAGCAGAATTTTAACAGTAGATTTTCAGATGCACACACCATGAACAATTAGGTCTTGTTGCAAAACGTAACAGGAAATTATCTGTATATTGAAGCATCTAAATGCCTTCTTAAAATCTGCCTTAAGTAGCTTCACTTTAGGTCCTCCCATTCAAGTCACCAGGTTCAAAGCCTAAGTAACTCTGAGTGTCCTGACCCTATATCCTATAGGATTAACGAGGGAGAAGCTCCTAAAGTAATTGGTTTTGGGTTTTTATTATTATTATTTTAGGGATGGTCTGTAAAACTAAGCCAACCGAAGGACATTTTCACTTACCTTAGCCACAGGAAAAAAAAGTTACCATGATGATGAAGAAACCTCGTGCTGTATTCCCTAATCACCTTTAGTGCTGTGATCACTTTACGTAAACATTGGCTGCGGCTGCTTCTCCATCAGGAGCTGAACTTGCAGTGACTGGAGCTGAACTTGCAGTGACTGGAGCCAGCTTCCTTCCAGATGTATACCCAGAGCTAACACAGCTCCAAATGATAAGTAGTCCATAACTTGCCACTCTACAGTGGCCCAAAAGAGGGGTACTACGCTGAACATGCAGGTGCAGGTTGCCCTGGCCTGTGAGACTCAGACAATGAGACACAAAGTTGTGGAGATACTGAGTTGATAAAATATACTTAGTTCATCGAATGAGCAATATCCTTCCCAATCCCACTGTGTCTCTGGCCTTGGCTGAGTGCTTATCTACTCGTGAAGTTTTCTAAACAAGTAAGAAATAGATGCCTACATCACACAGGACTCAGCAAGCTGGGCATCACATTCGTAAACCAGTCAGGGAATCATATTTCAAGCAATTGGAGATTGTGTCAGCTGCGTCTGTCACTGTGGTACCTAAGGTGGGCACATAAACAGCAGAGGGATCCTTGAGGCAGAAACACAGGTTTGATCATTAATCTTATAATCATTTTTATGGTAGAGATTGAATACAGATAATAACAGGTTTTAATTTTCTTTGAAGCAAAATGTCAAGTTAACAGCTGGCATTGACAGATATGTTACTTTCTTCTCTGCTAGAATTCATCTCTTAAGATTTGTAAAATCTGAGACTAGTGTATTTCATTATTCATTCCCTTCTTATCACCTTTTACAACCTAAATCTGAATCTCTTGCACAGACCATGTAGACTGCTATATCCAATATGCAGGAGCAGAAGAGGCACTGCTGTTAATGTCTCTGAAGGAACCCGTGTCCCATCCCAAGATGATATTGTGGAGATTCAGAGTCTTCACTGAAGTGAGAGCTACCATGTTAACAAGAAAACAGGAGTAAAATGTGTATGATTCTGATGTAGAAACAAAAGGATTATTCTTTGGTGATGTGAAAGAAGGATTTCAACTGATATGGAGTAGAAAATGTATCAAGTCAGTCATGAAAGGACAGATTATTCCATTATTAATATACAACAGGTCAGGAAAACTCATTATTTTAGTGATGTACTAGGGCAATTTCCCTGTGCAGGTGTATGTTATAGAGGCCAGTAAACTGGATCCTATGGCTATATATTATATGTCACCTTAATGAATGGTATGTAGTCCATACAGAACTAAAGTCAAAAGCAGAAAAGCTCTATTTCCACAGCTTGAAGGAGAACCATTGGTAAAGATTCAGTCTTCTTTTGCAGCTCCCTTGCTGAGCCTCTGCAGGGTAGAGCCCAAATGAGTGGCAGGGTAAGGAGCACTGGAGGATTGGTAGAAAGAGCAATGGAAGAGCTACTTCTACAGTGTGCATGAACTATTTGTCTTCAGACTCTTAGTCTGGTCTGCTATTTCTGAGCTTCAGAATGTCATCTGACAAGTCAGCAACTATTGGAAGCAAACAAATGTACATTTTTTGTCTGGAATAAACAAAAATTGTCACTTTTTGCTGTCACAAAGTTCACACAAAGCTAGACCGGCCTTCCATCTGATTTGCTGCACTTAATTTTACCTACCATGGGGGCCCTACAAACTGCTCTGTTTGGTGTAAAATGTAGCAGTATGCTTGAAAAGGTCACAGAAAGACTCAACCATGCTGTCATTGCCTATTTGAACACTGCCCCACCTGATATTGTAAAATAACAACTGATATGGCATGGCCTCAAGCTGCTCCAGGGCAGGTTTAGGTTGGATATTAGGAAGTACTCCCTCACGGAGAGGGAGATTAGACATTGGAATGGACTTCCCAGGGAAGTGGTGGAGGCACTGTCCCTAGACGTGTTCAGGTAAAGCCTGGATGTGGCACTTAGTGCCATGGTCTAGTCGATGTGGTAGTGTTGGTCACAGGCTGGACTTGATGATCATAAGGGTCTTTTCCAGCCTTGGTGATTCTGTGATTCTGTGATATTGCTGCTGAATTATTTCATTGATTGATCACTTACAGAAAAATCAGGAAGGGGAAATGAGACCAGACCTGAAAGCATATTGAAATCATTTGGAGGCTGAAGTCACTCTTCAAAACAAAAATTAGTATTTCCCTCCTTCTTTGTCAGATGTGCACACCATGTAGCTATTGCTGAAAGACTGATGGTTTTAAATTAGAACCACATTCATTTGTATGAATCTATCTCCACTACTATACACATTGCACTAACCACAAAATGAGTTGTAACAAAGTGCTCTGGCCATTGATGGGAATAGAAGTCTCCCACAATTTCACAACAGCTCTCCCATGTACTCCTAGATTTAAAATCATGCTTTAAAGGGGGCTGGGGAATTTATCCAGTGTATTAGAAAATGAGGGTGCTGAATAACTTACAGGCAGCTGTGAGTAATATGCATTTTTCTTACTGCAGAATTCATGCTGAAACAGTGAAGCCAATGTATGTGTAAGAAAATGAAAACGCCGCTGATTGCAGTGTGTGCTCTAAGTGTGTGGTATTATGCATTGATAGTGGCCACAAAGAGGATTGCTGGGAAATCTGGAAAATCTGACCTGATATCCTACAAAAAAATGGTGGTAAAGGCTTCTGAAGAGTAGCTAGAATAGTAGCTCCTCTCCTCCTCCTGCTGACCTTCCCATCTGCAGTTCCTAACCACAGCAAAGTAACAGCAAGAGCTCAAGAGTGATGCTCAGAGAGGGCCCAGGAAGAAGAGGAATAGAGTAATATTGGTACTACAATGTGTGTGGCAGACAGTGCCAGTGTAGAGACAAAAGCACTGGTTCCTGTCCCAGAAGAAGCCTACCTGATGCACAGCCAATGTACATCACAAGCTCTTCTGTTTCTCAATGCAGCCATGCATGGCAATGTAGACAGCACACATGAAGGTAAAGGGATCAGACTTGATAAATTATCATCATATCGTCTGTTCAGCTGGGGACACACAATGCTATGTTCATTGGAAGCATGGAGGTATTTACACATGAAAGCATCATCATATTTAAGGGCCTTTTTTTAGAAAAATTGATACTACTTTACCTTGAATCAAAAGCTTTGTATCACCGTTGTTTCCAGTTCTTGTCAATATGTCTCAGCAAGCTCCTGATGAGCTATGAAATATTATCACCAGATGGAAATCATATTAGGGGAACTGCTTACATTTGTAGCAAAAAATTAGATAACCTAATTTGTACTTCAATTTCCAAGGCACCTATTTGTTGGCTGAGTAATTTACCTCCATCTTTCATCATTTAAGTCCTTTTCCTTTCTGAAGATTTAATTAGTTTCCTTCTCTGTCTCACAAGTAATTTTCTTGAACCATTTCAGGCAATCCCAACCCCCCAACAAACATTCCTGTGAGTACAGAGGAGAAATCAATAACTTCCATGCCTTTTCAGTAAAAGAACATAGTTTTTTCTGATAGCTGCAAACAAGATGGGATTTAAACCACAAATGTTTCCCAGTCAAGCATGAAAACAGCACTGGTACCCTGCTGTTAAGCAAACCTGCAGCCTGAGATTGACTAGTGGCAGAAAACACCCAAGTTCAGACTTTTTGAAAATTATTTGCCCTGAAGAAAGTCCATAAATAATCTAATGTGAAACAAAATTGTGCATTTTACCTCTCTAAATAAACACACAGCATGATGAGAAAGAATAACTCTTATCAAACCGCTTCCAGGATGAGCTCAGTTCAGTAAGTTCCCATGTATATTTATTTATCTGTGGTTTCTTTTCCTAGTATACATTATCAAATTTCACTAATCTGCCTTACGAATATGTCTCTACATTAACCTCAAGTCTACTCCTACTAACTTTCACAGAGGTCGGTGTAAACCCATCATTAAATGTAGTAAGGATAGGTTTGGGTCCAGAATGAGTAACCTTTCCTTACTTTCCTTCTTTGCTATCTTTATTTCACCTTGGTCTAACCTTAATTACACAGTAACTTAATATTATCCTTTCTATTCACACAACCAAGTAATTGCCCTCTTTCTGTCATCTCTGCTATTTTTAACACAGCCTTTGTTGTTTTTTGAATACTAATACAAACATTGATACCAATCACAGAGTATGCAAACAGGCTACTGGGCTTGCACTTAACAGCTAGTAGAGGAGGACAATAACTGGGGACTTGGGGGTCAAAGTGTCATTTCCTACATCTCTAGATGGTATCAAGCACACCAGGCCCTCAGTGCCATGAATAACACCTTGAGTTCCTAAGGGATTTTTTGTCAAGATTCCCCTTATTTTAGTCTGTGAACATCTCAGGGTCCTTTATATCTCGTTTTGTGCCTTTGTGAGCTAAGGAAGTTACTGTCATTCCCACTTTATATTCAAGACATTACACGTACACTGTGAAATGTGGGGCTGTTTCTTTTATTTCAGGGCAAGAACCATTTGTGTCTCGTTTGTATCTTTTCTTTCCACTGAAAGAAAATGTTGGTAAAAAAAATGAATGAAGAGTCAAAGTGAGTTTGACTCTATACACCCAGCTGTGGGGTAGCTCTGGGTCTGGCCCCTTCCCCTAGAACTGCTTTACATTTATCCATTGCACCTAATCAAACATAACAGCAGTTCTGCATGTTGCCCCTTTTGTATCTCATCCTCAAGTGCTTAACTGTCCTGTGGCAGATAGAGAAAGCTTGAGCACGTACATTAGTTGCATGAATGAGATTAGGACAGTTAGACTAGATCTGTCCAATGACCCCTCAGATTCATTCTAGGAGGTTTTCTGGAGTCTCATGTTTAATGAGAACAAAGCAGCATGGAGCGTGACTTCCATCATGCTCTCACTCAACATTCAGAGGATTTGGGGCTGTTTCCCAGAGCAGAGCATGTAAAAGGCAGTTGTTTTGGTGTATAGTATTAAAACGCTCTGCCCTTCCATGTTCAATAGTCTAGGTTCAGCTAGTGGGAAACAGAGAAAATGAAGCCAGGTCTCAGGGCAGCTTGTGACCAGTGCACCCAAGTTGCAAATCCAGCCTGCAGAGTTTGCCCAGAGTCCACAAGAAACTGGTGAACATTGGTTGACTGAGGTTTGTGCTGCCCTCCTAAATGTAGCCTCTGAGCCCTGTTACAAATCAAATACAAGTGAATGGCAGCTAGCAATAAATTGCAGGTTGGAATCAATCTACGGTAGTTATGGTAGGTATCATGACTGATGTAGAGTGAAGGATTTTGGTAGGGGCTGTAAAACCTTCTCTCTTGGGCATTCTCAAGCACTGTACTGCCATCAACACAATTTATGGGGTATATTAACACTGTGCTCATGAGCCTCACACTCCCCAGAAACTTTTGGAATTGGGAGGGTGGAGGGGAAAGCAAGATGCTCATAAAATAACAATATATTTGACATGCTGTTCAGTAGGATTAGAAAGCAATCTGCAGAGGTCTGACCGCTGACAAGGAATGCTGTTAAAAAAAACCACAGGAACTATAAAACTTGTTCCTTCTGCCATCCAGGATACAAGGCCAATTTACAAAAAAGGCCTTGAGCAGCCATCAGTCACCCAATACATCTGACGGTCACATCAAGTGTATGTCCTGGTAAGCATTTCATGTCCTCAGAGGTAGCTTGATGGGTCAAGAATCTGTAACACAGGTAGCAATCTGTGCAAGATCATTAGAGGTTTCCCTATGTGTCAGGTAACAGCTCTACCTCTTGCTTTTTCCATTTACTCCCTTCAAGTCTTCTAATACATCAGGACTCTAGTTGCGACTTTGCCACAAGTACTGAGGAAGGTACTTGTCACGTCTCCATGTAAAAGACAATGTCTCTGGAAAGACTGTTCTCACAGTGTACTACTGCATGTGATATTAGGAAGTCCATGGGGAGTCTTCAGCCATTTCTGTTGCTCCCTGCAGGGATGTGCCACAAACATCCCATTCTTCCTTTGGTCTGCACAGAGGCTAGTGTGCATCTGAGCTAGTGAAAAATAAATGTTTCATGGCATTTACCTCAAGTTGGAGATTCCATGTCACATCTCACATTTGATAACCTTGACAATGGCGTGCTGCTTTTCATTTTCTTTCCAAGCTAGAACCATTATTTTAATTTCAAATTCTAAAAATAATTTTTGCCCAAAAAAAAACCACTTTCATTTTATAAGTCATGGTAGAGAAAAGGGGTATGTCTAGGGAATAAAGCCATTCCTGCATCTGAGATCATTTTGCCAAACCTAGCAAACTCACCTGAATCCCTCTCCAACTCTTTTCTGTTGTGTTTTTTTTTCTTACTGCTTTCCTCTGAAATATTACTGTGATCATTCATACAGTCTCTCAATACTTCCTTTGGTGCACCTGATCTTAAACCCTTTTACCTCTCTGGGAGTCCTTCTCCCATATGACTAGCCCCAGACAAAAGCTCCATAGACTACACCATCAGGGAATGCCCCAGATCTCCTACAGTATTCCTGAATGTGGATTGCAAACTAATTTGCTTAAAGCCTGTTGGTAAGTTCTCTTTAAACACCTTTTGAGAATGTCCTTATATGTGAGACAGAAGCAAATGTACCAACATAGACTCAACCCAGAAAAACTGATGCAAATTATTTTTAGATTTTGGGAAAGGTCCATTTCTCCTTCCCTTTTCTTTATTACATTCCTTCTGAGACACCTGTCCAAAGCTCTTTTTCTTCAGCTGTCTTCTTGCAGTCTTGGAAAAACTTCTCAGTCCCCTCACAGTTCCTGATGTGTGAGCATCTGACAGGGTTGTCAACACAACTGCTCCAGCGAAGAAAAATTGTTTCTTCACAGGGGTAGATTTGTCCTCAGCTGTTTCAGGGTACAGCCTCAGATAAGCTCTGTATAACACCTGGAAACAAAATAATATTTTTAAAGGTGGGGAGGTGGGGAAAGAAAGCTGTAACTCCACCCTTTGGGTTACACCTTCATTTCATTCTAGGTCAATATTCTGACCTGGACATAGCTTTCCACCTTTCGCTTCCTCTTTGCCTTAGCAATGTGACCAATATATTACAGCATTATTTTTCATCCTTACTTAAGTTACAGAAGGTTGTCTTTTCTCTGAAAGGTCACCAGCATTTACTAGCAGTTATCTCAGAGTGATAGCAAAGCCAGAGCAGTACTTTTCTAACACCTATGGTGCAAAATTCTCATTGTAAGATGCAATGCCTGAAACCTATGTGACTTCAAAATCTTGTGCCTTCATGATATTTTCTGACAGTACCATGTGGCAGGAAAGTCTATCCCCACCTGAATAGAGAGAGATATGTCCACATAGGTGTCCACACATACTTGCTTTCAAATAAACCCATTACCTTTTACTTTCCTTCTAAATTACAACAGTTTTCAGGTTCATTCTGCTCTTGCTGGGCTAACACTCATGGCCAGAGCCTTGAAGTAAGCACAGTAAAATCCATTTTTCAAGAGCAGAAAGGTCAAGATCTGCTTTCTGGCACACAGATGTCACTGCAGAAATACAGACATTGCTGCTGAAAAGGAGTAGCACTTTGCCTGTGACACAGGGTATTGGAAAGGGCAAGAATAGCAGCTTTTCAACAATGCATCATTTCTTTATAGCTGCAAGTCCAGTTGTGCTTATTAAGACAACTAAATCTCTACAGAAAGGAATTTGAAAAACTTGTGTATATCCCTGGTTTCTAAAGAGGCTGGCCAGTTTTATTTCAGTACACTAGTTTTACTCTGGCACAAGCCAATGCTTTAGTCTGGCATACTTAACTAGTACTGATGTATTGAAGGATGTGGAGGGCAGGTGTTAATCTCATGTGAGGATGCTAAGCTATGATTTGTTTATGTCTAATATATGATCATGTGAAATCTTGCAGTATCTACAGAAAACAATTCCAAAACTAACATTTCATCAGCTCACTTGACAGCAACAGAAATGTGGGAGGAACCAGGTGCCTTGCTGACTTGTGGCTTCTGCAATCACATACACAATGTGCCTAATTTAGAGAGGTCTGTCTATACAGCCTTTTGGCCTGTTATACCTACAGGGCCCTGTTCATATTCATATATCTCTTCCAATTTGCAGAAAAATTGAAATTGTTCCAGTGGTGGTATAAACTCTGTCCAGAAACTGTTATTTGTAACAGCCACAAGTACTTAGCTTGGTTTTGTCTGTATTCTGCATATTTCCCAGCTCCACCTCACCGTGTTTACAGGAGACTTACCATTTACCATGGCTGGGTTGTGGCATTCTCATCCCACTGAGACCCACCAACAGTAAATTTATCATTACCTTGGCATCAGTGTTCAGCTGATGAGAAAAGAGTTACAAACACTGGTATTGTTGCTCAAGAAATGCCATAAAACCAGTGGTAACTTTTACATGTGTAAGGCCATGCACTCTAAAAACACACCATTTATTAAATTCAAAAAGCCACCAGCCTCTATTTTTCCAGGAGGATGCAGAAGACTGCAGGAGTTTTGAGGTAGCTTTATAGGTTAATATTTTGCAAACTTAACTTCTAAAGCTTCTGCACAATTCTGAACACTTTAGGAAATTAGAAGGCAAAATAAAATGTTCTTTGAACAAGAATTTCCAGGTGTAAGGACTTTCAGAAAGAATGAATTACATAGTACCTTCAGAAATCAGAAAGGAATTTCCATTCCTTATCTGGGTACCAGCCCAATTTCTACAGCTGTATAGCAGTGACTACCAAGGAGCATCTCAGGCAGCTTAACAGTGGATTTCCAGTCTCCCTTAAGTTCAAAGAGATAATTATTCATAACATTAGAGTTGCTTTTTGAAAGCCCCTCTCTTCAATCTTCATGAATTATGCCCAAGAATATTAACTGGCTGAGCTTCCTGACAGATTCTGCATTTCAGAAGTCAATTTTCTGTGAGGTAAGGTCAAATTCCTCATCTTACACATGGAAGTTTCCAATAAGAAAAGACAGCTCTACAACAACATTAGTGGAAATACATAAAACTGCATGGCCCTTTAGAAAAGACATAGCTTTCTGGGACCAGGGCAAATGTAAAGATCTGAAGATCTCGTGTAATTTGCAAATGCAAATCAGGTTGGCAACAGAGGTGCCTATTTTTTTTGTAGATAGATCTTTCTCCTTTGATTAAACATCTCTTGTACTGCTTCATCCTCAGTACTCAACAGGCCAAGGCTTCTTTCAAGCATTGTGAGTTCTTCTATGTGTTTTCATTAAAAATATCTCAAGTTTCAGAAACAGAATGAAAAATAAATATTAAAATATCTTTTTCTTTTTGTATGGTGGAAATCCTGTTCTGTGTCTACTGTAAAAAATACCAAATGTGTTTCCTGAAAAATAATTTTCTTCAGAAGAAAGATCTGCATTGCCATCCTTTTTTTTTTTCCTTTCCCATTACTTTGCAGCTTTAACATGTTGCCAGGTAAGTAGGTGTTGCCTAGGAAGTTGACAAGAATTAATGGCATCGTGGAACGACCTGTAAAATTTTAAAAGTTTACATAACTTTTTGTTCATTTAAATTCTTTAGTAATACCAATAGATTATATTAGTTATGTGGTTTTAGAAGAAAAAGACATGGAAGTTTCTCCTCTGTGTTTCTGGCTGCAGCACTGCAAGCAGTGTTGTACTGATGCCAGCCCACCTCATTTTATTTTGTCTGCAAATGCATTAAAATGTACTACGTAGTCTGAGTGAAAAGAGGGAGAAGAAAACAGTTCAGCCTTCTACAAATAAGCAGCTATTTTTCTTATTCCACTGAATAAATTCCCATTAGATTTCCAGAGGCAAGTCTGTCAGATGTCAATGTCAGATGTCAATGTCAAATGTCTGCCTAGCTCCTCCAGCACAAGGAACCAGAGAGAAGTACTGGATACCTGCTTGGAATCTAGCCCTCCAAGAAGGAGAGGCAACCCATGGAGAAGTACTGCAGGACAGAGGCAGACGGCTCCCCCACATCTACTCAACACACCTTTGCACAACTCAGCCAAGAAGAATGCTGCATGTTCTTTAGGCCTTTCCTCAGGTTGCAAAGGTCTGATGCTGCATCTACCCTCTTAGAAGGGCATCCAAACTAGTCATCCATGTCCAACTTCTATGAAAGCTGGACCTAGAAATGTAAGAGCTATCAGTCAGAAAGTGAGCAGATCAAACGGAGTTTGATTCTAACCTGTGATGGGCATAAGAGGATACGGAACCCATTCTCTGAAATGTGCAGGCATTTTATGGTAGAGCAGCATCAATAAGAGCTCTAGGAGACATCAGAACCAAAGACTTTCCTTCTGCCCAGCCAAGTGTCCTAACATTATTCTCCTTCAGGCCTCATGATATTTGTTACTTTGAGTGCACAGCAGCATGGTGTTAACAGAAGGTATAGAGAATGCTCTTTGCAAGCCAGTGAGGAGCACACTGGCTAGGGCATGTCCCTGAAATATGTGCTGAGACACTAGCCAGATCCAAAAAGAGCTTTTACCAGATGTTATTGTACAAAAAGAGGGCACCCTTATTGTCAGTTGTAGTTACAGCTATAAGTAACTTCTCCAAAGGACTATCTACCCATGTCTGACTGAGAAGGAACCTTGTAGTCCATGACTGGGCTCTTCAAAGCATGCATAGATGCCTCATCAGAAACATATAGGAAACTTTCAGAACAAGAGGGAAAGCATCTTGTAAATTTGTGAATCTACTGTTTTCCTCAAGACATCCAAAGGGAAGTCTGTCTGCCTCTGACCACTGAGTAACAGATAAGAAATACCAGGTATCTGCACCAAAATCACTGTAGAAAAGTTGATAAGCTTTACTGCTGTAAGACCTTAAGGAAGTATTTTTTGTGTCCCAGTCACAATTCAGCATAATTTATGCAGAACAACTCCTGCTACTGGGTCCTGGGCCCTCTGATGATGTTCAACAAGACTGTTAGTTGAATTCTGTCACAAATCCACTGTAATGTCTCTGCTGCTCCATCACATTTCAGAATAATGTGATCATGGTTGCAAAACATTTAGAAATCACACTGAGGAGAAAGTTTTAAGAACAGAATTTGAAATATATCAAATCCATATACACACATGCATACAAGTTTACACACCTGTACACCCAAAGCACTGGCATTTCAAATGGCAGAATTAAACTGTTCTCAGGCTTTAAGCAGCCCCTTAGAGATTTTCCAGGAGAAAAATGGCTGCAGGCTACATCTGATGGCGTTTACCTCCTCCCACCAAAAAATCTTCATGCAGGCCATAAAGTATTGAGGCCTTGAACAACATGCTTTCTAAAATAATTCCATAACTCTTGTCACTTGATGTTCATACCTCCTGTGCGCTAACATCTTGCTACTGACTGAAGGAAACAGATCAGCTGAAAGATCATTCCTGTGTCATTCAGCCTCTTGGAAGGGTCACAGGCAACAACCTTTGAATTCTTTGAGTGATGAACACAATAGTTTGGAGGCTTCTGAATAGGAGGACAAAAGAATATTTCAGCCACAACTGTATAATATTTAGCTAACAGCAGGTTTCGATCCCGGACCATGTAAGGAATGGAAAGAAAAAAGAAAAAAAAGGAAAAAAAAAAAGAAAAGAAAAAAAAGGAAAAATGGGGAAAAAAAAGCAACTGATGTAGTATTGGATAATAATGATTTAGAATTATTTAATGCATTGTTTTGACAGACTTCACGTCATAAAAGTAAAAGCAGACCTTCTTAATAATAAAATATAGAGACAGAAACACAGCAGAGCAACAAAAAACATAATGGAAGATATTTGAAGGTATTTTGACATATTTTTTTCTCTTTAAACAATAGAATCTACATAAATTTGTAAACGAGCCTGAATATATGCATGAGATGTGGGAAAACAACAAGAAATACTGTTAAACTAAAGGCTAAACCAACTCTTTTAACAGGTTAACACCAGGACTAATAGAACAAGGACATGAAAATAACTGTATAGCAAATATCAGTTAATGGCTACTGAGATCATCAGTGTCAATGGACTGCACCCCTTAGACTTCTGTAGAATGGAGATATATTTGACTAGATGTGCAATGCTGGTGTACTGCTTTTATTAGAAATGTGTTCATATTTAAATAAGATTGCTGTGAAAAGCCTTGGAACTTGAAATACAACTTTCCGAGCAGAAGACGAAGTGCAAAACCATCTACAAATTCAAGGTGACTTAGGCAGCCAACATATACATCTCAAACTGCAAGGCTTCAAAAGTATCTCCCATTTAATAACCAAATTCAGAAGACACCCTAATATATGCATCTAATAGTCTGTAACTACCTAAACTTCCCATCTAACAGATCTGCAGGACTTATCATGCTGTCCACTGAAGCCTCAGTTGAAATCTCCACTTCTCACGCCAGCCAGCCACTTCTTACTCTACTGCACAAGGAGTCCTTGATGCTGCCCACTTCATGTTGATTATCACAGCCAAAGGCTGGAGAACCTACACTGCTCAGAAAAAACGAAGCAACCAGGATCCCCTCTCAGTACAAAACCATGTCTTTATCCTACTCTTGAGCTTATCCAAGTATAGGTAAGGACAAACAGGAGGTTCAGTTAGAAACTAAAGGAACGAGAAAAAATAGTATGGCTAGTAGGGATGTTAGTAGGCAACAATAGGAATTTGGCCAGGGAAAGGTTAAGCACATAAGAGGAGAGATCAATAAGAGATTGACGTGGGCTACAGAACCAGAAGGGGCAACAGGCAGATAGGGAACGGGCAGGTAGAAATGCACACAGCTCAGGATGAAGGCAGATCTAGATAGGAAGCTACCATATTCTCATCAAATTCATATGAGAGCAAGGGTGACTTCAGAGGAGCTGTGAGTTTAAGCTCTAGCTTCCACAATTGTGTGTAGTCAGACCCCATCAAGCAGCATTGCCTCAAAACAATGCCATGTATTATTTATTCTTGGAGATAGGCTGAACCCAGAAATGGCATTGATGTTAACAGAATGTAGCTTGCATGAACACCACCCTTAGCACATTAACAGCTGCTTTCTTCACATCTTTCCTCTAACCTAAATCATTTTACTTCTTCCAGGATCAAGATAGAGTTGTGGATGTTTTTAAACAGTGCATGAAATAATTTAGCAAGTTTTCAGTCACTTCGTGTATCCAAAGCGACTGTAGTGGCTGTGCTAATTGGCTTGACAAGATGAAGCTAGTGATCTGGAAGAGCCACTGAAAGCAAAATTTGGATATTGATGGAGGTAGCTGACCTAGCAATAGAAGCAGAAATGAGCAGTAAGTTAAGTCACTCTGAGTTAAAAATGCAAAGTACAAGTGTCTCTGATATACAATAAAGGATGTGAGAGGCTAACAAACAGAAAGAAAGCAAAACAGAGGTTCCATAGAGGTGTCTTTTAAAACAATTACTATGTCTGCACTTCTGGGTTCAAAGCAGCCCACCCTAAGCAGCAGGAGAGAGACCACTGAGAAGCGCTGGACCAGAAAGGCTTTGAGAGCTTGCATCTCTTCCCATCATTTTCAGACTTTCCTATATCTCAGAAGAGGGCACTGTGGGATGGAGAGCTACTAAGCATGAGAAAATTTAGCCGAGCTCTCAACAGGAATTGCTATCACCATGTAATTTGCAATTAATTACTTCTTTTGTTTTTATCCAGAGAACCGTGTGTGATCTATTTGCTCGGATGCATGAGCATTCAAATTCAGAGCTTGCTCATTCTCTGATGTTAGAGGAAATTCTTTACCCTTTTCACATATCAACACATCACCATCCCCAGTCACAGAGAGTTTTACAACTGCTGGTTTTTGTTTTTTTTTCCCAAGGAGAACATCTTAGGGGTTTTTTGTGGTTTTTTCCCCATTTTATTTCTTATTAACAACATACAAAGAAAATGGTCTTTATAGTTGCTGAGACATAATGTCTCTTTAGCAATTAAGGTGAAAGTTCTCAAAACAGGTGAATACCAGATATAGTGCATGGACAATTAAACCCAAATTATATGAATTCTACATTTTCATGGGTAGCACAAATCCTGTACCTGCGTCCCTATAGCCTTGCTCTTTATGTAGCTATTTACACCTGTGCTGTATGGATATAAAATGCAGTCATTCTGAACTCTACATGCTTGGGTTTGTGTATGTATGAGTATTTTATGCTTTCTGTCCATAAATGTAAATGAATGCACAGTAGCAAAAAGCAGCAGTAAATCAGTCTCTGAGATTTTACTCTGTGCTCTTTCCTTGATTGAATCAATAACAAAGCTGATCAGCTCCTGGTGAATCATTTTTCCACTGCTGATGAGTTAAAACTAAATATTTTGTAGGAAAAAAATGGCAATTTCTTTGAGAATTTGTTTGAATAGGGAAAATAGAGAATTTTTAAAGGAAGCATTTTGGGTTTTGTTTTAATTTTGTCTGGGCTTGGAGGGGAAGGTTAGGTTTTTTGTAGCATTGTAGACTGCTTTGTTACATCCTGTGGCACTGTAAAAATCAATAACATAAACATTGACCTGGAGCAGATAAATCGAGAGGGAAAAAAATATTGAAGACTAGTTTTCCACAGAAACTTAAAATTTGGGATGTTTATTCCAATTCAGTATGGAAGATTAATATCAATAAGAAATCTGGGAGCAAGACATGTTGATTTAGAACTAGACACGTCTAATTACTAATCCACAAGAAACTACTAGGACTCCTCAAAGTAGGAATGATTTGCTACCTCTGATATTTTTGAGTCTTCAGCAGTTCTACCACTGTCCCTGTTCTGTTTCCAAAATATTAAATTTCTTTTGACTTTCTGATCTCTGAAATTTTTGTTCTACTCCATTTCTGGTTTGTCAGCTTCTTACTCTATTTTTTTCTTTCTCCCTCCTTTCTGATAAATCCAGCTTGGATCTCTTTCATTTATTTTCCATCCCTTTTGACCTATAATTCTACTTCCATCTTAGCCCACCAAAAACGATTTTGTTTCTTTGAACACTTCAGCCACAGTTATATCCTACCTACTTATCATGTAGCTATACAATCATATAGAAGCACATAGCTACAGCAGCGTGGTGAGACCTCTACCCTCTGAAGGGTCTGCCATCTTAGTCCACCATTATCACTGCCCTCTCTGGCCTTACCCAGGTTTCCTTCCTAGTAAAACAAGAAAGGTGCAGTGGAGGTGCTGAGCACCTGGGTCCATCCTCAACAAGTGACCAGGAAGACTGAAAAGAGTCATTAGGTCTTGTTGCATCCAGACAGTTAGACAAAGCCATAATGCCAGTTCCTGACATTTCAGTTCTTGGAGCAGAGGCCAGACATGTGTGGCAGACAGAGGAGCTGTAGATACCATAAAGATGTATCCCCCCCCACCCCAGTGAGCTGAGGATTTTGGTGGTGCACTCATGCTCCTCTCTCCATCCTTACCCTCAGCCTTGTGAAGGACCCATAGGGCATGATACCAGATCCAGCTACCTGTAGCTGACAGGCAAAGGATCATCCAGTTTCTGGATCCCACGGATGTCCAGCTGTTTGACACTGGCCCTAGAGGTGGCTCCAGAGCTTGGATAAATGTAGTAGTGTCTATGAGGTGGTCTCTCAGAGCAAGCACTTTGAGGCAAGGGCGTTAGATGAACAAGGTATGAACTGACAGGAGGAAGACTTGGTTAGTTGATTTTTTCTGTGTAGCAACAGCCACAGCTCATTTTGGAGCCTGATGCCCCTCCACAGAAGCATCCCTGAGGATGTAAAATTGAAAAAAAACACATTCTTGAATTTTACTAAAACCAGGAGCTTGTATGACAGCACAGGGGTATAATGAATGCTGTAATTAAGGTTGAGGACTGCTGCTGGTTTGGATAATTTATGGGAACTTCTTCCACGGAGCTGTTTTTTGGAGCAAAATGGACAAAGCTTAATCACACTTCATAGGATTCCATTTATAAATGGTTAAGAAAGAATTAAATGATTAAGAGATGTTTAACTGAATGTTCAAACAATGTTTAAACCAATAGTCAATAGGGGTTAGACTTACATGTCCAAAACCTCAGACTGGCTTCTATCTTAAATTATCTTTTATTTCAATTTCTCCAGATGTTTGCATCCCTACCCATAAAAATCCCCAGGTACATGATTCCTGCCAGTAGGTATGCAGACTGGCACGTATGCCTTTACAGAGCTGATAATCTCAGTGTAGCTCAGGTCTGAACATGACCAAGAGTGACAGTCTGCCAGATTTCAGCTGCAGCAACAGCTAACCTGGAAAATGTCCTCAAGCTCCCTCTAAGCCTCTGTCAAACAGCAGAGCCCACTCCTGCCTCATAACCAGTCAACAGAGTACTTACTTGGGATGCAAGCAGACAGGTTGACCTCCCACCCCTATGGGAAGCAAAACTAACCTGCAAACCCACCCTCAAGGGACACTGGTGGAGGAAGAGGTGCCCTCTGTCTCAGGAGTAGAGATCAGAGAGGTGCAGAGGTGACTGGCCCACCCCAGAGGACTGGGGCACCTGGAAAAGGGGGTTCAGCTCTGAGGCTAACGGGAAGGCATAGCAGTACAAAAGGAGAAACAAGCATGGGAGTTTGATGTGAAGGCAGCAGCCGAAGGAGACAATGAGAGGATCACAGCCACAGCTATTTGTGTTGATTTGGTCCCAGCTGAATCCCAGCCAGCTGCAGGAGTCACCTCACTTAGCTCTAGCCATGCAAATTGAGACACCTCTTCTTTCAGCACTGGGCATCTCTGTAAGGACATCCACCCCTTCTTAACCTGCATTTTTCCTACTCTGGAGATCAGTCTGTATTTACTGTGAAGTAGAATACAACACTTATTCCTGGCCTGATCCATAGCTGGTCATTAGGCTGTTACACAGAGGAACATTGACTACAGGATTTGCAGGCAGTGTCACTTTTTAGAAAGCAGTGCTAGGTTACACTTTGCAGAACTAAATCATTAGTAGCCTTCGTCTAATTATCTGCATCTTGCTAAACAATCTCCACATTAAGTGCCTTTGATCAGACCTTCAAATGGCTTACTTAGCAGACTTCAGGAGCCCATGTCAGTCATAAGATCTAAAATTCTGCCCTTTACTAATCATTAATGAGAATTTCTGCCTTTCTGCATTACACAGTGTTGCCCTTCACTGCATGAAAGAAAATGCAGCTGAGCCATTCTAACTTACAAGCAGTTTTTAATCAGCATCATTTCTGTTGCATGTTTTTTGTCTGTGTTAGCTGGCATTAAAAATAAATAGTTGACCTATGCCAGGAAAGGCACCAGTTACATAATAAATAGGATCTTCCACAATCTTAAATCTGCACTCATAAGCCTCACTCCCCCACCTCTACACACTCACATTGTATGTTTTATCAGTGAGAAATGTGCCAGGCTAGTATTTTGAATCTTGTTATTTGGAAGCTCTGGGTGACACCAAACAGAATGCCACTATATCAGATGCTAATGTTTCAACCCAGAATTGCCCAGAAGTGAGATTTAGAGGAAGATAGATCTGTTAAACTGCTGTGGAAATGATCACTCCACCTAATGTGAATATCTCACCTATGTTTGCACGTTCAACCAACAGAGGCTTAGTCTCCCTCTTTCCATAGGCTATTGAGAGAATTTATGCTTCTGAACTTGATCCTTTCAAGCCACATCAAAAGCACAGAACCCTGGAGTGCCTGCCAGGGTGTGCTCACAGCCCAGGCGAACTGCACTCAAGGCATGCCACAGCGCAGGGGACCCCAGAGCAAATCAATCCCCCCGACACCCTCCCCTCATCCTTGCCCTGGTTTTGCAGTAAGAGAGCTCAAGCAGGCAGCAGGGGAGCTGCCATTTTCTCCTGCAGATCCCACAACCTTGACAACCGGGCCTGCCCCACAGGTTAAGCTGAGTTGCCCCTAAATTAAATCCCTGGCATTGTGCAACAAAGATGTTTCAGAACCCCATCCTGCCTCCTGCCTATAGTTTCTTTTTATCCTAGTGTTCCCCCTGGAATTGCACACTGTCACCAATATTTTTTTGTTTTGTTAAATAAGATTTAAATCGATAGGCCTTTTGTTCCCTTTGTGCGTTTTCATTAGGCAGTGTGGGAAGTTATGGCACACTAGTGAAATCACAGGAGCAGATGTGTCTGCAGGTTTAATCAACATGTATAAAACTGACATTGAAAAGTGTGTCTAACTTTTATTACAAAAATTTGCTTATCTTCTCCCTTCCTCCCACATTCAATAACAACAACAGGGAAGAAGTTTTCTTAGTCAAACAACATTTGACACTCCAAAGTGCAAAATGAGCTTATGAATGATACTCATTTACCCAACAATCACCTCTCAGGCAGTTTTACTTGCCAAGGAAGTGTGACAAAGAAAATGCAATTGTTCAGGGAATTGTGCAAGCAATAAAATGTTATTTTACTGTACTTAAAGAAAATTAACAGGAGCAGGCAAATAATAGTTACACTGATGTTTTTAAAATTACCTAAGCGCAGTAAGTGAACAAGGATTGAGGTCAAGAGAAGAAGGACTCTTTAAAGACGATTACTCTGATGAGCAATTTTGTTCTTCAGCCCATTTGTTTTGGATAAAATGTCTGTATCTGCATCTCTGTTTCACTTTCCCATATTACAGAGGTACACTAGCAATTCTCTAGGCTCATTTTCCAGAACAATATGTTTCAGTGGATGAAATATATACCAGGGCCCTCCTTTTAAAATGCATTGTTTAGCTGGACAGTGCAATGCCCAGACTTCCACGCGTCTGCAGCCCACTGCCTCACCACAGCTTTCAGACCCTAGGCAAGCTTTTTCTTTCCTGGTAATGTGCACGAAAGGAAAGAAAGATGCAGATGCTTAAGCAGAGCCAGAAAATGCCCCATCCATGTATCAGTGAGGATGATTGCTTGCCAGGGGCAGAGCCCTTGCCTGCTCAGTCTAGTTCAACAGGCAGACTCCAGCACCACCCAGGCACTAAGCTGAACAATCCTTTTCTGTAATTCCATGCATGTCAATGCTGTTTTGACACTGCCTAGTTATCACCTACCTTTCCTGATATCACCTAACTATTAAATGTGCCAGATGCCCATGTGCTGGCACATGAAATCTGTGATGAGCTCACAGCTGAACAGCATTAATATAAGCACTTAGACTGCAAGAAACTCATCTTTAATTTAGGTAAAGGAATTTGAGACTGCACCATTATTTGCTTTAAACATATTTTTAATATATTTTCTCCCTTTCTAATAATGATATAAATAGCAAATATAATCAAAAGTTGAACCGGCCAAAGGATTAAAAGGTGAATCTACTTACCTACTTTGTCTTCTTTTCCTTCAGTGGGCATATCCTCAAATCACTTCAGGCAGCCCAGATCAGAGGTTTTATGCCAAGTATTACTGAATTTTCTTTTTGCAAAGCCAAAGCAATTCTTCAGCATGTGATAACCAGCCTTTTATGTAGAAAGCAGCCAGGAGCCATTTTGGTGGGTGAAAGAAATGAAGTGCTTTTGTAACTAAGAAAAAAAATAAAATAAAGACATGACCTCTAGATTCTGATTTTCCTAAACCTGAGAGGATGCCTGCTGATTCCAGGTAGCAGCCAGATCCCACAGACTGGACAAATATATTCTTTTTTAAGTGATTGCTTCTGAGAAAGGACAACATGCTCCAACTCTATAACAATATATATATACACACACATAATAAATATATATAATCTCTTGATAGAGAAGAACAGTCAGCTGTTTTCCACATGCCAGCACTTCATATATATCAGAATGCTGGGCATCTCCACTCTTTCAAACAAGACAGAGCAGTTAACCCAGCGTTTGTGAAAGTGTCTTTACCTCTGCACTCTCTTTGTAGGCTCTGTAATATTGTAGTGCTTTGTACAGTTATCTAAAACACACAGCCACAACCACACATTGTGCCTGACATGTTTTCTGGTTGCTGAATTCTGTTTTGCCTCATGAACTGCAATCAGCATTCAAGGATTTACTACTGAGAATACAGAATTTCTTGGGCTTTGAACTGATGGCACAAGTGTTTGCCTTTCTCAGGAACTTTCCCATCTTTAAAGCCTTCAATATCTCCCCGAGAAAGAGATGCAATTCAGTTCCCCAGTTCCATTTCTGTTATTGTTCATGTTAGGACCCTTTCCTCACTTGGAGCCACACTGGAAAACATAGCTCTGCAACTAGTAGAGAATAGTTAAGTGCACCTTTTTCCTCTACCCATAAGCCCCACTAACAGCTTGGCATCTTTGGAGGTGCATCAGAATAGATCAAGAACGCTTACTTCTTGAACCAATTTTTCAGGTAAGCAAATTCTCTCCTGTCAAGATTTTAACCCCAACAAGGCACAGTAGCTCTCCCATACTGATATCAAACAGCCACCTGAAGTTCCTAACTGTAAGATGCATAAAAAGTTTTCAAAATACAGAAGCCTCACAGGAGTATTCAATTCAAAGAAAGGAGAATAAGAAGGGTATGCAGAAGTGAGCCGAGTGGACTGGTAGAGGAACAAAATAAATGTAGGAGGCCAAATTTATTAAATTCTTTACAGATTGCACATTAGAGGCTCAGAATGTGTTGCCCCATGAGAAACTATTACCATCTGACCACAGTGAAATCTAACAGTGTGAAATGGCAGAGTAAGTGCTGCGTTTAGTGATAAAAAGGGATTAAAAAAAAAAAAAAGAAACCTCAATGACAAAAATAAAAAACAGCTTAAATTCTAAGAATTTGCCTGTAAAACCTTATCAGATGGGTCAAAAAGACTTATTAAAGAACTAAAGAAAATAAAAAATACTAACTTCTCCAAGCAACAACATCTGGAAGGCTGCCAGGGAACAAGCTAGGCTGAAAAGTCCTACTTATAGCTAAAAGGAGCACTCAAGGAAAGCAAATCTGAAAGAGAAAAGCTAAATTGACTCTTCCCATGGGGTCCCTCCTGTAGGAGCTATGGGACTTGCTGACACCAGTCCTTCCTCATGGGGATGAGCATAGATACATTGGAGAATAGTAAGATCCAACTTGGCTTTTTAAGGGAAAGGTGCTTCAAAAGACTATTAATACTCTGTAAAGAGATCCGTGAACATGTGGAGAGGGAAGTAACATAGTTATATAATGTATCTGAATTTCCCAAGAGCTTTTGAAAAACTTGGACACTAAAACCTCGTAAAGACATTAAACTGTCACAGAAGACAGAGAGCTCACTAATTAATAATTGTTACTTTAAAAGCTGAGCAGTCAAAAATTGTGGCTGGTCAACTTCACAGTGGAGGGAAGTTATCCCATGGGAAGTAAGTTTCAGGGCTACAGTCAGCTCTGTTCACCATATAATTCATAAGTGAACTGTAAAAGTCTGTTCATTACTATTAATGCAATGAATCTCTTTTAGTGAAGTGGCAGATTTTCAGCTTGTAGAAAAGCATCCAGGAAAATCAAACCCAAAACTGATCTGAAAGACTTGCAGAAAGCTCTCATGATACTGACTGATGGGGTAATAAATGGCAGAAGAGATTCAATGTCAATAAATGCAAAGTAATGCACATGGCAAAATAACAATCCTAACTATACATATGCAATGATGGGCTCTACATTAACAATTCATGAAAGAGATCTCAGAATAACTCTGGATAATTTCCTGAAATGTCAGCTCAATGTTCAGCAGTTGAAAAGGCAAAAAGATATTCAGGAATAGGAGTAAGAGACTGCAAACAAGCACAGAACATCACAATGACATAGCACAAAAGCACTGTTCAGGTACAATTTCCCTAACCACTGCATCCCAAAAAGAAAAGGGCAGACACAGGAGAGGCACAGACACTAGGAACCATCAGCCATGTCTTGAAGGAAAACAGGTCTTTGCTTAATAGGCCATCCCTGCTAAGCTTCTCTTTTCCACTTCCCATGACAAAGAAACTCACCTGCTATGTTCAAAGCAAGAGCAAAATAGTTAAAGCTTAAACTGCAAAAATCATTGCTCATGTTTTTAGTGCCCTCAGGAGCTGTGTTGTAAAAGATAAATCATCCACCAGAAATTTAAGTAATCAAGAGTCACTTTCACTCAGTGAACTGGATTTCCTCATTTTGTCCTTCATAAGAATCTTTCATGTTGAGACTGAAGAAAAAAAGAGACAAAGATAAGTCCTAATATGAATCGCAAGCTAGTGGAGAGGGGGACAAGGTAGGAACACATTTGTGTTCTGTGTATTTTAGAAACCATAAAGCCTTTTCCAGTTTTAATTTACATAATGTTTAAGTTGTAACCTGCCACCCTTGAAGTAGTTCTGAAGTTATCTGCAAGCTCTGAGTTAATCTTTTCTCTTTACTCTGACCTTCTCCTACTGCAGATAGTTGCAAAATATTAGAGACTTAGTGAAAGGAAACACTTAAAATAATCATGATCTGAAGTTGCTCTTTGCTGAATAAATATTATGGTAGAAACAAACTGGAAAGCTATTCTTGAAAATTATCTTGCCTGAAGACTAAGTAGTTGGACAGTCTGTAAAAACTATAAAACATACAACTACATGAGACAGAACAATAATGAAAATTACCAATTGCTGAGCTCTGTAAGTCCTGTTACTGGAGTCAGCAATGTTGGGAGGAATGGACTTGTAGTTATAGAGGAGGATCATGGAACTTCCTCCACCAACATTTCAGGAAAGAAAACCCAGAGTTAGAAAGGAAAAAGACTAACACTGTCTTTTGTTAAAATACAAAAATTTATCTACCCTGTTAAAAAATGCGTTTTGTTTTCCACTTCCTCTTTCCCTTCTGGTCACACCTGAACACCAGCTATTTTGACATTGAAAATATGAGGACTTTATCAGAAATAGTGTGGCCAGCTGGACTAGAAAAGTGATCGTGCCCCTGTACTCAGCACTGGTGAGGCTGCACCTCAAATCCTGTGTTCAGTTTTGGGCCCCTCACTACAAGCAAGACATTGAGGTGCTGGAGAAAGCCCAGAAAAGGGCAACAAAGCTGGTGAAGGGTCTGGAGTGTGAGCCTTATTAGGAGTGTCTGAAGAAATTGAGGTTAGTTTGGAGAGAAGGAGTCTTATGGGATACCTTATCACTCTCTACAACTACCTGAAAGGAGGTTGTTGCCAGGTGGGTCTTGGTCCTCTACCAAGTATTAAGCAATAAGACAAGAGGAAATGGGCTCAAGTTACACCAGGGGAGGTTTAGATCGAATATTAGAAGAAACTTCACTGAAAAGGTAGCTACACACTGGAATAGGCTGCCCAGGAAGGCAGCTAAATCACCATCCCTGGAGGTGTTTACAAGACATATAGATATGGTGTTTAGTAACAGAGTTTAAGCACTGGACTTGGTAGAGTTAGGTTAATGGTTGGTGGAGGTAGGTTACAGCTAGCATCAATGATCTTAAAGTTCTTTTGCAACCTGAATGATTCTATGGTTCTGTGAACAAGCAGGAAAACCATACAATTCATAATTTAGATTTGGTGTCTAAAGCCTGAAGTCAACTAACTAGAATATTACAGGAGAATTATTGGAAAGGAACACTTTTCTGAACCAAGCTGGTAAGAACTTATTCTTGAGCATGAGCTTTAGCGTTCTTACACGTACAAACCACATTTCACCAGGTGCAGCTCTGCAAAATCATGTGACAGAGCAACATCACTTTGTCCCAAGAAGGGCAATACGTTGGTGATGCCAGTCTGATCTGAGGATGACCACTGTCCTGCAACACTCACCTCCGCTTACTGTGAGGAGAGCCAAAGCAAACACAAGCTTCATTCACAGAAGTCAGAACTGAAAATAAAATTTAAAAAAAAAGTAAAACAATGTTAAAGCCAAGAACTTGTTTAAGTCATCAGGATTTGAGATATATAAAGAGCATTCTTCAGAGAAGAATATTTGCCTCACTTGAATGTCTTTGTTATTAAGATTGATAGATAGATAGCTATGCATTTGATATAAGAAAGAGAAAGATCCCCCATCTTCATTGTCTCGCTTCCTTTGCTGTTTTCTTCACCTTATGTTTCAAAAGCAATGTTGAGTGTATCTGGCATTCTTATTAAAACCATGCATACCACACAAAAATTCATAGTATGTTGAAGCAGAAGGAAAAGAAAAAAACACATGATGATCCCTTTCAAAGGGTGTCTATGTTGTTTACTACTAAAAAATGGCATAGCATGGCTCAGCTCTTACCAGGGAGTCTGGCACAGGAGGATCACAAGAGGGCTTCCAGCATGAAGTGTCAGGATAGGCACCTTTTCATAGGAGGGGGGAAAAAAAAAAAAAAAAAAAAAAGAGAGAGTAAATCCAGGGGTTGCAATTAAACAAATACAGATTTCATCAAACAGCAAAACTAATATTAGCACCAAGGTTAATACCTAGAATACAAAGCTACACTCAGCCCAGTTGATGTACAGCACCCACAACAAACAGGAAAGCAGCCTGCAGGAGCACAGTTCTGAAAATCCCTCCAAAAATAGCAACCCTTAACAGGAGCAGGAGAGATAAAAAACCAAATTGTAGACTTGCCTCCTTTATATTGAGCCTCTCATTTCTGGTATGACATGCACCTGTTGGCCAATTGGAGCCAGCTGCCCTGGCATTGGTCCCTCCTAGCTTAAGCCCCCAGCTGACCCACAAGTGCTAACAGCCCCCATATGATGCCTGCCCTGTGATTCTAACCCAACAAAACCAGGAAGCATCTTCTGAGAGTAAGAGTTTGCCTCTGGAAGTTTGAAAGCTGCTTTTTGGCTGGTTTTATGATATCAACTTATAAATGTCCAGTCTGATAACACTGGAAAAATACATGGCTTCAGGTGTGCAAAGACATTTCATTTCTTGCCTTTCCTAGTATGCTCAGCCCTGCCCTGTTCAACTGGATCACAGATGTAATTCAGGCTTAACATAATCTTTAATAACTATAGAATGAGAGACTTCACTGTATCTTGCCTATTTTCTTCTGTTGTTTTTATCTGCGTGTATGTTACCTTGACATCATAGTGAGGAGAATGGTTAAAAGGAAACAACCCCAACAATGTTACATTGGCTTTCCTGTTAGTTTCAATCGAGCCTAAAACTGAATAGTCTAAAGTTCACAAGTTGCTGGCACAAGCAACTGAAAGGCCCAGTTCTTCCCACCTCAACAGGTGCTGCACAGGTCAAAAACTGAGGGATTAAGCCTGTACAGAGGGTTGTTCATGTTTTTTGCAATTATTAGTTGCAAATGCAAATCACTGACACAGTGACTTGGTAACAGAAAATTATTTACACTGGAAGAGTTACCATGTATAAATGCGTGAGTTTTGTTCTGAAGAGCTACAGCTACACAACAGCTGCACAGTTCTAAGGTCAAGAGCAATAAAATTAATTTAGGGAAATGTGTCTTTTGGAAGAGCAGCTGATATGATTAAGTGAAGAGGATCTAGGGAAATATTGGGCACCGAAGCCCAGGTTCAGAACAAGTGCCTCAGGTTCAGCCCAGCAATGGGCAACCATGCTCTGCAGACCCATTGCCCAGAGGAGGCACATGGAGGAACACTGGACATTTCACCGTAAGGCCCCTTGGCTACAATCAGCAGGGGGAAAGTGTAATAGGCTGGAAAACTGTAAAGTTGTTTTTTTGTGCCCTGTAAGACTACTTAGTTCCTGTCTTCTGACAGTGCTTTATAAATGTTATTTGTGATGGGCAGGCCTGAGGCTGAAGTCATTGTTTCCACTAGAAAGTGTCTCCTGGTCTCTGTTCCTGCTGGCACGTGTCCCCTATGGGTGAGTCCTTCATCTCTTAATGAAGACAGTGGGCAGGCAGGGCTGGCTTGCAGGCCTGGAGCTCTGCACCTGCCATTTTGAGGGCCGAGGCGGTGGCAAGAAAGACAGACAATAAAGGCTGTCAGGGCAGGTTTACCTTTGCTGCTGCAGAACGTGGTGCTCAGAGGAGCTGCTAGGGGCCCCTGCCCCAGCCGGGCACATTGGTGGCAGTGCCTTGTGGCAGCAAAATAAGCCAAAATATAAGCAGAGTCTATTTTCAAGTCAGAAAAAACTCTTCCAATACAAAAAAAGTCTTGAAGATCCATGCTCTTGCTTATTGTTTTGTTGGGATGTAAAGAAGGTTTTTTGTTGTTAGTGATTTTTTTCTTGCTTCAAAGTAAAATAAATGGGAAATATTCATCATATTTCATAAGACTGTATGTCAAGCTGTTTAACTGAATGAATTAAAAGAATAAAGTCTTAAAGGTGCAGGAGCAGGTCATTCACCAGTGCTGAAGGACAAGCCGGTGGGGAAGAAGACTGGCCTGGCTGAATAAAGAGATTTGGCTGCTACTCAGGGAAAAAAAGAGAATATATAACCTTTGGGGAAAGGGAAGGGACACTCAGGATGACTGCAAGGATGTCGTGAGGCTGTGCAGGGAGAAAATCAAGAGGGCCACAGCCAAACTTGTAATCAACCTGGCTGCAGCTGTCAAAGATAACAGGCAATGCTTCTATAAATATATTAACAACAAAAGGAGGACTAGTGGGGATTGAGGAATATCCTAAGGATGCAGGGGAAACATTGTGATCAGGGATGAGAAGGCTGAGGTACTTATTGCCTTTTTTGCCTCAGTCTTCAGTAGTAGGACCAGCTGAGTATCTTTAACAATGATCTCGACAAGTGCATCCTCAGTAGGATTGCAGATGGCACCAAGTTGGGCCAGAGCATTGGTCTGCCTGAGGGTAGGAATGCTCTGCAGAGGGACCTGGACAGGCTGGATTGAGGTTAGATTTATGAAGTTCAACAAGGACAAGTGTCAGGTCCTGCACTTGGGTCACAGCAACCCCATGCAAAGCTACAGGCTTGGGGAAGAATGGCTGGAAAGCTGCCCAGAGAGAAAAGACATGGAGCTGTTGGTCGACAGCCAGCTGAATAGGAGCTAACAGTGTGTCCAGGTGGCCAAGAAGGCCAGTGGCATCCTGGCTTGTATCAGAACCAGCATGGCCAGCAGCACTAAGGAAAAGATTGTCCCCCTGTCTTTCAGCACTGGTGTCTCTGCACCACAAATACTGTGTTCAATTTTGGGCCTCTCACTACAGGAAGGACATTGAGGTGCTGGAACAAGTCCAGAGAAGGGCAACAAAGCTGGTGAAGTGTCTGGAGAACAAGTATTACAAGGAGCAGCCGAGGAACCTGCAGTTGTTTAGCCTGAAGAAAAGGAGACCGGGAAAACCTTATTGCTCTCTCCACAGTTACCTTAAAAGAGCTTGTAGTGAGTTTGAGGTTGGTCTCTTCTCCCAAGTAACAAGAGATAGGACAAGAGGAATTGGCCCCAAGTTGTGCCAGGAGAGGTTTAGATCAGATACTAGGAAAAACTTCTTCACTGAAAAGGTTGTCAATCACTGGAACAGGCTGCCCAAGGAAGTGGTAGAGTCACCATCTCTAGCGGTATTTAAAAGACGTGTAGATGTGGTGCTTAGGGACATGGTTTAGTGGTGGACTTGGCAGTGCTGGGTTCATGGTTGGACTTGATGATCTTAGAGGTCTTTTCCAACTAAAATTAATCTATGACTGAAAACATTTATCATTTCTTCCTGTCAGTTTCATTTCTACAAATTCATCCTTGTGCTTCTGAACAGTCTTTGTGTATTTACAATACAGGTAATTCAGTACTGCTGCACAATTTCCGTGTTCACCTGTTCCATGGGTTTGCCTAATGCTTCAAGAAAAAAATTAAGATTTTCCTTCTGGAGACTTGGCAAATAACCTACCCTTAAATATGAGAGCACAAGCACTGTATTCATTTCCACATGACATTTAGGACTTTAATCTATGCTGTGCAGTGTCTGGGGGATCCTCCTTTCCCGGTGACTCATTTTACTTCCTGCTTGGCCTCTGAATATAATTGACTCTTCTAGCTAATTTCATTTGGATTGTCATTATGATTATGACATTTAACAAGATTCCTTTTATGTTTAATACATGCGAATAGAAAATTAAAATAAAAGCTAGCCATTACTGACATTTGCAGAATGTAGGCATTTGCAGTTATATTTTCCATGCATTATGAATTCAGATGGTTGGAGAAGGGTTTTTGTCAGGGGGAAAGTGGTTGGGTTTTTTGGGGTATTTTGGTTTTTTTCATTTCTTATTTACTTTTTAAAGTTTCAAGAACTTATAGGAGGAGCATGAGTCTAAAGCTGAGATGACCCACATACGATATGTTGATGTCATTAATCACTGAATTAAATGATTGAATCTATTTGATTGCAATTACACTCTCTCCCCCTCTCTCATTAATCATGGCAATAAGACCCTGATTTTTGAAGGTATGTGGGTGACTAAGTTTTTCTGAAATAAGTAGCAAGACTCTTCTCCTACGTAATTTATTTTAACAACTTTAACTCACATTTTTTTCTTTCACACAATTCACAAATAACCCAACAGACACAGGGATTTACCCATGGCTTACTGACTCTGCACAGTTAAAGAAACCACAGGATTTATGTGTGTGTATAGATGAGAGGATGAAACAAAGAAAGAAAAACTACACTAAACATACTTCCTAAAATTGCTTCCTCTCAGGAATAACATTTTGACTGCTAGATAAATTACACAGTGTTTTCACTTTTGTGGAGCAATCATGACATCCAGTGGGCATACCCCTTACTACAGGGCACCAGAATCTTCTCAGCAGGACAGGTGATGGTCACAAGTGGAAAATACCAAGAAAATCTCCAGAAAAATGTCTCCGTTTTCATTTTCTTCTTTTTTTTTTTCTTTTTTTTTTTTTTTTTTTACACTTTCCAAGTATTCTTCAAACACATTTCTAATTATTACTCTTGCTGATTGCATTAAGTGTTAAACACTATTCAAGTCCTAGGATTACAGCACAGAAAGCAGCTTGGCATGCTGAGCCCTACAGATTAGTAGTTTTGCTACAAGCTGGGAGTAAAGGTCTGTCAGTGTTGCCCAGAAGAAATCCAGCACTCATAAAAGAGTTACATGTGGTCTGTGATATTCTAGTGTGCTGTGAGTTTGCTGAAATAGCTACTGACTTTGTAGTGGTTATTTCTTGTCTTTCACTGAACTACTTCAGTGATGTCACAAGCATCAATGTGGGGGCAAGAAAAAGAAAAGAATTTTGCCTTCTGCTTGGGACAGAGGGTCACCATCTCTAGGGGAGCAAAGATTTCATAGAATCATAGAATCATAGAATCCTAGGGGTTGGAAGGGACCTTGAAAGATCATCTAGTCCAACCCCCCTGACAGAGCAGGGTCACCTAGAGTACATCACACAGGAAGGCGTCCAGGTGGGTTTTGAATGTCTCCAGAGAAGGAGACTCCACAACCTCTCTGGGCAGCCTGTTCCAGTGCTCTGTCACCCTCACAGTAAAAAATTTTTTTCTGATATTCACCTTAAACTTCCTATGCTCCAATTTGTATCCATTACTGCTTGTCCTATCACTGGTCATCACTGAAAAAAGCTTAACTCCATCTTCTTGACACTCACCCTTTACGTATTTGTAAACATTGATGAGGTCACCCCTCAGTCTCCTTTTCTCCAAACTAAAGAGACCCAGCTCTCCCAGCCTTTCCTCATAAGGGAGATGTTCCATTCCCTTAATCATCTTTGTGGCTCTAATTTGGTGCATCATTGTTCATAATGAGGAATCCATCATACCTTGTGTCTAGCATTGCTGTAGCAGAAGGTTAAATTAAACTGGGTGTGGGTGAGCTGATGAATTTAAAGGCCTTTAAACATTAACTTATCTTCTTCTGTAATCTGCAGCACCATTTATCAGGTAAACACATTTCCCCATCTGTAGTCGCTGCTACATCACTCACATCCTATTCTTTCCCTAATAGTTCATGATTGCTGTGACTGTGTTACTGCCACCTATTTAGCAGCACATGGATGTCTGCAGTCTGCTGGCCCTTCTGCAACAGATTATGCCTCAGAAAGAAAGATGTCCATCTCTCTCCCTAGTTTTTGCATTATCATTTTGGTCAGGGTCAGGTCTACAATAAAGCATCAGATTCGACTTGAGCCCATCACCCTCCCGGACTGACCCACTCCCTTTGAAGTGACTAAGGCTGTGCTGAGTTACCACTTACAGAGTCATCATCTGGCTTCAGCTTTAATGCTGAAGGCAAAGGGACTGGGCACACCTGTCAGATACAGTTCAAAAGAATTAGTTTAAATCCCAAAGAAACTGCTAGGTCTACCAGGGAGAGGTTGGTAGGAATCACCAGCATGGGCTCAGCTAATCCCTACAAACAAACCTGCAAACTGGATGCTGCTTATTTGGAAGGATGGAAAATCTTAAAAGGGAGAGGAACTGTGACTTTGCAGAGGCAGAACACATGAAGCCCATTCATTTCCCCTGTCTTGCTCCACCTCACTGGTCCACATGGCCAGCAGCAGAAGCCTAAAGGTCATACCAGGAGACAACAACATGCCCTGTGTGCACACACACATTACCACCACATCACAGCCCAGGGACACAAGCACTCATACCCCCACCACATGCGTAGAGAATAGTGGTGCTAACAAAAACATACATTCAGGGGTGTCATGTCATTAGTGACGAAGCAGCAATGGCAAGAGACACCATCCCTCCTCTGCATTCACACCAGATTAAATCACTGTGCACCTTTCCAGCACACAGCATTAGTCTAAAGCCTTTAGAAGAAAATGAGAGTAACCTTTTCCTCAGCCTGCCAAGGGACTATGTAACCTTGTAATTATCTGGCTTTAGATAGAGGAGATACATTGTAATTGTGTACAAAGGAGGTCACAGGTTTATGCATCCCCTGACAGACCACAGGAAGAGAACTATGGCAAAACCCCTCCAGCAGATCTTTTAAAATTTATTTTCCCCAAGTGCATAAATTTTAATGTCATATTTATGAACATGTGATTAACTAGCACCAGGGCAGAATGCCCTAGGTGTCAAGAATTGTTTGGCTTTAAATGATTTTTGCTCCCTTTTCTAAAATATCAGTATTGCACAAAGAAAAACATTACAGAGTTGAGAAGGGAGTCAGACTAACTCAAATCAGTGACTGACATTCAACAAAACCAGAGCATGGTTAATACCTATCAGATGCCCTCTAAGTAAAGAAAAGCTGTTATTTTTTGTTTGCAGACCGAGCTATGGAGCAAAATGTACAGCACAAAAACAAAGCAAAAAAGGTGTCTTCCCTGCCCCTCAGACCAGACAACAGAATAACGCAACAGACACCACACTTGTCATGCAGTGAGTGGGGTCATCCCAGAAAAAATATCTGTGTGTTAACTCTCAATAATATTTGGTAGGTACCCAGAACATGGGAGTGTTAGAGGGGAGCTGGAGACACATACTGTGATGGTCTAAGATGACTTGTGAGAAGTCAAGGTCTCTCATAAGCTCACCTCCTTCAGAGTCTCCAGGTGCACCACAGGTGAAACAGGCCGTGGTGGTTCCTTTCCAGTACACAGTGAAGGCTTGTCTGACTCATCAAGATAGAGTATTTCTTATTCCCCAGGGAAGAAGCAAGTCCTTCCTTTGCTATTTGTGCCACTTGTAACTGCACAGTGAAAACACTTCTTCAGGATACCTGCTGAAATGGCCCTTTTTAAGACTCTATTCCAAGAGCATCCTTGTCTCAAACTACAGGGGACATGGAGCAAAGAAAGAAAACTCTCAGTCTTGAACCTTGGGTTTTCCTGCCTTGGAAAAGGTAAATGGGGCAAGGCTGGGGAGCAGGTGGATGAAGGGAGGAGGGGGATAGGGAGGGTGTTCTCCCTCAGTTAACCTAGGGAAAATATTTCAGTTAAAAGTAAAATTAGCACTCCAAATTTTCATCTTATTTGAAGGTGATGACAAATACTGAAGTATTTATCAGAATCTCAATCTGAGTTCTAGAAAAAGCAAAAGAATCAACATTCAAAGGTTTTTGTAGCTCTTACTAACAGACAGTTAACTTAAATATCTCCTTAGGCTTCAGTTAGCCAGCACAAGTGACTGAAGTTGTTTCTAGAAACTCTTTTCAGGATATACATCAACTGCATAGGAGGCATGAGAGGGTTTTAAACAGGACTGGAGAAGGACTGGAGCACCTGAGTTGTCCAACATGTGGGACTTGCACCAAGAGCAGGGAGGGATTTGTTTTGAAACTCTGCCTTACACAGGAGTTTGTGGTCTGGATTCTGCCTGTCTGGGGCATGTCATTTCTATGGAGGTTGCTTGATGCTCCAGCCACACATTTAACAGCCTTGTGAGTGTTCTTCAGCTATTTCTCCCTTGCTGTCAGTATCCACCAAGAAAAATGCCTAGAACAGCTTACACAAGCACAGAGGAAGCCCATTGCCTACACTATATTACAAAAGTGCGCTTTACCCTACTGTAGCCTTCAAATGGTTTGGAGTTGGTCATTAGCCTCACAAAATTCTGCAAGCACTTGTTGATTTCATGGGTCATTTGCTGCCCTGCAGCTCCCCTTGAAGACACAGAGAATTCATTCTTAAAATACTTCCTTTTAACTTGTCTTTGTGGGTATATTTCAGTTACCTTTAAAAAGATCGAAGTGGCCATGGAGCTTAGTAAATGTGTTAAGGGTCAAAATCTTTGCAAGCAACCTCGAGATATTCACAGTGTGGGACTGCTTCACCCCCTCCAGTTTCCAAAGTCAGAAAGCTGCATCACCTCCTGGGGTTGAACTGGGCAAGTTGGGTAAATGGTAAACTCTGGGGGCTATGAGGGGCATGGGAGGGCTGGAGAAATATAAAAGCAAGGCAAGGGCAGAAAAATCCCCTGTGGACAAAAAAATTCTAATCACTTGATGTGGTCCAGGCTTTCCATGTCTCTCTCTTTTCCTCTCCCCAAGCATGATTTCTCTAAGCGCCGGGTTTTCAAACACCGTATTTAATGTGCCTACAGCAACATTTTCCTGCTGGGGAAGGTGAGAGAGCAAGATGTGCTAAACAGCATATACACAACTGCCTCTCAGCTAAATGCCTCTTATATAAATCATCAGGGGGAAAAAAAAAAAAAAAAAAAAAAAAAACACAACTCAGATCTCCAGCATTAAACTCAGTGAGTGCTGCAGTGGGTACACTCCTTCCTTCTCATAAAGGCTACAAGGGCCTTTCTGCCATGGTCGCTTTGTGTGTGGTGGAGCAGCTGGACAGATACAGGGAGGTGAACTTTCCTACTGGGAGCAGAGGCATGGGGGTCTTAACATGTAAAAGGCATCTTTGCTTGCTTTTAAAACTTCTTGTAGAACCTCCTACCCTTGACTGTCCAGCTGCTTCTCCTAAGCTCCAGAGGTCAATTAGGATTTAAATACACTTGAAGAAGGCAGCCTGGTACACTGTCATGGTCCAGCTCTTGTGTTCCGAGTCTGGGCAAAAGTGCCTTGCTCCTTTGCATTTCTGTGCAGGGGGTGTTATCAGATGCTCCTTAGCCTGCATCAGCCATTTCTCACAGCAATCTTGGAGGTTTAGAAAAGCAAAAATAGATCTCGTATTTACAGCTCGAAAGCATCCTTGGTCAAGGGGCAAACATCTGATGTCAGTGATGTTCTGGGAGTGTGAATGCAGCACACAAAAGCAAGTCTTTTCAGGACAGTCTGGTGAGAAAGCATAAGTACTGGTATGAGCCTAGCACAAAGGAAAAGGAATAGCGGGGAAGATGGTCCAAATTTCCCTTTGTGCTTAATCACTAATCTGAAGAAAAATTCTCCAACGTAATTTTCTGTGGTTAGAATAAACAAGATGGAGAAGGGTAAATTATTGTGATAGAGAGGGGCACAAAACATATTATAGCTCAGATTGGTCTGGTTTTCAGTGAGAGAATTGGCCCTCTCCCTTCAATTCTGCCCCCAAAACAATATGATGGTTTCAGGGGAGACAATTTTGCATTCCATTATCCTCCTTAGCTGGGGAAAAAAAATGTAAAATTAATGCCTGAAAATGGAAGGTCTCATGCAGGGCATTGAGGGAGTGGGAAGATGAAGGGCAGGAGAAACAGGGCAACATTGTACTGCAGCTGGGTCTCAGCCAAGCTTCGCTGCTTGTTACTTTTTTTGGAGCCTCGGGGAGTTTGCTTTTCTGGCTTTATTGTCCAAGTTGAATTGCAAAAAAAAAAAAATAGATTCTTTAAAGTTTTCTCTCCTCCTTTAATACTATTTACTCTGAAGTTTCTTTCCCACATATAAATTCTTAATTTCTTTATTTTTTTATAAAATCTTCTATTTAAAAATAAACAAACTGTATGAAATTCTGTGATTCTGTGAAAGGTGGTTTTTTTTTTGACTTGAAGCATTCAAAACAGAAATTAAGTCTGCTACGGTATTCTCTGTTAAAATGTGGAAGAGGTTCATGCTTTTTTTCCAACAATGCAATAAATATTCCTCTACCCTGCTGGGTGCATTTGGAAGTAAAAAAGAAATTATATAGAATATATTATTGATCATTCCTGGTGGAACACCAACAATGATAAATCATATGGAACAGCACAGTTCATTATGCATTGACAGGGTGAGGTAGTGCCCTTCTGGAGCATGTGCTGCAAACAGCAAGCAGATGCACTATAAAATACACTCTTTTTTATGTAACTCTTCTGAGGCCCTTAAAACTTGTAAGAATTACTTTCAGAAAAATTTCACTTTCTTTTAGCTTGATCAGGCAGTTGTACATACACTGAAGAGTAGGGGAAGATTTGAATCCTCTAGAAAACAGAGAGCTCACTTCTCTGGAAAAAAAAACTGAATTGCCCTGTATCTGCCAGGATCACTCCCTTCCCTTTTAAAACCCATCTATACCAAAGCATTCAAAGAAACAATAATGCGGTTTTGAAATTCAAAATCCCAATGTTAGCACCGAAGAGAAAGTCACTGTTGGCTGTGATTACTTACACATCTGATGATACCATTGTCAGCATTACTGACGTTGTTCACCAGTAATTGTTGCTTGCTTTTCCTGCCACTGCACAAATAGTAGAAGCAGGCATAGGCTCACATACATCACTGCAGCATGTGATGCCCACAAATGGATTAATCAGCTCTCATTAGTCGCTAGGTAACGGTGCCCTGACCTTAGTGTCTCTTTAGCCAAGGAGGGACTGGGATGTGGGGATGCTTCTCATGTGTGCCACATGGCCAGGCAGACAATGTCCCCACATTTGCCTCTGGGAAAGCTGCATGGCTCATCCCCCTGGGAGCTGTGCTACACTGCTAAATAAATTAGAAAATGAGTGACTGTTCACATCATGACATTTCTTACAATTTCTTTCAAGACATCTAGCACTCCTCTTCATCACAGTTGGTGCAGGTGTGATCCAGCAGAGCCATTGCAAGGCTCCAGGAGCAGTAGGGTCACTCTCTGTTTTCCAATGTATGAGTTATTCTCGTTCCACCATATCTGGCATTACATGTTTTTAATTACACAATTGCTGTTACTGATTTGTGCCACCCAGCCCTTCAAGATCCCAACCAGCACTGCAGACATAAACACAGGTGGAAAATAGCCTCTGCTCTGACATTTTTACATCACAAAAAGATTAAATATGTAAAAGTTGAAAGGCATGAACTGAGATCACCATTTTACTTGGGTCAAGAGCAAGCAGTGAGGCACAAGGAAACTAAGAGAATTTTGCAGAGTCTTAGGATGAGCTGTAGCAAAGCCAAGAACTCAGTTTCTGCTGTTACTTTGCTATGGTCCAGAGGGAATAGTCATGGTAACCATCTCCTGCACCAGAAGCTGCTTTTTCACAGAGGCCTTTACATTCACTGCATGTAGTCTTTGGACAGTCCAGATGCAGTAACGGGCTAAGAACAATGTAATTAACTGTTATTTAGGAAAAAAAAAAAAAAACCCACACACAAATTCTTAGGTAAATAAGTTGTTTGACTAAGGATTAAAACCCAGTCTGCTATATTAAAAGATACAGGTCCCTATACTTTGATGAGTTTTCTTAGAATGAATAAAGGCATTAAAATTCAGCAAGTAGATAACCACATCTAAAACTACTGCTGTCCTTGTTTTAAAAAAAAAAAAAAAAACTAAACAGATTTTAATTCAATAGTGACATCCAGATGTCATTAAAATTGCATCAGGAAATTAATGGAGGAACATTAATAATAGGTTAAACCACCAATTAGTCAAATCACCAAATTAATGCAGCGGGAGATTGAATCACAAGATTAAAATAACAAAGAACCTTTAGTTATCAATTCTTCAGACTGAAGGGAAGTAGTGTTTGCTTTAGCTCATACCCACAACTAGAAGATTTTGCCCAAGGCAGTAGAAGTACTTAATTTGGTCTTACAGAGTTACAGAAATCAAATTGTGGTTTATTTTGAGTGATTGTTAACTCAAGAGTTTTCCTTAAAGCTCACTACTATCACAGTGACAAATATTTCGTTTTCCTACCCACATTCCCAAGATGTAGATTTGCCAGCCTATTTAAAGTAGAAAGTTTGATGAAAGCAAATAAATAATATCAATCTTGTGTCCCTTTTGCTAACCCAGGAAAGTATGTCAGTGAAGTATAGCATGCTAAATCCAAGATTTGTTTTTTAACACCTTCCTTCCACACACTTTACAGAGAGATACAGGACAGTCATCCAATGCACTAACATATGAAAGACACGTTTCTTTTGAAAACCGGAAGAGAAAAGGAAACGAAAAACAGAGAAAAATTGATGGGTTGGAACTATTCTGTTTTGTGATATGCATCAAGGGGAAACACAACTCACAGATACTACTTATGGGCCTGATGCACTTCATCAGGAGGATCACTTGCAAGCGCAGCAGTCCTGTCAAACTACTGGCTCCTCAGGGTCTCCCTGCTGCTCTACCTCACAAGTGTAATGGATGTGCCTGCACATGCCTCTGCCAGCTCATGAGAGTTAGGGGGCCTTCTTCCTCTATCACTCTCTTTCTCACTGTGCCATGCTTCGTTCTCTGAGGACAGCCCACTGAGTGCAACCAATGCAGCTCTACCTGGCTGGCAGGGAACAGGCTTCAGCCTGTGCTTCACCACAATATGCCTGTCCAAGCCACCTGCTGTTTGGAAATATCTGCCCTTGAAGTTCCAGGCAATAAACCCATTTCCCACATCACAAATTCAGAGGGACTGTCCTCTGACCATTCTCTCAGGTAGAAGTGATGCCATATGGCACCATTGTCTGGTAACTAGCACACATGTTCCTCTGCTGACAAAATAAGGGAACTAAGAAATGTGACCATATCTCTGCAAATTTTTAAATCTGCCTACAAGTGATTTCCACAAAAAATGGGAAACATCTTTGAAGTAAATACCAGGTAAAGGTTTCACCAAACCACACCAGGAGATCACTAGGTAAACTCAAGTATATCAAGCCATTTCTGCAGCATACTCACCATTTATAGCAAGTTTCAAAAGGCATTACAAGGATAATTTCTGATTCATCATTTTCAAACAACTCATTTTGATTTTCCTTTTTTCTACAGATGGGATCACTTGATGGTTCTTCCTGTGACTCTTTTGTAAACTGACGGCAGTTTTTAGTCACCGTTGGTACAAACCACAAGGAGCACAATAGCTCTACAAAGAAGGAAGCTTTCAGGGTGGGTTTGTTTGTTTTCTTTCTATAAGTCAGATATACCTTTGATCTTGGTAATATGTGGGCAACTAATCGAATGAATTAATAGAGAACAAATACTACATTGCTGTACAGAACTATTTGCTAATGGGATTTTTAAGATGCTGGAAGACTTCTCAATAGAAAAAGATAAGACTAAACAGATTTGATTTAGAGAAGGGACTTAGAGAAAAACAGAAGGAGAAAGGTTTAAATCTTTTGGGTGCACTTAAAAACAGGGATAAAAGTCTAGTTCATTATCTCATCATTATAAAAGTCTGGGAAAACAAGAAGCTAGGCTGGGGAAACTAAATCCAGCTAGCTCTCTTTTTTGTTTTTTAAGATGCCCTAACAATAATGCAGCAGGGTGAAAAGATCAGGACCACTTTATACACATTGTGCTAATTACTGCAAGTACTTAAAGTTGTAATTAGCTTATTATACTGCAGAGAACCTAACATGGCATGTCTTTCAAAAAAATTTCTCTCCAGATCATTAGTGGGAAAGCTAACAACATCTGCTTCAAATAAAATCAACCAATTAGTGCAGGCAACTTCACATAGTTTGCAATCAGAGAATTATATTGTGCCAAGTGCTAATTTCAATGTGAATTCTATCTCCTTCTTACATCCCAGGCTTATCTGCCAGCACAGCTGGTGTTTAACACCACTGACTTCAGTGAAGTCTCCAAAAACTTATGTTAATTTGAAGTAACCTAATCAGAAGTGTGCGATACAGACTGTGCTTGATCTCAGCTTAATTAAAACTGACCTTGTCATTTCACTGTATATAAAAAACTCTAGTATCTCACCATTTATCACTTAGCTATGATACATATGCAGCTTATGTGAGAATCAAGGATGATAAGCTCCATATGAAATTAGCTATTTTCAGGTATCAAAGCTTGATTTTAACACACTGTAAAATGCCACTTGCCTGTCTGTCACTGCCAACTAATAGTCCAGAAAGCCCAAAATAATCTCCGTAACGTCCTTCCAAAATTCCCAAACAGGGCACCACTGCCAGACTTTCTTTTTTCAATCACTATCAGTATAGCACAACAAAAGCTAGGTATTGTCACTGGCAGTAGATGTGAGAGAGAGCTTGGGTTTTGAAATTAAGTTTGTCTTTGTTAGGGTTGATGTTAAAGTTTCCCATGTAGATGAGGTGAAAAAGATGAACTGAAAAATGAAACCAAAAAGTTTTTGCAGATAACTCAACATAGAAAAACATAGCAATCAGAAAACAACTTATAATTAATTTCTTTATTGCATTTTATGTTTTAAATCAAATAATGACAATTTACTATACTTGAGTGTATTCATCAGTTACACTTGCTGTCAGGTCAACATGATTGTCAGGGTCAAGCTTTAGACATCATAGAAACACAGAATCATAGAATGGTTTGGGTTGGAAGGGACCTTTAGGGGTCCAACACCCCTGCAGTAAGTGGGGACATCTTCAACTAGACCAGGTTGCTCAGAGCTCTGTCTGACCTGACCTTGATTATTTCCAAGGATCAGGCATCTACCACCTGTCTGGGCAACCTGTTCCAGTGTTTCTCCACCCTCATTGTGAAGAATTTCTTTATTATATGTAGTCTGGATCTACTCTATTTTAGTTACAACAATCAACCCTTGTCCTATGGGAACAGGTCCTGCTAAAAAGTCTGTCCCTGTCTTTCTCATAAGCCTGCTTAAAGTACTGAAGGGCTGCAATAAGGTCTCTGCACAGCCTTCTCCCCTCCAAAGTTATGTTTCCCTTGGAGTGCGGAGTTAACACTGAAGAGTAAGTTTGCAATACATATTTTGGCTCGCTCTCTGAAGAACTCTTCCCCTCCTTCCTCACCCATCGGATGCCTGATTTTTCTTCACTCCTCTGGGATTCCACCCCCCACATCAGAGCCCACATGTGACCATTACTGGAGGGGCAATTCCTACCACAGACTTAGCTTATATCAGCAAAAAAGCTAAACCACCTTGCCATTTTTGCTGATACTGACTCATGAGTCAGAAAAAGTACTAATGGAAGCACATTTCCTGTCAGGGTAACTGCATCAATGCTGGGGAGACACGTGACAGGTTGCCTCAGTGGAATGGTAGTGACCAGCCATGCATGGAGGTGTAGCCTACTGCAAATACAAGGTAAATTACACTAATTCAAATCTTTCAATGAAACTGCAGGCAATGTAGCTGACCTCATGCCTACTGAGGGCAAAAGTAAGTGCAGCCAACTCCCAAAGCTCAGCTGAGAGTCATTTAATCCAGTGTAGACATCTTTAGTGTGTGCTGGAGACATCCACAGGAGCAAGGTTCTCATTGCAGGGAAGGGAGAAGAAGGGGCACAACCGCAGCACTGCTCAGCTTAAAGAAGAGGCCTAAACTGGATAGATGAACTGAACTTCAAAAATGCCTTCAATATGTAGGTGGAACACAGTGTGACTGAGTCAAATATGTCCGTCCATGCTGCAGATGGCAAGGTGAGGTGAGATGCACCTGGGCCTTATGCTTGAGCACCTTGTCCTGCCTGTACTCAGCAACATAAAGAAGCTGCCAGAAACAAAGTGACAAACATACAAGCCCCACCCTTAGCCCTAACTTTTATGACTCTAGCATGAAGGTTTCTAATTAGATCTGGTTTAGTTTTCTCATTACTGTGGTGCAATTTCACCCGTTCATAAACCGCACCCCCCACACCATGATCTCGCAGTTGGCTTATTTCCTGCTTAGCAGTTCATATACTTTTAAATTAGATTAGAGATAGTCTCTTTTGCACTTAGGTATTCAGTTTCTCATTTCATTTGGCCTTTTTTTGACCTTTCAACATGTCCAGAATCAGTCTTTCCTCCTCATCTCTCTCATCACGTTGCTTTTGAAGTTGCTGAATTAGCATTAGAAAAGACAAACACCGTAAGTGACTATGCAAGTGGGCTAGGGACTGGGTGAAAACCCTTGCCATATGCAGCAACGACAATAAATAACGGGCAACAAACATGAGCAAAGATACTGTTCTTCCTCTTGGCAGCATAACAACATTTCTTTCTCATCCTTCTATCTCCAGGTCCCTCTGAGTCTGCATACTAATGCAAATGTGTATTTGCCTGTGAATATATGCATGCATAGGCAACAGGTATAATTGTATTACAGCATGTATCTGTTCTAGTATGTGTAAGTTTATCATCCCAGGTATTCAATCTATAATAAAGGCTCCCTCCAGAACAATGACTCACACAAAGCACTTGAAATCATATCCAACAGCTCCTTTGAGTGAGGCTGCATATTGCACAGACAAGTCAAGCAGGTAACAGTTTATGACAAAACATAAATTAAATTGATCATCATGGTCTCATTGTTAGGACTGGATCACTTAGAGCATAAAGCCAAGAACAATTCCTTCCCAAGTTAGACTTCACTGAGTACTGTAGGTGGCAAGACAAAAGCAGAGAAAGATGGAAACCTACTTCTAATAAAGACTCTGTAAATGCTCTCACAAGTTAGAGAAGCAATAAAAGAAGCTCTTCAAGTTACTTAATATAGCATACTGCAATATCAAAGTTAAATCTTAGTCAAGCCTTTTTATGAGGTCTGTGTGGTACAAGCCTTGTGTGAAAGGGCTGTGACACCCAGTTCTCCTAGGTTCAGACATATTTTAAGAAACCCTTATTGATTAGAAAATGTTCTGAGGGCATTGTTTGGTCTTAATTATGATTTAGTAGATGCCTTCTTCTTCTTGTACACTACACAGTAATGTGTCTGAGCTAGAGAAACACAAAGGTGTTTGCTACCATTTACCTCCCAGCACTGCGCTATACAAAACATCCTCCCGCTCTTCCCCCAGAGGCGTTTGTTCAAAACTGAAGAAAAATACCGTGACTGGGCAAGAAAATAGTTTCAGAGTTAAATAAAATACATTTTGGCTCAAACCAACACCTTAGCCCTTAATCAGGGGCAAAAAAAAAAAAAAAAATTGTTTCAAAACTTTTTATAGCCTGATAATTTTTACTGTTTATTCATTTTTCTTCAGCAATGGCTACATAGCTGGTTTGCTGGAAGATTAGCGAAGGGCTACAAAAATGATCAGAGGGCTGAAGCACCTCTCCTGCAAAGACAGGCTGAGAGAGCTGGGATTATTCAGCCTGGAGAGGAGAAGGCTCCGGGGAGACCTTATAGTGGCCTTCCAGTACTGAAGGGGCTACAGGAAAGCTGGGGAGGGACTGTTTACAAGGGTGTGTAGATGTAGTAATAGGACAAGAGGCAATGGTCTCAAACTAGAGCAGGGTAGATTTAGATGAGACTTTAGGAAGAAGTTATTTACAATTAGGGTGGTGAAGCACTGGAACAGGTTGCCCAGAGAGGTGGTGGGCGCCCCATCCCTAGAAATATTCAAGGGCAGGCTTGACAAGGTTCTGAGCCACCCAATCTAGTTAAAACAGTCCCCATGTACTGCAGGGGGGGCTGGATCAAATGACCTTTAAAAGTCCCTTCCAATCCCACACATTCTGTGACCCTATGATCCTATGATCCTATGGTCTAGGAGAGGTTGTACTGTAGGCCAGGTAGGCACACTAAAGACTACCACATAAAGACACATCAAAGAGCAGAAAATCAGCAAACTTCAGAGGAAAAAAAAAATAAAATTAAGGGGAGGGAGGGACAGGAGGGGAAGGGAAAAACTACCCTTACAACCTTCCATTAACTTTCCCATCTCATTCACAACAATGAGATTCTTGTACCTGGTGGAAAATTTTTATCAGACAATGAAGTCAGCTTTCCACTTTTCTTTACAAACGTAATTGCCCCACAGAAAGACTCAGCCATCATCCAGTTGCTGGAGCAAATATAGGCACTTGACCAAAGAAGTGGAAAATAACTTAAAGAACATGCAAGAACTGACCTGGGAAGGGGACAAAAGTCACGGGCACAGAGGTCTCTTGGAGTAAAATTCAGGCCAGCTCTCCCAAACTAACATGACCACGCTCATCTAGCCCTTACATACCCTATTCTTCCTCTCCTTGTATTTGCAAAGTTCAGCAAGCCACGAGATTTGTCTGAATTCAGACTAGAAAAATAAGCAGATTGCTGGCACTCGTGGAACTGCCTCACCTGATGCCTCCTTGGTTTCTTCCTTCATCTGGTGGATTGCACAGGAGAGAAATGTTATCTTGCTAAATGAATTATTTTCTGCTTCTTTGAATGAGTAATTAAAGAGAAAAATAACTGCTAATCATATCTGTAATTATTTTAGACATATTAATCCACATATTTTTCAAGGATTAAAAAGGATACATCCTACTTCCAAAGGAAAAAATACATCCCAGATCCAAATAAAACTATATTTATATTTTTATATAAATGTATAAACACATTATACTCTCTATGTATTTCTGGGAGGCATTTTAATCTTTTTCCTGCCCTTAAACCAAGTAGTAAAACCACTATATCATGCATCCTGCTTCTCTCATCCTCTTCTCTTTCCTTCCATTCCATATCTAACTTCAAGAGAAAGAAATGGTACTGCCTTCCTGTGCTCTCCCACTGAGTTTTTTTGGAAAGCTTGATCCTAGGTCATGCATTCAAATAACACCTACCAGTCTGGAGACACAGGGAAGATAAGGGTCAAATGCCCTATTTTGTACATTCTGTCCATGCCCACAGCTGAACTAGGTAATAATTTGTCAATTCTACAGCTAAATATACAGAAGCTTATTTCTAAACAGGGAAGCAACTTCTCAGTGTTCCTTTTGAATATATGACCTTTGGATTTGTACAAGTATTTCTTTAGCCCAAGTAGGGAAAGGACTTAGTTTTTCATTTGAGTATCTGCAACAAACAGTGACTCAAACAGTTGTTTGCTGTCTTTGTGAAAGAACAGTTTTAATTTATTACAAACTGGTATAATAGTCAACTGTGTCACATAACAGAGCATTACCAAAATACTTCTCTCTAAAATCAAGGGCTACATTTACTTGTATTATTAAAGCAGAAAATTAAACCTATTACACAATTTTCAGAACAATAAAACTGAACTCTCTTTGAAATGTATATTGGCAAAACTGGCCACTTGCCACTTGACTGCAGTTAATTAATTGGTGAGTAATATTGTAGGGTATTTGTGAGTTTGGATAGGAAACTGTGGGAAGTTAGTGACAGATAACTAGTATTCCTACATCAAGGGACCGCGCTAGGTTGACTGTCCCACCACAGTGTTAACCCCCAAGTATGAGAGATACCACAAACAAGCACTACCCCTGGTAGGGGACAAAATGGATTCAGAGGCAAAGAGCATGGGTCGTTCTGTTACAGACACTGAAGTTACACAATAACACTGGACTTAGGCATAAATTACCACTCATGCCATCATGCAGTTTGTCTCAGTGAACCTAGACAATTATGGCTCTGCAGGTCTCCATATCACATCCTTGTAGAATGATTAGCATAATAAGAGATTGCTTCTTGAGCAGCATTGTCATACTATAAAAAAAACAACAACCCCATGCACAAAAACAAAACCAAACCAAAACAAAACAAACAAAAACAAAAACAAAAACCACCCAGTCTCCTCAGTACCAAAGAGACCATAAAACTCAATGTGGTTCAGGAATTACTTAGTATGCTGAATGCCTGAAGTTCATCACAGTTACTGTATTTGATCAAACTTTAAATGCATTAGGCTTCAGCTTAATCTTGTCATATGCCTATGAGCTGTAAGTTTTAGCCATACCTTTTGGTTTCTACATCCAAGCTTCATTTGTCAGCTGTGTGTAATCTAGGGTGCCTTGGTTTCCCAAGAAAATTTTCACTCTCTCCCTCTTTAGAGAGTTTCTTACTCTTTTACTCCGTGACTGAATTCAAGTGACTCTAGTGTCTTGCAATAACATAAAATTAGACTGGCAATGCTCACAGCTTTATAGAAATGCATCGTTGACATTCAAGTATCATGACAGACTGAAAAATTTTACGGAAATTTTCAGACCTATCAGTGCTCGGCTCAATAACACAACAAGAAGCTCTTCTCCAATATGATACTGAAGCCTATTTTCCAAACTGATAGAAGTCTAAACTGATAGAGTCTACTCTTATAAATACACCTCGGTACAAGTTGAGCTCTAGTACATAACTCTTAGAATTGAGCCACAGTCAGTTGCTAGCATATGCTCCAGGATTTTTTAAAGTACAAAGGCAATTCTCCAAATTATATACCTACTGACAGCTGTCTTTCTTGAATTATTCAAAAGCAAAAGCTTTTGGGAATCAAAGCATCAATGCATTAAATGTAGACTGCTGAAACTGCGAGATTTAAAATGTATGTAACCTTAAAATGTATTGCCCCTGTGCCATACCAACAAAGCTCAACAGAAAAAAGGGCCAGAATTGAAGGCATCTGGGTAAATTCCAGTGCACAGAGTGCCGGCCTGAGGGCGAGCAGGCAGGGAGGGGGAGCTGTATACAGTTATTCCTTGACTTTAACCTTACTTTTCTAATGGCTACCTTTATTTTTGTTTTTAAGAAATCCTTTCCAATATAATTCTTTCTCCTCCTACATTCACAGAAGCTCAGTTTTATCCTTCAAATTTTGGCACAGGAGTCTGTCTTATCAGAAGCCATAACTTTATAAGATAAAAAACATACAAGCAGTTAAAAGATATTCATACAGCTGATCCCCTCTGTGAAGGAATGTAGCGTTTAGCTTCCAGTCATACCTTGTGAGGATAGCTACAAAACAAAGATTGCGCTTGAGCAGAACAGAACGTTTATTGCTACAACTTCTTATTAATACATATGTGTGTGTGTATGTATGTATAGAATTGCCCTATAGCAACAGTTTTGAGTATGAAGATCTATAGCATTTGGGAAGTTTTATTTCCTTTTGGTTACAGATTTGCACCCAGGTTCAAAGTTTCTCCAATGTTTCTTTTGTAATTAATTAATGACATTTTAACCAGTCTACGCTGATCTCATCCACAGCAAAGATTTACAAATGATGTGAAGAGTGTGACCCTGCAATGATTCAATTTGAAGCTTTAACCTTTTGCAACAGAAAACAACACACAAAGATGCAGGAGTAGCAATAACACATGAGGAACATAGAGTGGGGATTTACATGAAGATTTCTCCCTCTTTTTTGAATTATTGTTACTGCCAGTCATCACGTAAATACATTCATTAATGGGTATCTTGTCATTGATCCTAAAATACTTTTAAAATATCTGTCATTATAAGTTACTATAAATAGAAGCAGAAGGTAACTTTCTCAGGTTTGAAAATAATTCACCCTAACCCTTTACTTTTTATCACAGAACTTGAACTGGAGATCTATGATCCTCTGTCTCTGTTTTTTTCTGTTCTCACAGTCCTATAAATCACCTGCTGCCTGTAACTGCAACGTGTAAAAGAAGAGCTATATGAGGAGGATGAGACAATGCCCTAAGTGCCAGGCCTCTCAGACTAGTTTTTAAAAGCAGGCAACATTTTAAGGAAAATGCCAGCTCTCTCTTAGGTGACATCCTGTCTGGAATGACAACTACTGCTGAAATTCCTATTCAGCAGCAGCTGTGAAGCTGCCAAAAGATGTCCAGACCCAGCATTTCCTTGCATCTATTGTTGCTTACTATGAGCAAAAATTATTACAAAGAATCTGTCAACATGATAAAATGCTACAATCATCCTAACACTAACATCCTGTAGGCACTTTAGCAAGGGAAGCAAGGGAATCATTCTCCAGAAATGGTAACGTCAGTACATCACTTACATTTTTCTTTTCTGAGGTTGTTTTACTTATTAAAGATAAACAGAAATACTAAAAATACTAGATTTCTCTTAAAAATATTGATATATGTAACACAGGGATGAGTAGTCTAAATATATTTCATATTTCTCCTTCCTTGCTTTGTTTCAGAACCTTTACCTCCTACATTTTATCTTCTTCATTTCCAAGAGACAAGATCGTGTTTGGGAAAATAAGAAAAATCTCCCAAAATTCAGGAATACCCAAATATAGACTTTGCCAGGATTATTTTTGCATTCATGATGATCACATATATAAAACTATTAATTTAATAAAACCTGTTAGGGGCTGCTGAACCCAACAACCCAATAGAGATAAGGCTGCTGCAGCTCTGTGCCCCCGGATTCAGTCAGCATGTAGCATAACTATGTATTTGCAGTAGATACATGCATGTACACATATATATGTATACATCCAACAAGCCACACAGAACAATATAGGCAGAAATACCCAGCACTCATACAGACTCAAACAGCACCAATGTCCTCTTTGTCTGATCAAGATGAATGTCCATTAGTGGGAAACATCCATATGTATACCATAGGGATCCCTGCAATTGGTGGTCTTACATAGTTTATCCAGCACCCGGATGTTGGATCACAGATCTCTTAAGCTGCTAAGTGTGCAAACCCCACTCTGGCTGCTGGCACAGTTGCCTTACTTCATGGACAGATACCTACACACATTCATATGCAGACACAGCATCAGCCCCACAGTAGCTGGCCACACCCACCCACCTAAATGGATCTCTCAAGCCACACTCAGACCACACAGTGTCCCTAGTATTTGTCTTGGAGCCTCTGGTTCCTTCAGAAGTCAGCTCTCAGCCTCTAGGTTCCTCTAGTATCTGGCCCAGACTTATGGCAGCTTCAGTACCTGGCTCTCAAGCCACTTATTCGTCTCACCAGCTAGGCTGCTTGATATCTGCTAGCAATCACACACTAAGAAGTGCACTCTCATATACCCCATGTGCTGCTACCTTATGGCCTGTGGTCCTACTCCAGTTGCTGGAGCACACACACACATTTATGCAGAATACAGAGTCCCCTTACCTAGGAAAATTGTTAAAACTTTAGTCTGGTGAGAGGACAGGACAGACTGCCCTGAGCCAGGCATGGCCAGATAGCGTACCGATCAGCAAACTTTTTACATTGAACCAGTCCCTTACACCTCTATTTTTCCAAAATTTTTCCTCCCCAAATCACCTAGATCCACCCCTTTCCCCACCTTCTGCTCCTCCCCAAAACATGCCACAGAAAGCTTGTGCAGTCCCAAAATACTTTTTATGGCTTCCCATAAGTTTCCTATCCCTATAGGCTACCCTTGTTGTCCAAATGATGATCCAGAGATCTGTTCCATGGAGTCATGGCGATGGGTGTCACACTCAGACCATGGGGGTGGTTGTACTCCCATAACAGCCCAGAGAGGGATTAGAGACAGGTATTATTCAGGTTCCTCATTGCCATTGTCCCTCTGTTCTCCTATGTGTGTGTGGAGATGAGCTTTTTTTACCACTACCCAACAAAACCTATTAATGCCACGTCATCAGAACACATAAGGTGGGATAAGCAACAAGAGAGAGAATAAATACTGTAGGCTGAGACAGAAAAGATGTTCAATACTGCCAGCTGTGTGATGAGTCTATATTGATCCTACAGAAAGTACATCCATTATACAAGATGCAGTTGGCTCCATGCTGATAAGTCATTGAGGAGAACGCCATGATATACAAGAATTGATGTATGACCCCACTCTTTTTCCTACATGGTAGCACAACAGTATCCCACCCCCCACCTCCCCGATACCTACTCAGCTGTCCTTCAACCACCCATCTTCACTTCTTAGGAATTATCTTCTTTTTTTCCTCACACACAATCCTTATCTTTTTTCTTTTTACTTTTCCCACATCCTTCTAAGAAATGTTTCACTTTGGACTGCTCTCAGAGCTAAGAACTATACATTACTGTACCCTCCCTCACCTCACCCTGCCCGTCTGATCACTAGTAGGTGGGGTTTTTTCCATTTGTACTGCTTACGCATGTACAAACTGCACAAGCTTAAGGTATGTTTGCGTACTTGTCAGCCTCTTCTTCAGGAAGACAACAGTATAAACATTTATGGCAAAGGTGATTTCTTGTAGCTTTGCAGAAATGGTAGCTATGAAGCAGTCTGAAGCAGTCTTGACTTAGCAATTCAAACTTAATAGAACATGTAAGAATTCTAAGGTGTCTGGGGATGGAATACTGACTAGTATAGAAGACGACATAAGATTCCAGATTTTTGTTCAGAGTGAGTGATGTAACTTCCTGAATAGGTCATTATGCACTGGTCAGCATTACCCTTTTCTTCTGGTGAGACCACACACACATTATCCATGTTCACTCAAATTCAGATATTATGTCACATAGTGAGAGAATCAGAATTTGCTAATTCAGATGAGTAGAGAATTACTGCTACATATGGTCTTCTTCAGTCATGTTGTAGCTGCTTAGTGTTGATCTGGAAAGCATGAAGCAAACTCTGGTCTCTACCAACAGTTCTGTATAATTCCAACAGATAAGTAATTCTAAAGTCACATCCAGACAGTGGACAGAAGTGCTTTAGTTGTGAGACAGACACATACTTGATCATGTCACGAAGCCTGTGATGAGAGAATTCATATGACAGAGACTCTTGGTGGCATCCTAACTAGGTGTCATTTTCTTGTGAAAAGGGACCCCTTTGTTCTCCTTGGGATGCTGCGCTTTTATGGCTCTTTATCCACATTTGCCTCCTTTCCAAAATAAAAATTTACCTTCTAACCGAGTTCAAATAAAAAAAACATTGATTAAGGCACAAGTTTAAAATTTCCTAAACTGGGTCTCCATTCCATTGTCAGCCTCAATTCTATTTTAAACTACTCAGTGTTTCTCTCTCTTAAAATAACGTGAATTCTCATAATCAAGATGTTTAGAGGGGTACTGAGCTGACATTCTCTTCCCAGAATGGGCAGGCACATAGACAGTCATATCACTTTGGGCACTGAGTAAAGTATTCCCCCTCCACACTCATTCCTTCATTAGCTTTCCTCCTGTGACTGCCAACAACATTGCCAATTAGTACTAATCATGGTATGGACACCTGTCCATGAGAAAGAGGCTGAAAACAATTGCACAGTCATTTTACAAAGCTCATGGAGCAGCTGTCAAGTGGTAATTACTTTCAGCCACTGCTGGCATTGGCTGTATTGCAACTGGTGGCCAAAAGGTGAAATACCATTTATGCCATTATCTGCTTTCTTTGTTATTCTAGCCTGGGTTTTCATTCTTGCCTTTACATTCCACAGCACTTAAGCTTGCAAGGAGGATTGACAGCCATAATATCTATGAATGCATATTGTGTACTCTTCTACTGAAAGTACATGAAGAAATTTATATTCCCTCACACCTTAAGATGAAATGGTAGAGATTTAAGCACAGAGAGTTTTAAAACATAAATTGGAAGTTGTAAATTGGAACTTTCAGAGGAGCTGATTTTTCATAATCCCCACAATTATGTAGCACCTGACATGTGCCTAGAATCCTCTTCTTATGGACATGTTCCAGTGACCTTGGGTGATGCTTCTTGTGCCAAAACCTCTGGAAATCAGGATTAATTGCTTCAAATGTGGGATGAGAAAACACAGACTGGGCAAGTAGCAATCAAATGTGAAAATACTAATTTAGGAAATTTTGCATCACTGTAGAGTAGCTCCCTGGCAGATACTGAAAATCCAGTTTTCTGTCACAGTTCTATCAACAGTTTCCCATCAGGAGTACCCTGTCTCTTCTTGGAGTCCCTTCATCACTATACTTCTTTTGACTTAGACTTTGAGGGGCAATGGATTCAAACTCAAGCACAGGAAGTTCCACCTCAACATGAGGAAGAACTTCTTCACTGGGAGGGTTACAGAGCACTGGAACAGGCTCCTCAGAGGGGTTGTGGAGTCTCCTTCTCTGGAGACTTTTAAGACTTGTCTGAATGTCTTTCTGAGTGATCTGCCTTAGTTTTTGTTCCTGTTCTGGCAGGGGGGTTGGACTTGGTGATCTTTGGAGAACCCTTCCAACCCCTGACATTCTGTGATTCTGTAATCCTGTGATTCTGTGACAAGTCCTACCGACAACCACTTCCTTAAACATACCTGACTCATTTCCAGGACAGCTGCATATATATTGCATGACCAGAGATCCTGAGGAAAGATAATGTGTGGGAACTGTAGGAGAAAGTAAACTTGTGAAGAAAGATTTATTGTGGTCAGTTGTAACCACTCACTATCAATCTTTGTTAAGTTAATGTTCTTTCCACAGAATCTGTGTGTGCGATTTCACACACACACACACAAAACCAAAACAAAACAATACAAAAAAAAAACACAACACAAAAAACTGGAATGCAAACCCCTCTCTGCAAAATTCTGCTGACAGTCACACAGTGATCATCAGCAGGGTCAAAACTACCAGCTGCACTGCACAGACCTCTGGAAATTTAGGTAATGGGGTACTTGTAAGAGGAATTATCCTCAGAGTGGGATCTGCACCAGAGAGGGTTGAAGACAACCCTTTGTCAGATAGTACTGGTTTCATTCCAGATTGGGAGGAGTACCATCTCCTCCAGTCTGGCCACATCCCAGGCGTGCCCCCACAGCACATGCTCCATCAGACAGCGCCCGCTCCCCAGCCGTTGGTGCTTTCACCAAGTCTCCTCTCAGACACCTCCTCCCAGGCAAAAAAAAAAAAAAAAAAAAAAAAAAAAGACTCTTCCTTAGAGTCAGGTCAGCATTAGCAGTTTAGTGGCCTCGGCAGGGGGTTTGTTAACCTTTCGGTGGGCTGGCACTAAAGGCCGGGCGTCGTGTCGTGCCTGGATCGTCACTCCCTGCCGGCTGCGCCGCGCCCGCCGCTGCCCCTGCTGCTGCCCCTGCTGCTGCCCCTGCTGCTGCCCCCGGTGCTGCCCCTGCTGCTGCCCCCGGTGCTGCCCCTGCTGCTGCCCCTGCTGCTGCCCCCGGTGCTGCCCCCGGTGCTGAACCCAGCGCCCGCTCCGGAAGGCTGCGACGGGACAGCGTGAGGCCACAACCCTGCGGGTAAAACATTCTTGAACCCGTTTCCCGCCCACATGGCCCTCCAAAGCTATCAGCCAAGAAGCTGCTTGATACTTTTTTTTCTTTCTTTCTTTTTTCTCCAGCAGGAGAGTGAGAACAACATTTAAGATAAAATTTACTTCAGAAATGCCTCACTCCTGTCGCTTTTCTCTATGACTTGATGGTCTTCCAAAAGCCTCACTTTATAATCTTCAAGTAACCCACCTGTCAGTCAGATTGGGCTTGGGTTTTCAGCCATCTTTATCCCCGGGAATCTGGAGATTTCAGTGCTGGGCTGTATGACTTTTTGACAACAAAGTTCAAACTACATTACACTACCTCACCATTTTACTCAGGGGCAAGATGATAATCTGTATAAAAGTATTTCATGGCAGAAAAGGAGGTGGGAGAGGTGACAGGAGATCAGGCTTTTCATGAGGTAGATCTGATGCCTACCTAATCCATAGGTAGTTCAAGAGTTTATTAATCACTAAGTCTATACAAAGCAAATGTGGTGAAAACAGATTAAACATCAGCCTTCATGTTATTAGCTCTCATAAGTACCAGACAGATCCCAAACAATGTTATTTAGTTAGTTTGGAGTTCTGGAAGTTTGCATCGTTGCCTAGTGGTTACTAAGAAAACACTGGCACTATCAGTACTTTAAAAAGATTCTCAGAAATTCTGTTTCATTTCACCTTAAATGTACATGCCACAGGTGGAGTTAGCATCATTATTGCTTTCTGGAAAAGAATAGCAGAGAAACTGACTGATTCTGACAATTAAAAATAGGAAACATATACTTACACCACCAATTCCTTATTGGTGACCTTCAGAAACCACTGGGAAAATGCACATATCAGAAAGCTATTTGCCTAAAATACTACAAAAATTACTTGATGCCCTCAGGCTCCTCCTCAGCCAAAGTACTTAGGCATTTGAGCAAGCAAAGTGATACTGCTCAGTCAGGATCTTAGGTCCAACTAAGAGAAATATAAATTCCATGACACTCAATGTCCCTTTTGTACTTTTAGCAAGTACTTTCAGATATCATGAAAATCCAGATGATATCTCACCTTTTCTAGAGAGACCTACACAGACATTGTTAAGGTAGAAAAGTTTTCCTTCCTCTTCCAACTTAATAAAACATGGAGGATTTCCATTTCCAATGCTTCCAAGACTTAACTCTCTAATCAAAGCCTAAATTCCCTTTTCAAAGTGTGTTGGAAACAACAGTTAATTTTACCATATAAAAGACTTCAATGTGCAAGCGTGTTTTTAAAGAAGTATACCCCAATTTGGCAAAGCAATAGTGACTTTATTCCTTAAAAATTCAATCAATTCAACCAAATTATGCAATTAATTTGGAGAAAAAATGAAAATTCCATGACAGTTGAGATGATACACACTCTAAAGCTTTCCAAAGTGTGACTGTTGGCTGAAGACCAAAGGAAAAAGTTCTGACAAGCAGCCTGATTTGTTTAAAAAGTTCAGTTATTGCCTTGTCTCTAAATCCTCTTTGAAACAAAACACTATCAAGCAGAAATAGTAATTTCACACTTGACAAGACTTGACATTCAGCAGCAGTTCTTTTAGCACTGCAGCAGTACAGAAACTGCCTCATCACACATCCTTAGGCAACACAGGCTCATACTCTCACATTCAGCAGCTTCTCCTATCTTTTGGTTGAGTACTAATATTAAGGACCTCAGTTCTCCAACGTACTGCAGAGTGACTTATTTATAGCCTGAATTTAGCAAAGGAAAGTTTCAACATTGACACTGGGCACATTTAATTGTCCAACAATGAGGGGAAAACTGACCAGAGGTAAGAGACTGATTCTTATGGCTTCTTGCTCAAACACTTCAACCTTTTCTCATACAGTGATGTTTAGCAAGCAGGCCACTTGTTTGCAGGATAAAATAGGCTATGTACAGCTGTTCAAGTGACAGATTTATTTGCAGTAAACAGTTATACTTCAGAAGGAATCAACCAGGGATTCATCCAACTGGGCTTTGAAACACAGCCATACATATTTAAAAAAAAATAAAAATTGCATTTTCACCTGCAAACATGGCTACCTCTGGAACTGCAATGGGAATATCCCTCTTCTGGGAAGGCTTAGTTAATTTGATCTCTTTTAGGTCAGCTTTTAGAACTAAGCATGTGTGTGCATTTCTCACAAAAGACAAGCAAAGGTAGTTGAGGGAAAGCTCACGTGAAGACCTCAGCCTTACAAGTTGAGGTAAAGCCAGATGGACAAATTCCACCTTGGGATCCTTCAGACTGGAGATGCATGGTTTCCAACCAGATCTAAGTCTGCAAAACATAAAACACATTACCAAAAAATAAAACCATTTTAGATTGCAAGGAGACTACTGAAACTTCACTTGTTAGTAGCAACTCCCTCTCTGTAAAACCAGAGTACAAATATGACTATGCAAGGAAAGGACAGATTCGGTGATGCTTTCCTGCACAGCACTGAGTGTTTGGCACAGATCAACTATTCAACAAGACCCATCATTCACATCAATTTAAGGGCAAAATTCCCCTTTTCAATGAAGGTCACAAGATCTGATCATTCTGAATCTGCACAGTTGTTTGAAAAATACTATCTTGCTCAATGCAAGACCAGGGATTATTTTAATCATTAGCAGCATTGCCCTGGTAATAGAAATGTGATTCTTCCTTTTTATGGTTTCTAATAGTGAGACAGCTGGCCCCTCCCAGCCTGAGAAATTATTTCAAGTTTAGAATCGTAGAATCATAGAATGTGTTGGATTGGAAGGGACCTTTAAATGTCATTAAGTCCAAACCCCTTACAATAAGCAGGAACACACTAGATTGCTCAGAGCCCCATCAAGCCTGACCTTGAATGTTTCCAAGGATGAGGCCTTCACCACCTCTCTGGGCAACCTGTTCCAGTGATCCACCACCCTCATATTAAATTTTTTTTTCCTAATGTCCAACCTAAATCTACCCTTTTCTAGCTAAAAATCATTACCCCTTGTCCTATCATTACATGCTCTTGTGAACAGGTCTTCCCCAGCCCTCTTATAGGCTCCTAGTGATAGGCTAAGCTCTTTAGTGTTAAATGTCTATGAACCTAAAATTGATTATATGAGCCAGAAGGACTGCTGTGAGCTTCCAATGTGTACTAAAAATTGGCAGGAAAGCAGAGATCCATTGAGACCATCTCTCCTACGAAGAGAGACTGACAGAACTGGGGCTGTTTAGTCTTGAGAAGGCTGAAAGAGGATCTTACTAATGTTTATAAATATCTGAGGGGTGAGTGTCAAGAGGAAGGGACCAGCCTCTTTTTGCTGGTGCCCTGTGATAGGACAAGGAACAATGAGTATAAACTAGAACACAGGAAGTTCCACCTCGACACGAGGAGAAACTACTATAACAATGACAAAGCATTGGAACAGGCTGCCCAGAGAAGCTGTGGAGTCTCCTTCTCTGGAGACTTTCAAAACCTGCTTGGATGCATTCCTGTGTGGCTTGCCCTAGATGGTCCTGCTCTGGCAGGGGGGTTGGACTCGATGATCTCTAAAGGTGTCTTCCAACCCCTAACATTTTATGAGTCTATGTTTCTGTGATCAGCATAGCTTTAACAAAGTAAAACAGACTAAAATGGAAGGGAAAAACTACCCAGATCTGCAAGTCTGCCTGCAGAGAGCCCTGAAATGACAGTACACTGAAGCAAAGGATGCCATTCTTCTTGAAATTACTGCAAGTTGGCCTTATTCAGAATATGAGAATCACTGCAGAAAAAATAAAAAGATGGCACTCCACAAAATAGTAACACACAGTACAGAAAATTAAGGGCAAAAAAACCCAAACAGTTACAATTGCATTCTACTCACATTTTACTCTTTGATACAAGAAATACCTTCCATTTTCAACAATGGGAGTTACTCACATACAACAAATGGAAAATAGGCCCCAGTCTGCTCAGAAATTGGTGTAAATGGAAAACACAGATTACAGGCAGCAGTAAAACATAGTTCTACTGATAGCTCACTTTTCTTCTGTTGTTCTGGTTCAGAATCAGGGTATATGTCTCTATATCTCTTCCTCTTCTCTCTTTCTTTTCGGGAAAAACAGATTTTCCATTCTTTCTATACTGAAATTCAAATTCAAAATACATACATTCAGCATCGTGCAAATTCTGACCTTTCAAAGTTTTTTGACAGAAAAGTGGGAAATCTCAGCTTTTTCACAGTGGAGCACTAGAAAAGGATATAGAGAATAATGGAAGTCAGTATCTGATTACTTCAGCTTACTGTTTTTACTTTCAGAATGTAAACATCTAAAATGGAAGCCAAGTATGCCTTGATAATAAGTAGTACCTATTTCAACAAAAATGATATTTTCCATCAATATTTGAATTCCATTTTAAAATTCTAGCTGTAGATTCACAGTGTTATCATGTGTACAGTTTATAATCAATATTGTGAATTAAAGTAGCTCAACTGTATTAAAAATCCTAGGATCAAAGGTCAACAGATTACACTTGAATCTTCCCTTCCCCGGGGAGAGCCCTGCAGTCAGAAGCACGTTAGCTTTCTCCCTCCAGAGATGTCGAAGTGTGGAAAGAGTTATTCAGGAACAAAGGCAACTCTCTGTTGCAGACAAGTGGGTAAGGCAAACTTTCTTCCCTGCTTGCCCAAGTTCCTCCCTTGTTTTTCTCAACCTTGAGCATGGCTACTCACAAATGTTATCCACAGTACAGTCAAGGAGACATCTATTTGCTGTCTTGGAAATGCTCAGCTCATCTGCTCTGATAAGGATGAAGCTTCATCACTGAACAGTAAATACCAGATTGAGAGCACCATAAGACACACCATTGCCCAGCTGCCAGAGATGAGACTCTTTTCTGACCTAAAAGAGAAACATTTTTCTAATGTGAATACACTTTTTCTTAGTCCCACACCAGTTTCATCTTTGCTTATAGTCAGTTATACTTTCTAAGTCTAATGCAGGCAAGTTGCAAAGTCACAGCATAAGATACCCAGATTTAACTAAGGAATAAAGTCTCTTTCTATTTAAATGAAAAAAAAACCCCTCAACAACAACAATAAAAAAAGAAAAAAATAACACCTTAGGAAATATTCCAATTAACTTTAGACTTCAGATGTTTTCTCAGAAGTAACCAAAATGTTGAGCCCAACTCAATATTACAGTGCTTTTGAGTGTCATTTTTAATTATTTATAATTTAAATGTCCTCACAATCTCACAATATTTAACCTTTTTTTTTTTTTTTTTTCCCATTAAGTCATTCAGACATTTTCTGGCTTGCGTAGTGTTAGACTAGACTGAACTGTCAAATCTTTTCTGTTCATACTTTCCATTCTGCTTTATTCCAAGAAATGCTTAATCATGTTATGACAGGCTGGTGACCACTAAGGTGATGAGGAAAAAAGAAGAAAGAATTCATCTGCTAAGAGGAGAGACTAGCATAGAATAATAAATGAAAACTAAGTATAGAAATCTGTAACAACAAATAAAATTAAAGAGAAAGCTCTTTGGAAAGTTAGAGATGAAGAATAATTGCTTATTCTGAAATTTTCCTGTTTCAACATTTCATTATTAGTCCTTTGTTGTTGTCCGTACAATTGCTTAGAGACTATACTTTGTAAAGTGTAACTTGGCTTTTGGTTCAACAAACCATAATAAATTCATTCCAGTCATAAGCATTTCATATAACAGATTAAGCTATTTCAAAAGTGTATTGATACAAATATTGAGAAAATAATTTGAAGGGTTGCTTCAGTTGTTGACATTGAAAAGGGGGGGGGATATCACACAGTAGAGAAAGGATTTTGCTGCTGTACAGGGAGCTGGCCTGTTGGGAATATCAGGCCTCATTCAGTTGTCCACAATGATGTGGAGCATGTTAACTGGAAGACAGAACTGAAGGCTTGCAAGCAAAGTTTGTCATAAGCTTCATGGGCTCAAAACTTGCCTTATGAAAGACAAAAACAGAGAGCAGGTAGACCTGAAGGGGAAGACCAAGAACAGATCTCATAGAAGGCAACTCTTCAGCCTTGCCAGCAAAGCAGCTGTAAACTAGAGGCAAGGTCAGACAAATCCCAGTTTGACTTGAGATCTGACTTCAAGAGGTATTTAACTATCAGAACAGTTTATCTTTAAAATGAGATGTGCTGCTCTCTATTTTGCGTGTTGAAACAGGAGGTGGTGGACCTTGCTAAACATACAGGGTGGTGCTTTCTAGTCTTGGCAATCATATTTATTCCCACACTTCAATGGGAAAAGCAGAATATATAATACAATATACCTTGTTGGGAACAGTCTATAATAACCTTGTTGGGAAACACAAACAAACAGCATGAACATTTTTAAGAGATTTGTCTATGCAAAGTACATAAGCAGGCAGCCACGTAGGGAGAAGCACAAGACACAACAGCAAGAGATTAGAAGGTGCCCAGAGGAAAGGTCCAAGAGTATGATAAAGTATGGTCCCTGCTTTGTCTTTAGCACCTGCATAAAAAAAAAACACAAAACAATTGTTTCTAATAAAATCTTGTACCTCATCAGGACAGAAGAGTCTTCTCAGGCTTTATCCTAGTCTTTTACACCTTCACAGGGGCGTGGCAGATAAATGGCAAACATTTTTTGCATTGAGTCTCAGATGTCACACTCTGATGCCACTCAAAATTTCAGTGAAGACATGAATATGGAATCCAGACTGAAACAGTATTGCTGCAGTTACAATACAAATTAATTGGTCGAATTGTACCTTATGGGTTTTTTTTTTATGTGGCAGAAACAACCAAGGAGAATCCCAGGAACATGACTGAGGTTGATTTTCTTGGCTGAAATTGCATCGTGCAACCTGATGGCTGCCAATCCAAAGACCAATAATAACACTGAGTCTCTCTTGTCATTGATCAGCCTTAACTAGTAACATAGTAAATTCTTCACTGAAAGTAGAATTACAGAGCTCTTATATGCCATGCTTAAGCCCTGATTATTTTCCTGGAAATAGTTTGGGTTTTTTAATTTTAGAAATAGTTTTCTTGTTACCCTGCATTATCCCGGAGGTAATGGCAGGAGATGACTGGAAGGGAGAGATGCATTTGCAACTCTAACACAAAGTAAGAAGATTTCTTATCTTCTGAGCAAGGATCAAAGATTCTCAAGTTGGGATTAATCTCATGGAGCCTGAGATGAGAGCTGCAGAACAAATGTACATCTCTGACCTGCTTGCCATTTCTCTGCAGACATTCCAGGACAAGTTTGTCTGTCCACGTGAAATGGCTGCTTGAGTTAGACCACAGAAGTGCTTACTTTTCATTTCTGCCTGCAAGGAGAACTGATGGTGTTGGGTAAACAGCACGTATGTATAGTGTAAACTGCTGTATTTGATTAGATTAATCCCATGCCTTGTGATCTTTAAGTTTATTCTTTTAGATTTGCCTTCAAACATGGTCCCAGGGCCAGAGGAATGCAAAGGTGAACCCAAAAGAAGACAGGGAAGGCAGAGTAATTCTGAAACCGCCCCGTAATAGACAATTACCCCAGCTGTACCTGTTTCTATTTAGGAGTAGTATTTTCCCACCGAACTTTACCAACAGAAAAGGCCACAAATTCTATCCTGGCTCATCTGTGCTAATAAATTTTGTTTGCACTTAGTTATCTCTGTTTCTAGATTGAATTTTTTTATATATATATTTTTTTTAACCAGGACGACACAAACAAATGTTCACAGTCATATATAGCAAGGGCCCAAGAAGCCAAGTATTTGGCACCCTCATCCTGTGACCTTCAGTGAAAATGGAAATTTTCACCATCTAGCAACAGATGCCAACCAGCTCAGCAATAGCCACACTGCTTTTATTGCATTATTATATTAAATACAGAGTAGGGTTTAGTAAAATGATAAATTCTGTTAAGTAATGTTTAAACTGCAAGTGGAGTTTTATTTTTAAGAAAAATTAAAATAGCAATGACCCAAGGATACAAAGGTATAAGGCACAATGCCCATGTCTTAGCAAAGGAAATAGGAACTGATGACACTAAACATGATTTAGGCTGTTAATAAGAGGAGGGTGCCAACAGCACAATGTGTTACTACACAGGAAGCCTGAGTTCAGAAGCAACAAGGGCTTGTTGAAACTGTTCAGCTGAAATGATGTTCTACAGAAAATAGATTTTTGACAAAAGAGACCTCTTTGGGGAAAAAAAAAAGAAAAAGAAAAAAAAAAGAAAAAAGCACCAAACTTTCATTTTAAATTTAAAATACAGCAAGAATTAAAAACTTTTATTTAAACAGAAAAGAAATAGGTTTTGGTGGGCTGCCAGAAATCAAAGTGATGAGGAAGTGTTGTGTTTATTTGTTTCCTGGCTTGAAGGCTTGTCTTGTAGGTGATGCTCTAGAAATCCAAAATGTTTCAGCTTTTTATTTTTGGCAAGTTTCTGCCCTGGCAATTTGCTTTCATCACAACATTTCAACAGGAAGAGGTTAATTTTAAAATAGCTCAAGCAACAATTGCATGGCTTCTTCTTTTCTCTTGTTACTGGATGCCACAGTAGTACATAACACTTCAATCAGTAACTGCACCAAGGGAAAAATGCCGCATGTTTTTTTTCTTAAAACTACTTTAAATCACAAGTTTGTAGTTCCACATAGAATTATAAACAAAAAAGTCTTTAATTAACTAACAATTTGAAAGATACCCTGCTGTCAGGAGCTCTGCTCAGCCCAAAAACACAAAAAAAAGCCAAAAATTGACATTTCCATCTTACATTGTGACCCTGCTTACAAGAATGATACACCTTCTGCCTCCATCTATAGGTCATATTTTCTAGGTTTTACACTGCATTCCGATATTCCCAGTCCCTCCAGATGAGTGGCAGCTTGCAGCACCTTTAAAAAGCTGGCAAGGGTAAATATAGCTCCCGAAACCTGCTTCCTGATCTGGCAGGACCTGAGCCACTTCTGAATGAGGAACAGACAACAGCAGTAGTGCCAGTGGTACGTTCATGCAAGACACGCAAGCTCAGCTATAGCTTAGTGCCCTTGTGGCACAGGCCTCTCAGTTCAAGTCTGTGGAGAAATCTCAAAAATCAAGGGGTGTGGGTGGCTGAACTCAGCTCTACTCTACTGCCATCCCATCTAGGGGTCTCCAGCTCCTGAGGGGGCTCTGTAGGTAAGGGCCCTGCTGGTTACTGCCCATTTCTCTACTAGTGGTGCCCAGCCAGCTTCCCCGTGCATGAGAGAAAGCCTGCTCCTTGGACAGGGATATTAACTGAGCATCATTTGTAAAAAAATTTGGGAAATTTATTTGCAAACCATAGATAACTGGTCATAACAATGAAGACCATATTTGTGCATCACTGAAATATATAATACACTCAGTTGTAATGTATATCACCCAAGATACTGGAGGGGGCCATGCATGTGTGTGTGTGTGCTTTTTCTAGTTTGTCTGGGTTTTTTATTTGAAAAGTGTTGTCTAAGAGTGTGTTAATTGTAGGGTAGCAATTATTCTGTGCTCGCTGTGGAAGCAACAAAGAGACATTCAGAGGAAAAGGCAGTATTTTCTGAAAATAAATGCACTAACAATGCTGATTTCATAATCCTTACAATGCGAAAAATGGTAAGGGCTTAATGGCCTAAGAGCAGATGACAGAAAATTAATATATACTAAATAGGAAGGGTGCAATTAGAGGCAGTGTATCGAATTAACACTCAAACTAAATCAGCAAAAATGAGATACAAGAAAAGCATTCTGACCTCCTACATTCCCCAAATTGTCAGATTACATCATTGAGAAGATATGACACTACCATTTATTTTCTCTCAGTGAACAGCAGTGTTTACTGTTTTAGGAATTAAAAAAGCAGAGTCAATAAGAAAAATTTACCTTTTTATTATTATTCTTTTAATAGATTAGCTGTATTCTTTTTGAAAAACCAAGAAAAAGAACTTTTCTGTTGAAGGATTTGTAAAATTATTTGCAAGCATTTCCTCAAAGGCAGTTTGGAAAAATAATTTTTAAAATCAATATGTTTGCAGGCTCTGATTAAGTTACTGTTTCCAGGGGCAGCATTTTCAAGATTACAATGAAAAATGCCATTTGGAGCCCCAACCATGGCAGAGATATGATCCCATTATTGTAGCTTGGCTGCCCCACTCAGGGCTCTAAATCACTGGTGTGTAGATTTCCTGCAGAATGCCAAATGGTAAGGAGAATTAAGGGAAGAGGTTGCCAGTTTGAAGTCAGCTGCCTGCTGTTCCACAATCAGTTGCTTGAACCTCTGTAGTATCCTTTTAACTGGGCCTGAGGCTTCCTTGTAATCCTTCCACCAAGAAAGTATCCTCCCATTGATCTGTTAAGCCTACGGACTTTAAAATTACCCCCATACTTAGGATACCTCCTCCATGGTTGGGGCATGCTGGGCAGCTGCTGTTCCTGAGACAAGTGGCAGGTCTCTTCCATGGAAGGATTCAAAGAATGGACTTTTCCAATGTAATAGGATTACGGGGTATTTTTTTTAATGCCTTTCTGTGATCCTACCAGGCATTAGGTGGAGGTACAGCTAAAAACTTATTGAGCTTTTAAGCTGGGAATGTAGAGCTCTGGATTCTCACAAATATATTTACAACATATTTATAAGATAGCTTCAAAGAAGTGAGTCATCAAAATCTATCCCCAGCATGCTTATTATGATAGACTGATTTTTAAAAATGGGCTGAGAGACAACCTGACGACTGGAAAGCATATTGTAGAGAAATGAATAGGTCTATTTAGACAAGTAGATACAAGGTGCATTTGTGATTATTTCCTTCTATTTGGGCCTAGGAAGGTTTTCTTTCCACAAAGAAGCATATATTCTTTTGTTCTCTCCTTCATTCAAGTACTTGTGAACCAAACTTGTCCTTAGTATTGTGTGACAGCCTGCTGAGGAAATGGCCCCGAAATAATGAGGGATGGGACTCAGCAAAATATTGGTCATATTTATACTGCCATATAGATCTACACAAAGGCTCTGCAATAGCAGCTGCATTCTACTGATCTGCAGATTTTCTTCTATGTAGACCCCGCAGAGGCACAATAACAAGAGAAAAATAATAAAGAAGCCATTTAAAGATCTGCAACCACACTTGCTATGAAAGTTTCTTTCAATGAGGCAGACCATGAGAACATAATGTATCCATACAGTGCTGCATTTCAACCACTCAGACAAAAATAATTCACGAAGAGAGCATTTAAAATCTCTTAAAATATTGCCACTTCCTCTTCCACCAGCTTCAGTTAAGAGTGGCAAGAAAGGTTAAAGATTTAATGGATGTTGAGATTGAACTTGCTGTCCTTTTCAACCCTCCTGAGCAGATCCGAAGGCCACCACTCATGCTGTGCATTACCACTGTCTAAATAAGCTTTGTACATTTTGCCTGACTTTTAGGTAAAAAAAGGCTTTCAGTCCCTAAGGTTCAGTATCCCTAAACATGAAAACATTGTGTTATTTTCTTGTTTTCAGTAGCAAAAATATACTCTGATTTACTCCCCTCTTCAGCCTGGGGAATTCAATATTTAAAGATGCATTTCCAGATTTTGCAGAATTAAAAAAACTCTCAGGTATATCCTGGTCTTAACATAGGTGTTCTTCCATCTCTCACCAAGGCATAAGATTCGATTGGAATGTAAAATTTTCAGATTTTGAAAACAAAAGTCAGCATATTGGGATTCTGAAACATTCTGATCTGAAACTTAAAAGTTGGATAGCACTCTGTTGAGTTCTGTCTCCACAGGACTCAACAGACTTCTGCCACATTATCTGAGCCAGCCAGGGAGGCCACTTCCACAGAATGAGGCGTATAGCATCCCTCTGAGCCCCTTTTTCAAGGCAGATTTTGCTGAACTTTCAAACTCACGGCAGTTCAATCTGCAGCAAATGTCTACAGCAGAAACCTTCCTGTAACTCACTGAAAATGCATCAAAGAAGAAATGCACCTGTAAAGCATTTAAATTTTATAAATTGGCATTTTTCAACAAAGACAGGCTTTATCAGGAAACTACTGGCCAGCTTTAATCAGGAATGCATCTGGGAACCAAATGTTTTTTTCAGATCTATGAGCAAGGTGGATTTTGTCAAGGAACTAAAGGGACATGATACTGATCAGCGATCCAGAAGATCAAAGGACATGGCAAATCAGAAGAAGAAGATGGAATTAACCAGCTAAATTATTTACTTGCAATTAAATTAATTTAACATCACATCTGATTAGGCTTTCTACAAAGCACGGTGTTTACAAGTGATAAATACTGTTCCGGTCAAAAGGAGCAGAGGGGACCTAGGCAACCATAATCACAGCACATAACTTGGAATACACCCCATGCAAGCCAGAGGTAATGGGAAGAAAGCAGGGATTGTAATCCCTCCTCCACTGCCAATTCAATTCTTGATTACTAATGTGTGAGAATATTTATCCTCAGCAAATTTAAGTTTGTTTGCAAAGACAGTTTCAAAACCAAACCAAATGAACAGGACCCTATGGATCCTGGGCAGCAGCCACAGTTCAGTTGGACTGTAAATTTAATTTCTCGAAAGCAGTGTTATTTACATTAAGTCTCTGCATCAGCCTAAAGAAAAAATAGAAAACAGAAAACTGAGGTCCCCAGGGCATCATTTACAGGAGAGCACAGTGTCAGCAGGCAATAGTTTAGTTCCTCCACTGAGTAGAGGATTTAGAAATACATCTCTTCTTTTTCCAGCCACTAAACAATTGGCATTTCTGGCATAAGACTTAAGATGTGGTTTCAAATCCCCTCAAGGAAAGAAGGAACTGAACTTAGCCAGGTGACTGCCTGGCTGGATGTCTGCCCTGCTAGCCAAGTTACTATACAATAAAGAGGACTTTTGGCCTTTATTGCTCCAGTGGCACCCCAGCCCTGAGGCTTCAGCCATGTTCTCAATAAACAAGGCTCCTAAACAACCATCTTCCCCAGCACTCCCCTGCCCAGCCCACACCACCAGCTCCGCACTCCCTGCTTCCACCCAGCACCACCCAGCTCCTTCTGCCTGAGATGTAGCCGCCACCCAGCAGCTGGTTACAGTAGTTCCTCTATCTGGAAATAAATGTCTCTGTGGATAGACTTACATGAGCCACAGGATAACATTCTACCCAGATGTTTTTTTGGCTGCCAGAAGGTACTTGCCTCAAATCAGTGATCCTGCCAAAATTCACAGCCTAGAAAATACTAGTCTGAAAATGTCCCCATCCCACCAGAGATGCAAGACTTGGGTTAAAGCAGCCAAGTGCTAGACCTACTAACTTGGCAGGGAAGAGATAAAAAATCGTCATGAGAAAATAATCCTTGCTTTAAAAAACAGGCTTAAATGTTTTTCCACACAGAACTTCTGATGCACCAGCACTGCTGACACATCTGCCAATTAAAAACAGTTTATTAAAAAAAAAAAAAAAAAGTGGCATTTCCTATTTAAATTGAGTATTCAGACATATCAGTTGTTATGAAGACCTGAAGAAACACTCAGAAACAGGGAGGTAGTGTAGGTTTTTCTTGCATTTTTCCTCAGCCTTCAGAATAACATAATGTCTTTCATTACGTGCTCAGTAACTGCGAAGTCCAATATCTGAAGTGCAAAGAGTAGCTTAGCTTTCAGTCAGCCATTTAGCAATCCTGGCACTTTGCAATCTTCTGGATCCCAATATTCACAGGTACCAAGTCTCCAATTCATTACATCTGGAACAAAGGGAGCTTTGTACTGAACTGGATATGAGTAACTGCAATATGTGACGTGTAGTAACTGGTAGCTGCAGAGCCTGTGCCATCTGGAGTGGCAGGGATCTACACAAGCTTTTTGTGGAAGCAGAATGAAGGGAAAATCTCACTGCAGGAATAAAGCTGAATCTGCACGGGCACACAGGATTCCGATAAGCCTTGCAAGATAAATGCCTCATATGGATGTTTGTAATTAAGATACTTAGTGCAGTACAAGCCCTTGCAGATACCACTGTAACACACTCTGAGCTGGACCCAGTTTGAAGCAGTAAGTACATATTCGGGTTCTGGCTGCTGGAAATCACAGACTCTGGGGAACAAACAGTAAACTCAGATATTCACATCTCCTGTGTTGCTGCTACCCACACAGTTACCAGCAGACTTAGAAAACCAAGAAAGTTTGGGCATGACTTTAACATGTTTGTATAAACTGCCTTCCTCTGTCACTGGGTAGAAAAACTTTAAAAAGAAAAATCACTGTTCCAATTTCAAAAACAGGCTTCCGAATAATGTCTAAATCTTACCATTATACCTTCTCCTGATGGCCTGTTTCCATTTATTGCACCTCCTTTCATCAATATTGTGTCTCCTTCACCCATAAAATGTCATTTGGGCAAACCAGCTTAGGGCATCAATGTTAACAGTCTGCCAACTTTGTTTGATTCCTTATAAGTATTTAATATCAAGCTACAGACTCTTTTTTGGCTGCAAGAGGGTTGGTTATTCTGTTTATCTTAGCTCTACCCTGACCAGACACTGGGCATTGATAGTGAGCTGAAAGTGAAAAATTGATGAAGACTCATCTCTTCTGTTCCTGCTTGATGTCTGTCTATCCCTGTTACTCCTATTCCTATTAACATCCACTATCTAGCCACCTCTTAGAGGAGTGCAGTTCTCCAGCAGACTGATAAAAGCAAGGGAAGTTATAAAAGGGATAAGGCTTTCTGGAGTGGATCTCTAACAGAAAGAACAGACCAATAACAGGTATCGAGACACAAAAGATAAACCTGTATTAAATAAAATAATAAATAATAATAAAATATTGTTCCCTGGCAGAAAGGAAACAAGAATAATGAGGGAGGGTGGAGGACACAGTACAGGCAGCTGGCAGCTACTGTTCTCCACTGCAACCTGCCCTGGCTCTGAGGGAGTGTAAGATAAGCCACAAGGCGTGAATGTGCACATCACCAGTGCTGCAGAGGGAAGGAAAACTATGTAGGACAGTGTCAAGAAGAATCTTTCCAACCCTGGAAAGTCTGTACCTGAAAAAGAGAATGTGGGGGTTTCTCAGTATGGCACAGGCCTGGGGGCCCTCTTGTGTTGACTGCAAAGGATTGCTGCATTGAGAACCAGCTGAAAGAATTGTTGGCTGCTCCCTTCATCTGTCATGGGTCAGTGAATGGGGGCAAGCTGTGAACAATCCAGCTCACAATGCAGGTGGTCTGGGAAGTGGCACGCTTCAGCTCCCAGCATGTTGTGGCAAACCACCTGCAGAGGGACGGAGGAGCAGCCCCCAAGTCACACCTCTGGTGGTGGCCACAACAACCAGCGCTGCACCCAAGGACACACTGGCAACAACCAAGGGGGAGCAGGCGGTGCCAGCTCAGGGACTGAGAGGAGCTCAGGTGTCAGCAGCTGAGGGGTTGCATCCACCCCCCACAGCCAGGGTTGCAACCAGCACTTGCAAACAAACCTGCTGCCTCTCATGCACAATAAAGGGAAGTTGATGCTGATGACATTTGCTTATTCACAGCTTAATCCAAAGACAACAGGAAATGCTTTTCAGTTTTCCTTTTCATTCCCTTCTGTTTCATCCCACTTACTTTAAAGATTGATGTCATAACAAAGATATGTATTTGATGCTTTGCTTGCCACAAGGTGAAGGACAAGTGAGCTGCTGAGAAGTAAAAAAATCCTGGAAGTGAGGAGGGGGGTTTAGCCAGTGATGAAGACTTCTGGGATTAGATTAATCTTGAACCCATTTAACTAGAAATAAAGTTACTCTGTGCTCACTCTGTGCTTAGGTCATTCCACACACTAGATCTTTTCTGTAAGACTGTGGAGAAGAGTGAAATCAGTCTCCAGAGGAAACCAGGTGAAGGGGAATGAGGGAGACTATCAGTTAAATGTGTCTTTGGGCAGTTTTCCTAGTAGAACTGCTTCAGTAGAAAGACATTATGTATTTCTCCTGTATAATGACAGAGAGACATTATTTACTAGTGGCTTGCTGCTAATGAAATACATGTAGCAATGTCAGTATAAGCAGCAGTGATGTTAAGCAGTTTGTTTATAAATTAAGCCTATTTTAATTTATGTTATGTGCCTGAAGATCCACTCCGGTTCTTTTGTTCTCCTTTGAGACTAGTTATGGCAGTGCCCATAACACAGTATGTACCATCCAGAAAAAGGGCTCAAGCACCCTGATTTACATAGGGTAACACCCCTGAGGACATTCTATTGCTCACTTTCCTGTACTTAGATCTTTCTCTGTATTTCTTTCCTCTTGCATACATTTTGGCAAACTTTACACCACTTAGGATTTCATCACAGCTGCACACTGACAAGAAAATATTTCAGTTGTCCCCCCCCAGGTTCATGTTGGAGGTAATTCCCTTGCATTATACCACCAGTTTCATCCACATTTTCAAGAACAGTGTGGAGCAGATTACCCAGAAATCTGCAGCTCTTGCCTCAGGCAAGACTGGTTGCATTTGTCACAGCCTACCTGTGAAGTCCAGATAAGCCTCTCTTCACTGTTCAGAACAGCACATTTCCTCAGGTACCCTAATGCCTGATGACAGTTCACCTGTGGTCTATTTCAGACAATTCTGCCTTAAATATATTTCCCACTGGCCTTGTTTTGACTTCCATGTGTAGGTTGCTACTGAGCCAATGCTCTCTACCAGTGCAATTCTCCAAAACAGATACTGTAAGCAATAGTATTATGGAAGGCTTCAAAATAGAAGCTTTGGAGAAAGGATTCACTAATAATGCAGGCTTTACAGAACCCATGAAGGATATCTTTTTTAATGTGGGATACCTTAAACTTAAGACGTTGACTAGGAAGCCTGTAAGCTCCCTGATCTGGCTTCCACAGCTATCACAAATAGGACATCTACCAAGCAGGTTGTGCTGCGCTTTATTCTCTTGTTCTGTCTGCAGGATTGTTGTTATTTTATTACAGTGTGATTCTGGGCTAGTTTAAAAGACAACTTGCACTACAAAAGGATGTACGAGAGAGCTCAAAGTGGCTAGTGCTCACTAAGAATAGGAAAAAGCTACTATGTGGTGGTTTTCTTCTGCTCCTCAGGAGTAACACTAAGTGTGACAAGGCAAAAATTTAATGGGAGAATTAACTCTTACCTCTATTTTAAAATAATTTAAAAAAAATTTTTAGTCACATTTTGGGTGATACTGATTTTTCTTATGGACTATTGTAATGAAGTTGCTGATTCCTCCCACTGACTCTTAAAAAAAAAAAAAAAAAAAAAAGTTACAATTCTATATTTAAAACTACCACAAACTGGGTCACTTACTAAACAGCAAGGGAAAAAATGCACCTTGTTCCCTGAGGGTACCACATAGTTATGCGACCTGCTTTGCTTGGATAGCTTTCACAAATCACCAAGGGACAATCTTTTCCTTCTCTGTGCCATCTGGAAGACTTTTATCTCCGTACATCTCTCCTGCTGCAGTGGGAATAAAAGCAACTTGGTGGCACAAAGTCAGAATCTAAAGTTGAGATGGGCAAAGCACAGCCTAGAGCAACTTCACCTCTGTTTCTCTTACAACTCTGTGTAGAGCAGTCATGAAAACAGTGCTAATAGGACCACCCAAGTCAAGGTGTAAAGCAGGCAGCTCTGCTCACATGCACACTCTGTGCTCTGAGACCACGCAAGGACAGGCCATCTGATGACCTGAATGAAATTAAACTAGGGAAAAGGTTCTAGATATCTCTGCTCATCTTCCTGCAGACATGCATTGCCTGAAAACTCAGCCCCCTGCCTCTGGGATCTCAGGGACAGATTTAGCTCAGGGCTGTAGTTTTCTGCTTTGTGGCTTTTCCCTATGGAAAGGCAATTCTAAACTAAAACATTGGTGTGGTGGGACAGAAGAGAAAGGGCTGCTTCCTTTCTCTGGCTTCTCCTGCCAGCTTCTTAGCCCCTTCTGGCTGCATCCAGCCCTCTAGGAGGGAGAGAGGCTCTCCCCCACCTCCTGGGGCAGGGTTTCCCTAGGGAGAAAAAAGCAGAGAAAGCTGAACCCCAGTCAGGCAGGGGAAGGGATCTGCTGCCAGCAGCCCATTGGGATGCAGGGGGCAGAAGACAGCCCCCTTACACTCAGAGGCTGTGACTCCCTATCACTGGTCACTGTCCCCCACAGAACCCACAGGCTGCAAAGCCAGCCTCCACACCCCAACCCTCGGGGCAGTCTGATTCCACCAGGGAAATGTACATTAAAGAATTTGAACCCAAGTACCTCGGGACAAATGAATTAAAAAAAATAAATATAAAAAAAAAAAAAGAAGAAATTAAAAAAAAAAAAAAAAGAAAAACCAACAGGGGAAATTTCGCCAGTCTCAAGGAGACTTCAGCCTCTCACTGGACAGTTAAGACCAAGAGTAAGATTAGGGTTGGGAGTAAAAAGAAGAAATCCAGACACAGCCAAGAAAACACAGAAAAGGGAGTAAAACCACACCACCACTAGACCTTCCTTCAGCTAAAATTTTCTCCTGCACAGCAAATGCCCCCAAGACCCAGGGAACAGACATGAGCAAGTGGATCCTGGCCACTGCACTGACCTGCAGGGAAAGGGGAGGTCCTGACAACAAGGTGTCCCTTGCTGGAGAGATCATGTCCCACAATGATGGGTTAGTGCTGCTACTTCTAAAGGAAACCCACTTCGAACAACACCTGTCCTTTGCTTCTGGTGGGGCAGTCCTGTGGATGCTGTACCTACCTGAGCATCATTACAGTACAGCTCACAGAACTCCCACAGGTGAAATGGCTTGCTGTGCTGGCAAGATTAAACTCTGAGTCTCACTGTGGTCTTTCCTTGGGGATCTGGCTCAGCTCCCAGGCAAATTCTTATCTCTCATCAGCACCTCAGCCTCCAAGAATTGCATGTTTGTGACTGTTCTGAGGTTGCAGATTCAAATTCTCCATTCCACCTTTTTTCTCTGTTCTCATTTTTCCGTGTTTATTTTTATGTTGATTTTTCATGTGAAGTAAATGATTCTTCACATTTCCATAACACAGCTGCATATGTAAACTCTTCTCCATCAGTTAGCTACAACATATTAAATGTCCCATGCTTCAAAATCAGTGCAGCCAGAAATAAAACTACCTCCTGACTATCTGGCTTATGTTAGAACTTAGGCACTTAAAAGACCACTGGTTGAATCTTCTCCCGTTTTAAATCTTCTCTGTATTTCCAGGATTTTTTAACTGTCATTTCTTCACTATTTCTTTCCTCTTCATCTTTTCTTCTTTTGTTTACTTCCCAATTCCAGGAATTCATCAGCCTCCCAAATCTAACAGAAACCTGTATCTGTCAGCTTCAGGGCCTTGTGCAATGTGAAGAAGAACCACAGCCAGTGCCACATGCTGCTTTACCTTAACGGTGAGGTTCCTAGAGCCTGCAAGACCCAGGCACCTGGGCTCTGGAGCCAAATCTCTTCACACTTGAATCACTTGGGCTCCTTGCCAACCCATCTGGGACTTACACACATATATGTACACATATCCCACTGAAACCAGTATTTCATATCCCAGAAGTGATGCATCTTTGGGCTCCCAGAAGCCTCCTCAGTGAAGCTCAGGAGAACAGAGAAGCTTCAGGACACTTGAGAGTTCCCAGCTCTTAGCACCCACCAGGGCGCTAAGCACCAGTGGCCCAAGATCTCAGGCATTTCCAAGCACTGCTTGCCAAAATCCAGCAGGTTTCTCCTAGAAGCAGACTAGACTACATGACAATTTCATGCTGATGGAACAGCTGACTCCCAGAGAAGTGCAGACTTTGGTCAGTTGGCAAAATGCTGCAATGGATAACTTGTTATTAGACCTCATTCAAACCAGTAACTCTTCCTTTTGTGCTCTGTTCTCTCTTCTTCCTCCTCTCACCCTGTCACATATGCCTGCCTTTAACATGCAAGGTCCCCTCTAACAATAGACAAAGTAGGTTCTCAATGGCCCAGCAGGTTGCAGGACATCATGTCGGGCATGGCTCAAACAACCAGTTTCTGTTTTCTATTTGTCCTGCATCCAAAATCCTCCTGCTTCTAAGGGGAGTTCAGATCCATGGGCCAGAAAGAGTTTGAGACAGCACCACCCTGAGCCGCCTCAGACCCAGCTGATTCCTCCAGGCCCCCTGGTACCTGTTGCAATTTTTCCAGCCTCTCTTACTACTGACCTGAAATACCCACTGATGTTCCTGGCCCTATACAGTGTCTTCAAATCCCAGTGATTTTGCTCCACAAAATCCACCCTATTATCACAGCAAGATTTGGTTTTGCTTGTACTTCTGTTAATCAAATATAAATTGTTTCTTTAAAGCCCACAGTGGCACAGTGGCCACACGGATGTATCATAGTGGATGGAGCATCTGTATGTCCATTATAAACTTTCATATAACACACCAGATACCGTCCCACAAAACATTAGGGTAGGACACTCTCCATGGAAATATATTAGCAGCAGCACTTGGATCTTTTTCATTTTCCTTTTTCAGGCCCAGCTGAGAGCTTGGATTTTAACTATAATAAAGATAATTTCAATGTCACTGAAAGAACCAAAAACTGGGCATATATGCACAGTCTGCCTGAACATGCTGCAATGCAGAGCCCACACTCTGGAGCAGCACATACAGCACAGAATCACTCAGTGGGTTCAAACTGGGTTAGATCTGCAGCTCCTGCACAAAGCCCAACACACCTGGACTCAGCCATAGTGCTCTCAGGATGGGGAGCTCACAGCTGGACCCCTTTCAAGCCTGTACCTGTAGACACTGCTGAATATAAAACAGTATCGAAGAATTAAACATCCACAATGTGTGATGCCAAACAGCTCATAAAGGTGCTGAGCACCTTGAACAGAGTGACCCTCACTCAGTTTGAAAAATGCACTTGCTTACCCTTACCCTCTTTTTATTATTTTTAACAAAGACCTACAATAATTACCAGCTAGATATTTTATGGGATATGCTGGGATGAAAATTCACCTGGGTTTTTTTGTGCTTCTTGTGCCACCCACTGGAACAGACTGAAAACCCATGTGAAAAGAAAACATTCAGGAGATTTTACGTCCATATTTTAGTATGTTTCATAAATTAGCATAACAATAGCTTGCAATAAGCTCCAATAGTTTTAGTCAGTTCTCATCAATTCAGAATGTCTGAAAAGAAGAACCCAAGTTTGCTAATCTCCTGGACCATATGTCTGCAGGCCACCAAAACAGCTTGTCTTTCAGGAGAAAGGCAGGCACCATTCAATAATATATTTGCATTGATTAATTCTTCATGCACTCATGACATTGTACAGGGCACAGAGAATATCTCATCTGCCAAAGTCCACCCACCTTCAGTCACTGGCAGGTGGGAAAGCTAAAAAGAAGTAGGTGTGGAGAAGCTTTTCATCTTATGTGAGGAGAGAGGAGTTTAGTAGACTAAGAAACTACAACAGCCCACATTTGGTCAGGCTGAGTGAGAATATTTCTCCCTTCAAATACCTCACGGGCAGATATTCCAAGAGAATACAGTCTCTAGGACAGTGTTCACAGTGATTAATAAGTGATTATAAAGTTAATCAGGAAATAATTTAAGATGAACACCCAGGAAAATTTAATGACATCAAAGCAATGAGAAAAGCCCTCTAGTAGGATAGATAATAGCAGCCAAATTTACTTTTCTCATAAAAACAAAGCTTGGACCATTTCTGAAAGGCATTGTATGATGGGCTTGTTTACAACAGCAAGGCATCATATCTATGAACACAGCCTCACATTTCTGTGTTTTTACTGAGGAGGCATATCCATCTTCTAGAAAGAGTGAAAACAACAGGAAGAGCTTGGTGTGATAGTATCATTAAGAAAACAGCATCTGGGTTTTGGTTATTTTTTTACCCTAAAAATGAAGATGGAGCAACATACCACAAAACCTGCACTTGAGACTCTCTTTAGTGCCACCCCCAAAAGGCCATTTTGAGTAACTAGCTATTTAAAGTACTCACTAGGTTTCCAGAACAATTTTCTGTGACCTTTTAATGAAAGAATAACATGTATAAGGCAAATTATTTCAGCTGATCACCTGGGTGACTGCTTAAAGCAGCCCATTGTCCACAGTATAATGTTTTGTCTTTGATAAGCGTATGCCTCAAGTGCATTTTCTGATTTTGAATTTTTTTTTGCATACAGTTTTTTGTGAACATACAAGGTAAAATATTTAAAATACCTAATAAGGAAAACAGGTAGCCCCAGAAATAAAAAAAAAAAAAACAACAACCATAAAGTTACAGATTGGTAAATATATATATATATATATATATATATATATTCTTCTACCTATAGAAAATATAAGGAACTGCATAAAGTTCATTATTTTTCAAATACAATTTATCAGATATTGCTGGAAACCATAGTTGAGCACCTCTTGTTACACAAAATTATCAGGCCTTTAATAAATCCTTCTCCAGTTCTTACTGTAACACAGTTAAGAAGGGCTATATGTCTGAGCATGTGTTTATTATGACACCTGAACACAATAAGATTTAACAATAAAAAAATATAGCCAAAGAAGCCACAACTTCCCTCGTGCCATAAAATGTGCTATTCATTTTAACCAGCCGGGGGAGTCTGGAAACCCCTGCGCAAGGTGGGCAAGACCAAAATGCGGGGCTTCCAGTGCCATCCCAGCCACAGCTGCCCTTACTCCAGCACAGGGGTCATGATCCAAAGGCCACTGACATCCAGTGCTTTTCCATTCATTTCTGACCAGCCAAAGAGGTATATATTAATATATTACAGACATTGTTGAGCTGGGAGGCTTGTGAATGCAGAAGACAAATCTGTCACAGAAGCTAAACCTACCTTTGAAATAATGATTTTCCTACATATCACATTCCAAATTAAAAATAAGGTTGTTTTTTCACGTGCATTTTCCCTTAGAGAGTTCTTTGAGTGTATTTGTGTATCTACCATCAGACAGAGCCAATCTCTGTAGCCAGAAAGTATCTTCACTTTGTAAATGTTTGACAACCATAAACTTTAGCAAAAGGGAGTAAGTATCTAGATTTACTGACTGTAACTAAACTTCAGGGCAAGTGCTCCAGTGCATTTGTCATGATCCTCCATCACCCAAACAAAGGGTCATACTGACTGAGCAGCACAGAAGTTCTGTCTCCTTCAGCTTGCAGTGTGCCACAGAGATCTGAGGACCAAACAAATGAGGATCTAATAACCACACTGCATGTGTTTATGGAAGGATCCATTTAGACAAGCATCAGGTGTACTCATGTGAATTGAGCACTCCTGAGCAGGCAGATCAACCTCACACCAGTGAAAACCAGGAATCGGTGTCCTGGAACTGCTCCTAAGGGAAAATCATAGCACAGCAAGGCAGAAATTTAGGAGGTTTGCTTCAGAAATGCTCTGCTGATCCAAAATTAAATGCTAACATAAGCCTACTCTGAAGCTCTCCCCGCTGTCTTGTGCTCACCCCCAAAGGAACTGAACTGCTCTTGTTGAATACATTTATTCATTAAATTAGTGGCAGTAAATTTCAGTGGCTGAGCAGAAAGTCTGATTGCATTCACACCAATCCACCTCCACACACGTGTTTGTCTTCTGAACTCGAGTTGTTCAAAGTAATGATCTCTACAATGGAAGAACAGGGAAAACCTAGAAAGGCCAGAACCCTAAAGTCCTTGTTGTGCTATAGGTCTGTCTCTGAGAGTTGATTGTAGCAGTATCCATTTCATTTAACACCTAGCCATGCCACTGCTGCCAAATTAGGTATGTATAAGAATTCAACTGAACAAAACATGGGAGCACACTCTACATGTGACTCACCCACCATGCATAATTAGAGGTATTATGCTAATAAATGTTATTTTGAATATGTAGGAAAAAGTAAAAACATTTCTAAAACCTTCAGTTGAAAATGGGTATTAAAAAATTAAGAAATAATAGGAGTGGAAAAGACTCTATTGTTCTTTTCAAGCTCCAGGGAAAAGAAAAAATCAATTCATTCACCTCAATCTAATTGCAGCCTATTTGTTTCAGCACCTCAGGTCAGCAACAGCTCTTCCTCAGCGATAAGTCCAGAAGATTTCTCAGCCTCAGGAGCTCTTCTGATAAAAGGCTGTACAGTTCCCACATCTGACAGTGCAATCACACAGCATTCTCTCTTTTTGTTCTTTCAAGAAGAATTAAAAGCACATAACATTTTTCCTCAAGCAGCTTAAAAATTTTATTATTATTATTATTATTATCATCATCATCATCATTCAACCCTGTCAATGAAAAGGAATTGCAGAAACAGCTTAGTAATAATTTAAGGAATATAATTACATTGCTCATGCTTAAGTTTTCTATAAGATGCTCCACCAGCACCTTTAGAAAGTCTTCTAGAGACTCTCAGGGACAGTATATTTTAAATGAATTTCAGCAGAACTCAGAGCCAGGAAACTGCAGGTTTGCATTGAGTGACTTGAAGAGACAGAGAGCCTTGCTGGGAGGGAGACCCTAAGTTCACCTACCGACACATGCACCTGCCAAGAATAATAGGAATAATAATAAAATAAAAATGCAAAAAAAGGGCAAGCTAGCACTGTGTTGACAGGGCTTCTGTAAAATTTCAAACAGACTGGCTCTATCACTAAGTTTTCCCACTGAGCAACATTTATAGTTATTACTTTCTTGCTGCTGGCAGCAAGCCTTTATAGACGTTTTGAGAATACATCCAATATAGGAAGTGGCCTGTTGTTTTTTCTTTCTTCCAGCTACATTATTGATATTTCAGCAGAGCAATTGAACTTCTCAGCACCAACTTGTTCTCTCCATGACCTACTATCCCCTGTAGATACACATGTTTTCAGGGCATATGCTAAAGTAACTGTAAATCCTACGCCTAAATGGCACTTGTATTTTTTCAGCCTTTGTAGGGAAAAAGATGGTATCCTGGCTGTAAAACATTTGACAGTAAACTGTACTGTGTTTCATCTCTCTCTCATATGAATGCACACTCTCACACGTATTTCCTTTAAGTCTTTCTTTTGAAAATATATTCGAAAGCATTATTTGTTTTTGGGAACAAATCTTTCTTCCCCACCTGAGCCAGCTGTTCTCCTCATTTTGCTGTGAACACATCAAACAACATTAATATTCAAACAGTTATTCATAATAAACGAAACTAAATATTTTTTAAAAAAAAATCATGGTGGAAAACACAGACTGGTGGACCACAAAGAGATGTGGCTCTACTCTCAGCACACAGCACCTGACAAGTGTCTCCTGCAGTTTCAGACTCTAGTGGGTGGAGGACAGGGTAAGACAGGGTTAGTAGCTAATGCCTGCTCCCTGTATTGATTTCTACAGGCACTCAGGCTGACAACACAGCATATACCCAGGCAGGATAAATGAGGGAAAAAGGCCCCATCAATTCAGTATTGCTTACATTCACAGCCAGTTTTTTGCCCCAGCCACTATGTATTTAGAGTGAAAAAGTCAGGAGTTTCCCTACGTGTTTCTGGAATACCTCCAAGGATGGTGACTCAACCACCTCCCTGGGCAGGCTGTTCCAGTGCCTGACCACTCTTCCAGTATAGAAATTCTTTCTAATATCCAATCTAAACCTCCAGGAAGAAAAAGTTTGAAACTTTCCACTCCAGTTGGTTTGTTACATGCCATGGCTGAGGTACAGCAGCATGCAGTATCACCACATGGTGCCTTGATTTCAGTCCTTTCTATAGACCCAGAGGCCCTGACCACAGACGTGGCGACAGGAAACCCTGCCTTATAGAAAAGTAGTAGACTACAGGTGGCAGAGGAATGAGACACCATAGCAGGAATGCATGCCTTGGCTGGATTACCACCACAAAGATATCCACACACAGAGTCTTCAGCCTCCATCTCTCCAGAGTCCTAGAGGCAGACAGGCTGTCAACAAAACTGAACAACCACAGAGCGGAGTGCCTGGCATCTGCCAGGCTGAGGCAGACTCAGTAATCTCATCTTTACACACTCCATGTTATTTTTGGTCCTGGTTTTATGAAGCTTTTGGCAAAAGGCAAGTGATATTAATTGCACGTTTTAGATTGCTACCTGCCAACTGCAGTTTTTGCTCATTCCATTTAAGCTGTTGTGAAAGGGTTTCCTGAATCCAGTGACAATGGGTAGCAGGGAAGAAATGTTCAGAGCTTATGATTGATTTCCCAAGATTTAAAGATAGAAACTATGGCAGGATAGTGTTTTTATGTGTTGTGCATATGCAGAATATGGAAAACCTGGTGCTACCAAATGGGAGTGGTGAAGAGGATCCCTTCAGATGGTGGGATGAAAACTCAGTCCTAGCTTAAGGCTGCATAGCAAGGCTTGTTCTGAGCAGTGAGTGTTGGAGCTGGCCTGAGCCAAAAAGAGCAAGAGTGATTTGTGACATAGACAGGGACAGATTAAGCAAGCAGACTGTAGTGCTGAAAAATGGAGGTAACTGCAGCAGGAGACTTACCACTCTGTTAGGAAATGGAGGGATGGTGCTTGTGCATTTAGAGTGAAGGCTGTTGGAGCCAAGTGGGGAAGAAGAATGCTTAGGAGAAGGGGTGCAAGAAAAAAGAAAGTGGTGGGGAAGATCTAACAGAAAGAAAGAGCTAAAAAAAAAAAACAAAACCAAACAAAAAAAAACCCCACTAGTTTTCTTCCATAGTTTAAAGGGCCCCAAATTGTCCAGCTACAAGAGGGATACAAGGAAATTGAGAAAAATGGTCAGCACCTCACTAGCACTTCCTTTGTCTTTCTCAAGAACATGTCTTACCACCAATCACAGTGCTGCACTCCTTCTAGTTAAAAAACAACCCATTTTCAGTGAGGAGACCACAGAGGAGGTTCTCATACAGTTGTCATGGTTTTAACCAATAAGCAGATGCCAGATGCTCTCTATTACCCCCCCAGTACCCTCCCAGGAGAAGATAAAAGGAGAATAAAGGAGAGAGACTTTAAGGTTGGAAAAAACTAGAGTAGGTTTGATGAAATACATTGTTATTATGGTGAATTTTATATAAATATGGAACTTGCACACCTCAGATAGTAATTCCTTCCCAACCAGAAAAGCATCAAAACTGGACCCAGCAGCAGATGCAGGTGACTCAGTCCAGGGTCTCAGTGACAGCCCACAAAAAAAAACTTGAAGTGGCCAAGCTGGTCCTACCTAGGGAGGCAGAGGAAGGTGACCTATCTTGGCAAACAATGCTCTTCTCCAGTGAGAAAACAGAATGCAGGAACACCAGAAGCACATGGAGAGATGGGAAAAAGGGAACCAAAACACCAAAGCACAGCAACCAGAGAGACCAAAGGAGGGCTCTCTGAGGAGCCATTTCATACTGAGCCCCAGGGGCAGGAGCCCTGTGGTTGGCCCATATGGGTCCCCTGACCCACCCTCTCCTCCCCACAGGCACAGCTGCTCCCCCCACTGTCACTGACACACACACACAGCCCCATAGCACCAGGAGGATGGGTGGGCTCAGGGCAGGATGGACTGGACAAGTTTTATACTGGTCCTTTCAAACCAGGGCATCAGTCCAACCAAATATTGTAGGTCTAACCAGTGCCAAGGGAAAACTGAAGTTTGGAATCATCTTACCTGGCATGATCATTTTGAGGATTGATTAAGTGACGTTTTCACGTTAGTTTCAAAAGAGGAATCTGCCCTTAGGTTGCTGTGTCCAGATCTATGCATTTAAATAAGTGCCATGATTTTTACAAATCAAAAAGCTTGACACTTTAGATATCTAATTTCTAAAAAAAAAAAACCAACAAACAACACCCCACACATAAAATACAATTGTTCAGAAATATTGGCCGTAAAGGATAATACAAATGCTCTGTTTATTATTTGTTAATGGTTTTTTAATAATTATTTTGTGCTTGCTTTTCATGAAGTTTTCCTAGACTGATTCTAAGCACTTATGGAAAACTAATATTAAGTGCACCAAAAACTTTTATAAGTCCTGTTTTCAATCTACACATACAAAGGTAGCATTTGCACATCTGTCCATTACTGGAGTGATCTGGCCAACTCATAGTTCAAGCAAGCAAGTCAGAAAAATAAATCTGAGAGACAGAAGAAACATTTTAATAACAAACACAGAACATTCTAAACTGTTCCTGGACTTCATGTGAGCAAATGATGAGGTTACATACTTTCAATAAATTATTCATTCTTAATTACACATTCATCTGTAGTAAAAATCTATGGTGATCAGTGATCTCTTTCTTTGAAGTAAAGTAGCACCTTGCTAAGTGAGTTTCCTCTGCAGCGAAGACCTGACCTTGCACATGCGGAACATTGTGGCAAAGAAAAGCTTAGTCAAGTGTTGTAATTTACTCAACTAGTCTCTTAAGCACCTGCCAGGAAGCATAAATACAGAAAACACAAGCAAACAAACAAAAAAGTGTTCAAGGAGAAAATACAAGTATAAGAAGTTGAGTGTATGAAATCCCATTTCCATCCTAGACACCATGAGTAAAGGATGCGAAGCTTGTCTAAATCCCCCTAAACCCTGAGGACTGCAATCGGGCAGTCCTGAAGGCTCAGCCTACAGCACACACAAGGCACCACTGGAGCTCTTGCATCCTGCACCACTTTGTTGCACACCCTTGGCAACTTTGGGAGGTCCTACCCATTTGGTCAGCATGCTGGAAACATACCAGGACCAAAGGAGGTGCGTCAGTCTGAGGAACAGACTTTACCAAGGAGTCATCACTCTCTCTGTTCCATGGAAACAAACATGAGACAAGATTTTATTTTTGTTTGCTTTTAAAAAATTTGGTCTAACTAAACATCACCCAAACCCAGCATTGCCCTTGCTCCTACTTCACATGAGCCTCATGTCTGACCTGCACTTAGAATATTAATTCTTCCTGGCTAAAACGTGCTCAAACCAGCATGTCCAAGAGAACACATAAGCAGATAGGAATACATAGTCAGGTGAGAAAAGCATATGCCAGCCAAAACATCTGTTGCTGCCTGGGTGTTATGTCACCACAATACCTCATATCCATGTACCTCACCTGATAAGTGAGCTCACAGACACCAGAAGAAGAATTGAACCCTGCACACTGGATAGGACCTCAGAAATCACCAAATGTGATGCTGTGGCAAAGGCAGCCAACAACATCCTGCCCTGTGTCAGGAATAGCGTGGCCAGCAGGACTGTGGAAGGGGTTGTCCCCCTGTACTCAGCACTGGTGAGGCCGCACTCTTATGAAGAGTGTCTGAAGGACCGGGGGTTGCTTAGCCTGGACAAAAAGGAGGCTGAGGGAAACGTTATCACTTTCTAAAACTACCCGATAAGAGGTTATAAAGAGGTGGGTATCAGTCTGTTCAAGAAGTTACAAGTGATAGGACAAGAGGTTATGGCCTCAAGTTGCACCAGGGGAGGTTTAGTTTGGAAGTTAAGAAGAATTTCTTCACCAAAAGGATTATCAGGCATTGGAACAGGCTGCCCAGGGCAGTGGTGGAGTCACCACCCCTGGAGATATTTAAAAGACAAGTAGATGTGGTGCTTAGCGACATGATTTAGTTAAGGACTTGTCAACGTTGACAGTTGGACTCGATGATCTTGAAGGTGTTTTCCAACCAGAACAATTCTGTTCTGTGATTCTCTTCAGTTTTCTTTTCCAACCAAAACTACTCTATGAAAACCCAAAATCATCAAGTAGACTAGATGATCTCTAGCAGTCCCTTCCAACTCCAGCAATTCTGTCATTCTGTGATTCATTCTGTGATTCCTAACACTCTGCAGCTCTCTACTTGGTGTGAGCAGTGAGTGGGTTTCAGTGACTGCAGGTGCTAGACACAAACAAAAGCCTCAGCCACATACCAGAGTTGTCTTTATTGGCCTGATTCCCGCAGTCATCCTCACCATTACAGTGAAGTTGTTGGGGCAAACACTTTGTGATATTGCCACACAGAAAGTAGCCCAAGGGGCACCTGACCGCACCTCCAGAAACATGACCTTCCAAAGAGTCATGGATGACTAAGCAGAAAAAGAAAGAAGACACATACTTTAAGATATGCTTTTAATTTTAAAGATCTTTGAGATTATGCTTTCATAAAAGCTCATTTGTATTCGAATATCAAGTGAAAAATGCGTTTGAGTTAATTGGACATGCAATTACAATAGTATATTAAGTACTTATTAACTTGGCAAAAAAACATTCATATAGTCAGATAATCAAAATTTGTTTTGATATAAAGCAAGCAGGTAATTCCTATCTACACATCCTAGGAGTAAAATGGAAATGGTAATCATACAAGAGAAATTACCTAAGGCCACTATTTAAAAGGACTGCTTTGCTTTGCACTAGTAATTATTATAGCAATATACCAGATGAGATATCTTATCTCCTATAAACTATAGTTTTACCTAGAAAGGTTGGACCAGATGATCCTTGAGGTACCTTCCAACCAAGCATTCTATGATTCTATTCTTATTAATACCTAGAGAGCTGCTCAGGTTCAGAAAGGCTGCTGGGAATATTTCTGAGAATGTATTTTTGTATTTTTGAGAGTTAGACCCCTTGGCATCAGCTCGCAATAAAAAGAGCAAAAGAGTTACATCAGCAGAAAAAAGCTCTCAGAATACACAATTTGTGCAAGTCACAGGTAATTTATTAGTAATGATGGACTAACCTGGAATCAATTATTTAAAAAACTTATTCAGAATATAATTTATTAATGTTGCTACTGCTCAGAAAAAGAAGCATCTCACGTTGAGAAGTATGAGTTCCCATCATGATAAGGAGAGGGCACAGAAATTGGTTCATTTTTGTCTGTCTGTCATTTGGGTCCTTAAGTTTTAGTAGGAAAAACTATCATACAACTTTAGCATGATTTCTAGAGTGTCATTTTCTGTGAAAATTTCCTGCCCATAAATAGTGTGCCAAATTTTGTAGTAGGTTTGTCATCTGCTCAATATTCTTCAGAGAAAGCAGCTGACTCTTGGCTTCCCTAATTATTTCTTCTTCTAATATTGTTTCCTCAGAGGTAGCTTGAAGAGGGAACAAACCCCAACTATATATAAATAATCAACTAAAACCAAACATTTCTGTCAAAAAAATGTGAAGCATTGGAACAAACAAACATAATTTCATGCAAATTTCTCTCTCTTAAAACTGGCAAGATTTCAATGAGCATTTTCTGACAAATATTTTATTTCACTGAAAGGTGGAACACTGCTTTTTTTGTGTTGTTACGAACCCCCACTGGAGAGGAAAGCTGGGAAACTGCCAAACATCTCTTACCTTCTGTGACAGTGGGTAGCAGTATCAGCACACACAAACCCATATTCAACTAAATTGTTCAGTTGAATTCTAATCTCCAGCTAATCACTAAGCTTTAAAAAAAATGTATCTCCCTATTCATGTTTTATTTCTGAAAAATACCTGTATGATGCAATACAGGTGAATGAATGAATGAATGAGAGACTTGAGCACAATGTACTATCTACAAAGCTAAATGAGCTATGGGGCTCATATTCTATTAAGTATTTCACCCATGAAACTCTCAGTTACAAAGAACCTTTAAATGGAGTTTTGGAAGTCACTCAGGATGGAAGATGAAAGAAAAATGTGTTGTTGTTTTGCTCTATGACATCCCAGGGAGAAAGCTCTTCTTCTTCATAAGACACACAGCTCCATGAGAAGATGACAGCAGGAGAAGTACCAGCAGTCACAGGTTTGTTTGTAGCAGGTATAGTTTGTGCTCAACATAGAGCTGCAACCTCCTGAATGAAGCATGTATGTGTTGTAGGGGATAGGGAGAACTTTCATCAGTCCTGCCTCAAGACTGTATGCAGAAGAAAGCATACCATCTCTGAGTCTGTGCATGAGAGCTGGCATCTTCTGTGTGACTGGCAGTATCCAGATTAAATTCTTAGTATTTCTTAATGGGAGATAAAACAAATGGGAAGAGGTGTTCCTTCCTGACTTCTTTGGAGGCATAATTTGAAGTTAATAATGAAGGAAATATGGAGTTAAAATACACAGTCCCTAACTCAGAATTTGTAAAGCAGCACCTCATTGTCCATTACAAGCCTGAACAGATACTCTACCTGGTTTTACCGAGGCACTGATGTTCCTGAGAAAAGCCAATTCTGTGGAAAAGATGCTGACCTGTTACATAATGAAAACAATTTCATAGAATCATAGAATCATAGAATCATAGAATCATAGGGGTTGGAAGGCACCTCGAAAGATCATCTAGTCCAACCCCCCTGCCAGAGCAGGGTCACCTGGAGCACATCACACAGGAAGGCGTCCAGGTGGGTTTTGAATGTCTCCAGAGAAGGAGACTCCACAACCTCTCTGGGCAGCCTGTTCCAGTGCTCTGTCACTCTCACAGTAAAAAAATTTTTCTGATATTCACCTTAAACCTCCTGTGCTCCAATTTGTATCCATTACTCCTTGTCCCATCACTGGTCATCACTGAGAAGAGCCTAACTCCATCTCCCTGACACTCACCCCTTACATATTTGTAAACATTGATGAGGTCACCCCTCAGCCTCCTTTTCTCCAAGCTAAAGAGACCCAGCTCCCTCAACCTTTCCTCATAAGGGAGATGTTCCACTCCCTTCATCATCTTTGTGGCTCTGCACTGGACTCTTTCAAGCACTTCCCTGTCCTTCTTGAACTGAGGGGCCCAGAACTGGACACAATACTCCAGATGCGGCCTCACCAATGCAGAATAGAGGGGGAGGAGAACCTCTCTTGACCTACTAACCACACCCTTTCTAATACACCCCAGGATGCCATTGGCCTTCTTAGCCACAAGGGCACATTGCTGGCTCATGGTCATCCTCCTGTCTACCAGGACCCTCAGATCCCTTTCACCTACACTGCTCTCCAGCAGGTCAGCCCCCAACCTGTACTGGTGCATGACATTTCTCTTCCCCAAATGCAAAACTCTACACTTGCCCTTGTTAAACTTCATCAGGTTTTTCCCTGCCCAAGTCTCCAGCCTGTCTAAGTCTCTCTGAATGGCAGCACAGCCTTCTGGTGTGTCAGCCACTCCTCCCAGCTTGGTGTCATCAGCAAACTTGCTGAGGGTACATTCTGTACCCTCATCCAGGTCGTTGATGAAGATGTTGAACAACACCGGTCCCAGTACCGACCCCTGAGGGACTCCACTAGTCACAGGCCTCCCACTAGATTTTGCTCCATTGACTACAACTCATATGACGATGCTGTGGAGCAATATGAAGAATGAGACATTTGTGTACAGATGCTTCTCAAGCACAGCCCTCCAGGTCTCTCATACACCAGAAAAGTGAATAAAAAACAGAAAAATCTTCCCTGGACTTCCTCTCTGAGTTTCAGGTCCATACATTCTACCTAGATCTCAGTTTCTGTCTTTTTTGCAGACAGGACAGTAGGGCAGTCTGATCTGTGCTAGTTTTCAGCTGGGGCATCCAGCAGAACTCTCTGTAAGTGTCATGGCTCCTTTCTGCTGATTTTAAGAAATTCCTCGCAGGTGGCTCATTCTCATTCTGTTTTACTTCCCTGCACAACAAGGCTAGGCATATCCTTTACTTAACCTGGCAATGAGAAGTACTGGCATGTACTTTTTACTGTAATTACTCTCCCTGACCCAGGTTTTATGCTTGTGTGGAGACCCTGTAAGTGAAAATAATTTACCAGTGTCTTTCCATTTACACCTTGTCTTCAAATCTCCACCTTCTGTGTGCAAACAGGCCAGTGTGACGCTTATTGAAGACTACAACTAACAAAGTGTTCTAGGGGGCTATCAAATGTCTCTAAGGTAAGGCATGCATAAAACATGAGCACATAGTAGTAAATAACTGGGCTCATCTTCATTTATTTAAAAATAATGATGGATGTTTAACTGGCTTGAAAGGGTTACTCTTTCACCCCTAGCTTGTTCTGAGCACCGTGGGAAAACAACAGGAGCACTGTTTGGTTTAAGGGATGTAGTCATGCAAAACCTTTGCTGTACTTATGGAGGAAGCTGGAGTGTTTCAAGAAATAATGAAGGTGTGAATCATCACAATTCTGAGTTGTCTGATAAGAAAATCTTGTAATCTCTTGTAGTAATGTAGAGACTAGAATTGCTGCAATTCTCTTTATAAATTGTGCAATAAAATATGGAATAAATCATTGCAAAAGAATCCAGGATTATCAGCAGTCTCTTGCTTTTGCTATCAGTATTTCTGAATGGTGTTCTTTAAAGGCTTTTAGCTGTTAGTTTAGTTTTAGGATAGAAGTAAACTAATTAGGTTTGTGGGCGTTTTTTTCACTTTATGGTCTGGTCTTGGCAAGCTTAGAATACACTTGAGGTCAAACAGTTCATTTTCAGTTGTGCCTCTTTCCCACCAGTTCCGGGCTACTCTCCCCCGCCAGTTGCGGGCCACTCTAACCTGCCGTCCACTGGGCACTGCGGAGGTAATCGCTGGGGCAGCGATTGATTTTGGCCGGTACCGTCTCCACCCTCTTCATCCTGCCTTCTTCACACTGTCCGGCAACTTTAGCAGCGAATCTGAGGGTCCCTGTTCAGGCGCCAGTTGTGGAAGGATAAACCATGGACAGACACACAGGAATTAATGTGATTAGGTGGCTGACAATTTAATCTGCACTCCAAGCTTTCTTATATAGCCTCTTGTTACGTACACGCTACTGAAACCACTCTTGTCATTGGTCAATTCTCATAAAGCCTGCCATGACCTAAACAGTGATTGGGTTCCTAGCACGCACATGCACAGTTGTGACTCTCCACCTCACTTCCTTCTTTGGCACATCCAGAAGTTGTTTACTTTGCTGCTCACTTTTTCAGTTAGTATCCATGGCAATGGCCTTGGTGAGGCCCTGATGTTTACAGTAGAGGCTGGATTGCTCACATGTCCACTGCTCACTAAAAAAGCCCTCTACAGGTTACTTACACACAGTGTGAAAAATTTATTTTGTCTTCAGTGGCTCTCCAATTTAGTTCAGTTTACTTCTCCAGTTTCAACATTATAAAACCAGTTTGAATTAAGTACATAGCAGCATTGCTGGTTGCTTTCAACTCCAGCTCATACTGAAGTTCTAGCATGTCCGGCAGTCACCGTTTGACTCAGGCTTGACAACAATGCTCTTGATCCCCTCCCCCTCCCACCCGGGTACGAAAGAAGAGAGAGAAAAAGAGAGAGTCTTTACTGGATTGAAAACTAAACTACACAGCTTTAATTAAACACTTATGACAAAAGAAAAGATATACAATTATATACAAATATGTTCAGGTATGTGCAAAAGCCTCTCGCCTCCCCCCCCGCCCCAGCAACTCCCACAACACTCTCCTTAGTTGTGAACAGTCCCAAAAAATCCCGGAGCTGCTGCTGGAGAAAGTGGAGAGTGATGAGGGTCAGGAGAGCTCGAGCCCAGGGGTTGATAGTGATAGATAGATGGAGTCCTTCCTGGACACCGGCCATGGACAGAAACGAAGGGAAGAAGAAGCAGGAAGGAAGTTGTCCTCTGTGATCTCTGACCTTCCTATAAGCTTATATAGATATATGGAATGGAATGTCTCTGGCCAATGTTGCTGTCTAATTCATCCTCCTATGGGAAGAAGGAAACTTTCACCAAGTTCACAGCACAGGCCAGGGCACTGAGCAGAGCCTTTTATGCAACTGATTTACAGCTGCCCTGCTCTCTCTAGGCGCAAAGGATCATCCTTTTTTTTATATATTAGGGGTTTTGGGTGAGGTTTTTTCTCTTACTCACTTACTCATAGGCATCACTTAGACGCCTATGCCATCACTAACATTTCTGTTGGAAGAAACATTGTCATCTCCTAAACTGCAGAATTGTAGCACAAGTTGGCCTGTGAGACACAGTCTCAACTGCACCAACTCTGTTCTTTCTTCCTATAACATGTATGAAAGGAAGAAACATTAGAAGCTTTGTTTCAGTTGTGTCATAGAATCATAGAATAGTTAAGGTTGGAAGGGAGCTTAAAGTTAATCAGGTTCCTGCCACCCTGCTATGAGCAGTCACACCCCACACTAGATCAGATTGCAAAAAGCCTCATCCAACCTAGCCTTGAACACCTCCAGGGAAGCACCTTCTACAGCCTTCCTGGGCAACCTATTCCAGTGCCTTGCTACCCTCATGATGAAGAATTTCTTCCTGATATCTGACCTAAATCTCCTCTCTTTCAGTTTAAAACTATTACCCCTTGTCTTATCACTACCCTTTCTGGTGAAAAGCCCCTCCCCAGCTTTCCTGTAGCCCCTTCAGGTACTGGAAGGTTGCTATAAGGTCCCCCCCGAGCCTTCGCTTCTCCAGGCTGGACAGCCCCAACTCTCTCAGCCTGTCTTCATAACAGAGATGCTTCAGCCCTTTGATCATCTTGGTGGCCCTTCTCTGGACCCTCTCCAACAGCTCCATGTCTTTCCTGTGATGAGGGCTCCAGAGCCGTACACAGCACTCCAGGTGCAACCTCACCAGAGCAGAGTAGAGGGGCAGAATCATCTCCCTCACCAAGTCAAAATCATAAGATATCTGATGCAATTCTCTGTTAAGAAGAAAACAGCTTCTGTTCTAACACATGTCCAGCAAACGTAAGCAGATCCATCTTCAGCCACAGGGCTAATCTAAACCAGAAGCTTCCCAACCGCATTTTTGAAGGTAGGATAAATGGAGACCTGGTAGCAGTGGTGAAACATCACTCACATCTTGGGACTTCTATGTGTTGCATTCTATGTGTCCCATGTAGTAACTGTTTGGAGTTTCTGTCCTTTAGCAATACCTGCTTGTTATATTTATTTGTGTGAAAAAAACCGGTGTAGGTAAGTGCTGCCAGCAGCAGCGGCTGCATTTCCAGCTAAAGATGTAGGAGCTGAGTTAAAGGCCCAAATACCCTGAGATCTTGGGGTTGTAAGGTAGGTTGCCTTAACTGAGTGATGTGATGGATGTCCATATGATTGTGCTGAGCTGCTAGAGGAGCAGAGTGTAAGCATGAATGGGCAAAGAAAAAGAGCCTAGATTAGGAATCCAGAAAAGGAAGACAAATGAGAAACATGCTTGTCATGGTTTGGACCTAAGATGACAGCAAAGAACCAGCCATGTAGCTGCACACACAGACACACTAGGATGGGGAAGACAAAGGCCAACTAGAAGCTCATGGGTTGAGACAAAAGGCGAAGACAGGTCTTCACTGATTAAGGTCATGGGCAAAACAGACTCAACTTGGGGAAAAATAGTTTAATTTCACACTAATCAAATGCACACAGGACGCAGACAACACAAAGAGCCCTTCTTCCTGGGCTCAAGTTACTTTGTTTCTCATTCCTCTACGTGTTTCCCCCCAGTGGCACAGGGGGACAGGGGATGGGGTTTAGAGTCAGTTCACAATCTGGTGGTTCCTGCTACTCCTTCCTCTTCAGGAAGAAGGATTCCTTACAGCCCTCCCCTGCTTCTTAATGGGGTTGCTCCATTAACTTCTTCATTAGTCCTTCCCACGAGGCCAGGAGTAAGCTGCTTCAGGGTGGGCTTCCCACAGAGTCAGGGGCTCCTTCAGGAACAGTTACCTCTCCTGCTGCAGGGTCCTCCACAGCTGTATAATCCAAGCCCACTGGCAGCAAATACAAGTTCACCCCTACTGGTTCCTTCAGGGAATGTTCCACCATGCTCCTCCATTAGTGCATGGGGACAGCTGCCATCTCACCATAGGTTGCAGGGAAACTTCTGTTTGGGCACCTTCTTCCCCTTCTTCCTCACCAAACACAGGCACAGCTCTGCCTCTCCAGAACAGCTTTTTTTTTTTCTGCTTGTTCTGATCAGGTCTTATATCAGTTCTTCCATATGTTAATCAGAGAGGTGCAACTATTGTCTCTCTAATGGCTCCTTGGTTGGTTTTGGAGCAGGGAGAGCTCTTCAGCTTCTCTCTGGAGCCACCACTGGGGCCCCTCCCCCACTACAAAAAAACCTACCAAACCAAACCAGGACAATATTGAGCTGGGCAAATGCAAGGCAGAAATCAGTGGTGACTAGGACATGCATCGATCCTTGTCCAAAGCCAACTTCCAAATATTTCAATCTCATCTCTTGTGTAAGAAAAACCACAACTAAACAACTGAGGAAACAATGAGCACTGTCACTTCTCCAGTCCTGCTCCACATAGGGAATTAAAAATTCTGAAAGTTATTATCTGCTTAGCTTGGACGGTATGGGCTTCATATTTGCAGATGGTTTGTGTGAACCTAAAGGTTTTTGTTTTCTTTCTTCTACCAGACTTAGTAATAATGCACATACATGCACAAATATACACAAGCACATACACTCACATCTGAGTCCAAAGAAAATTATAGTTATTGCAAAGGCATAAATTAAAAAATGAGGAAATGCTAGAATTATTGTTACTGTGGAAATGCTGTTTGCACTGTCTACATGTAAATATTATGTACAACAATAAATAGTATACAATAAAAATAAAACTAAAGGATATATCATCATTTTGAAGTTATCATAAGGGAGCAGTATTAAAGTTTCATGGGCAGTCTTCTTTCAGACATATATACACAAGTAATTTTTTTTATAGAACTGCTTGTAAGATATGAAATATATTGAAAAAATACTTTGAATTTTTTATTTTCCAATTGCACATTTTTAAAGTTCTTTTCAGGTTTGTTTGTTGCTGTTGTTGTTGTTTTATTTAATATATTGGAGTAATTGAGATATTAAAGATTAGCTCTAACAGTGTAACTATTTGGAATAAGCCATGACAGCTAGAGAAAGTCGTTACAAACGACTTTGATGATACAGTATATTTTGCATATAACAATGTCCATAATGGCAGCATATTCTGCTGATAATAATAAGCAAATACAACAAGGGTAAATGTTCTGTTTAGGCATGTCTTTTGAATACATCCTTGTATCCACTCATTAGAAACTGTAACATGTCTAAAATCTCTAATTCCTGAACTGCCATGTGCTGAACAAATATTTTTAAAGTACAGTAACAAACCGACTTGTCTTGCAGGATACATGCTGTACTTCAATTTAAATCTATCTTCTCGTAATTTTTCCTCATGAATCACTTCTCCCCCCACTGACAAAAGGTTAGCATTTAGCACTCCCTGCACCTTGTTGCACCATCCTTGCCTATTCCAAAATGTTGGAATGTCATCTGGACCAGTCTGCTCTTTTCTTGTTCTTTGATATCACTAGCAATAAAAATGAAACTGGCCACTCAAAAGTGGCAAGTAGTGAAAGGTAATTACTTGCACAAAAATTAGATTAGATTTTATTTCTCATTTCAGAAGTATAATTTCACGCTGCTGGCTGCCATTTCTCTCGACTGTTGAATTATTATAGATTTTTTTTCACTACTCAGCTGCCTTTAATTTTAGATGTTGGTTGGTTAAAGAGACAGTTAATTAAAATCTTCTTTACATAGGAATAAAAGTCTAGCATGGCATAATAGTTGGTAATGCTACCAACAGACTTCTTTATAGTCAATATAGCTCATCTGCCCAATGAGGTTGTAGCAGTCCATGGTAAAGCAGTTTGTCTTTCACAAGACCCAAACAATGTATGATGGTAAAGCACATTCATTATCAACCAAGTGTCCTGGTTTAAGCCATGATGAAACGTCTTGTCTTGGTCTTGGTCTGGTCTTGGTCTTGGTCTGGTCTTGGTCTTGGTCTGGTCTGGTCCTGGTCTGGTCTTGGTCTTGGTCTTGGTTTGGTCCTGGTCTGGTCTTGGTCCGGTCCGGTCTTGGTCTGGTCTGGTTTGGTCTTGGTCTTGGTCTGGTCTGGTCCTGGTCTGGTCTTGGTCCGGTCCGGTCCGGTCCGGTCCGGTCCGGTCTGGTCCTGGTCTGGTCTGGTCTTGGTCCGGTCCGGTCTTGGTCTGGTCTGGTTTGGTCTTGGTCTTGGTCTGTTCTGGTCCTGGTCTGGTCTTGGTCCGGTCCGGTCCGGTCTGGTCCTGGTCTGGTCTTGGTCCGGTCCGGTCTTGGTCCAGTCCAGTCCGGTCTGGTCTTGGTCCAGTCTGGTCTGGTGCTGTCCGGTCTTATCTGCTCTGGTTCGGTGTTGTCCGGTCTTATCCAGTCCAGTCCAGTCTAATCTGGTCCAATCCAGTCCGGTTCGGTCTAATCCGGTACAATCCAGTCCGGTCCGGTCTAATCTGGTCAAATCCAGTCCAGTCTAATCTGGTCCTGTCTGGTCCGGTCCAATCTGGTCCGGTCCAGGCTAATCCTGTCTGGTCTGGTCCGGTCTAATCCGGTCCAGTCTAAACTGATCCTGCCCGGTCCGGTCCAACTCCAACTGCAGACTTCCATAACATAAATCATAATATTGCCCTGAATCATTAACCCCTGCTGTCTTGCATGGTCCAAAACAAGAAGGTTTTTTGTAATGTGGCAGCCAAAAGTCGTATTTCCTTTGACTGGCAGAATGGACAATGTACTCGTTAAGGAAATAAGTACTTAAGTACTAAAGTCTCCTGGGCTCAGAATAAGTAACAGTACTTAAATTTCAGAAGCCTGACTTAAATCCCAACAACACAACGGTTTTGGGGATGAACATGTCTCAGTATCTGAACTCACAAGCTTCCTTGTTTCTCCATAACGTCTTCCACTTACATTTTAGAGGAAAGTCACTTTCCCTTTAAGACTATCTGAATTTTATTAAGGCACACTCTGAGCTCTCTTCTGTATTAAAAGAAAAAAGTATTGATGTTACTTTAGGTTTAACAAGGTGTAAAGGAGAGCAGAGTCAACTCATCGGCTTTGTGAATGTAAGACAACTTCACGCTTGACAGGCATGAAATTAATGATTAATTAGTTCGTTCACTCATTCCTCACACAGGAAAGCAGATACCTAAGTCCCTGTAGCACACACTGTAATGAAACAGCTCCTCCTCTCACTCAGTGCTAGAATAAAATCCCAAGGATCACCCAAGGACTCGTTGCCTCCATACCCTTTCAAGGACTCTGTAACTAAACTGCCATGTCAGTACATCTGAGAGCTGCCAATACATTCACCATCAAAACACATGAGAGCTGCTACTCGATGTCAACATGAGCTGAGGCTGGCAAATGCAGAACAGCAGAAGAAAAATCCTTATACATGAAAAGGATGGTTGCATCTATGCTGCACCTACCCAACATGGAAAGAAAGTGCTGGTATTTGCCTGTGTTGCTATAAATTTGTCAAGGTTTCTAGGGAATGCCATTGCCCGCTTTCACACCCTAGTTTATTGGGACTGCTAAGAACTGTAACATTTGTTTGGGAGATAATTGCAATCACCTGCAAACAGTGTGAGTGTCAGCTCACAAGTTTTCAGGTGCTGATTTAGGGGGCAATCTCTTCTGGGAAATTGGTTTTATTCTTCTCCATGAAATAAGGGAACTGTGTGCTGGGGTGATAATTCTAAATACTTTTCTAAAATCCTCTTGCTCCTTCTCATCCAGCCTTTCTTCTTTCGAATCTTTCTGTAAGTATATAGCATTCAATCTCAAAAACCTCTATATGTGAAACAGGACCTTTCAGGTACGGAATAACTTAGCTACTTTCAACTCCTGTTACTTGGGGTGTATTAGCTGGCTTTTCCTCTGGGTGAAGACCACAATGAAAGTTTTCATGTGATTCTTTAAGGTGGGCGGCTTAAAAGTTGTTTAGAACAAGCCTTCTGATTAATTTTTAAAAAGAATTTCCACCATGTATTGATGTCAGTGCCAGAACTCTGCTATCCAGCAATCTGTATAAAGTCAACAGTTGCTGGTCCTGGATGTAACCTGCTGATTATTTTTACTCATAGTTCTTGGGAGGACCCAAGGCACTACCCTCACACTAACTCCTGTCAGTGTGTTTCATCCTGGGCTCAGAATAAGTAGCAGTAGCTAAATTTCAGAAGCCTGACTAGAATAAACTGTATTCTGCAAGGTTTTAATATTTTCATGAATGCACATTTAATTGTGCACATTACTTCATAACAGAGCAAAATATAGGAATAAGCATCATAGACAATTTGTCATTTTGAAGAATATATTTCCTCCTTAGTATTTGTTGGCCACAAGACTTTGTCACTTAAGTTTGTTACTGAAAATTGCTTTTCTTAGCAAGAGAGTAGTTTAAAATATATATTCCACATCTGGAGAAACAAAATGGAGATAGTTTTTCTAAGTGCTTTTTGTTGAACTGAAAGCCCCTTAAAAATTGATCAGAAGAATAAGAAGTTGGATTTCTAAACCAAACATATGTAATGTAAAAGTAGTGCCTATAACAGATTTGCTACTTCCACATAGAATTTTTTGTCTTATAAAAGAAAGTGTATTTATTTCCACTTTTCTATAAGCAAATTCAGCACAATTAATATCTTCATTATTTTAATTAGGCAAGTTCTCTACCATTTTCACAGTGTAAAAAAGTCAAACCACATATATAATATATATAATTTGGTTGTGTGTTTTAACAGTGCTGACATATAATAGAACCTTTTCTAAAGTAGTTTCTGTCCAATACTCCTGTTGGTATCATGTTCAACTGTTACACACTCTTCCATTTGAATAAAATGCCATGAGACTTCTGGATCTTCCATTAATCTCCTTCATTCACATGAAACATTTTGTTTTCTGAGATTTCAAGCACCACTCCAACCACATATCCAGGCTCTTTCTTTTGCTTCACCCTAACCCAAACCCAAAACCTACTTTCCAGCTCAAGCTGTTTGTGGCATACAACCCACAAGGGTCTAGTTGACATTCCACAATTTATCCACTTGATATTGAATTTATGTCTAGCAATTTGGCAATAAATATTCATTTTGTCTTAGTTCTGGGCTCCCTTTTAGGGGGTCATGTTTATTCAACTTCTGAGCTGAGAAAAATGTTTACTACCGTATCATTAATTATGAACAAAGCTTAACTTGAGCAATAAATAAAACTCAGGCTTGACCATCTGTAAAATTCTGTTAATCAACATCATGTCAAGTGAGGATCCTTTAGACCCCCTATTCTTGAAGACCCCTGTTGTGGCTGCAACTCTTAAAGCATTTTAAAATATACAGCAACATAAACCACAGGCCAGAAGCTCTAGTGGAAGTTCATCAATTTATACTGGCATAACTTGCTCTCCTTTTCCGAGAAGTTATAGAGAAACTTCAGAAATATACAGAAATAGGCAATATAAGAGCTAACACATGGTAGGATTCACAAAAGGGCAATAAGAAATAATAAGAAATAATGAAGTGAGATGATGAAAGGAATTATTAGCCTTGAAATGTTGTCCTTGTTTCTAAGATTAGAAAGTGACTTCTGGCCCATATATTGCAGTAGAAAAATCAAGGGGAAAACAAAACACGTATTAGTCAACATAATGTAGGTAAAATCAGCTTCATTGACAAGATATGAACTTCCAGCTTTGAGAGTGAGACAGTGTGGCTTGGTCATAGCAAACTTCAAAAGAAAAATTATTGGAACTGGCATCATTTGCCTTTGAAATCTCAAGCCTTTTTTTTAAAAAACAATTTCCACAGAAAAATCACTGCAATTTGATAGGCTGGTATTTTGCATGAAATAAATATGATGTTGAACAGACCTTCAAGGATGGAATGTTTACTAAAATTAAAAAAAAATAATAACAAACCACGATAATTTACTGGTAAGTTGGCTAGAGTAATGCTTGCATGGGAAATGAAATCTCCCAGACAGGACACTCAGCCATGGTTGAGAGGCAACAGAAGCCTCCATTGCAAAGGTCCCTGCTACAGCATCTTCAGCTGGATCCGTCATTCCCACTGATGCATCCTAACTACATAGAGACCATGTCTTAAATATTTTAACTATGTACTAATACCATCCTGTGTGACCATTTCTGCAAAAACAACTCTATTGACTATTTACAAATGTCTTCACTATTTAGGATTTGATCACTTCTGCAGTGGGAATCACCTATATGAGTTTTTGGGACCTTTCACCCAGGATGTTAATCAACACATTTAAGCATAAAAATTGGACTACACCCAGCAGGAACTGCCTTGGAGATTTTCAAGAACTGTCTAAAATTCTCATCTGATTGGGCTCACGGAACAGTCAAATACTCAGCTGTGCAGGTTTGCCGGTTTCAAGCTGGCCCACTGCCTAAATCCAGCCTGTATCTCATCTATGCAAAGACGAGTTGGGATGTTCCTGGACCATGAGTGGAATTAATTCATTAAGTGCTCTGGGTGTGCATGCAAGTGCAGCCCTGATGCCTAGCTGCACCACAATTGGAACTAAAGAGCAAAGTTGATTTTCGTATTGATTATTCACCCATAATTTAAGTCCCATAGGTCTTGCCACAATAAGTGCTCTATTATTATCAGCAGTCTTTTTCACAACTCTCCAACTGAGTTTTCCTTTCAGTAACCTAGAGGTGAAAGAATCCTCTCGAATTCAAGTGATCTGCTGAATGTACATGTCTTCATTTGTTAGTTTTGCATTTTCTGTTATGGTTAAGTAGTACAGTGTCTCAGACTGCCCTTGTCCCTATTTAGTAGATTTCACCTTTTATTTTTAATTATCATGTCATACAGCTATTTTGTGTCTTCATAGGCTATTCTGTGTGGCATTACAACTCGTAATTTGCTTTCTTTGCATCTCTGCAAAGTGGAAGAGCAAGACTAGAAAGAGTTTGGAAGTCATGATCTGAAAGTTGTAGTAAAGAAGTTGGATTTCTTTTCTGAATGATGTTATGAAAACACTGAAGGTCTTAAGAGCAAATTAAATTAATATTGACATTACCTGATTCCAGCTCTAAGGTGGGGTAGATTAACTGAGCTCTTGAAATCTCCTTCAGTCCTGCATTTTTGTTCATTTGAAAAATTTAACTTACTATCAAAATCTTCACTGTAGCAATGGCAGAAAATAGTGCAACCATAACTCCTTTTGAGAATCCCCTTTCTGAGACATACATGACCTTTTAGTATTACACTAATTGATACACTTTTTAATAGACTAAAGTGCCTAACTCTCAAAACTAATGTACACTGTACACGAGTGGGATGTAGGCTTATTTCAGGGAAATTCCCAAAAGCCATAACAGGATAGCTTTTAAGTTGAAATGACAGTCATAACGATCTGTGCTCTTAAATCCTTTGGATGCTTTTGAAAATCCTTGCCTTAATTTTCATTCCTGCAATGTCACAGTGACATCCAGTGGTCAGTAAGATTACTCTTAAATTGGGCTCCGACCCTCCCAAAATTCGAGGGCATCCTTCCCTGTGTACACTACAAGCCAATGCATATGTTTCATGCCTGTTAGTTTTCACAGAACTGGTGCTTGATTAAACATTGACTCTGCACTTGAAAAAGTCATGAGGACTGTCAGAGGCAAAAGGAAGGTTCCCCATATTTTTGTACTATAGATCACCCTCCTTCCCTTAGTCCCTCTTTCCATGATTCCTGTACTGGCTGCAAACTATTTGAGGCTGCTCCCTTAATTCCATGCTCCCTAAATGCTAATAAAGAAACCCAAGTAATTTAATGTTTTCACTGCAGTAGCAGCCTGGAGGTCTACCTAAGTAGATCCAGTCCAAAATAAGGTCTCTGGCCTTTAGATTCTGCACCAAACATGCATCATTAACACATGTAAACCAGGTGAGCAACATTAGATCAGCTGCATGGCTACTAGTCTGGCAGTCCTTGTAACAGTCACACACAAACATTTTCGTATTCTCAGCAGAGAACTGTGAGTCAAAGGGCAGAAACTGGTAAAGTAATTTTGTCCAGAAAGAGGAGAACAAAACCTCTAAGGAGAGGTTAGGGTTCAGCAAAAAGGTAGTCCGTACCCGGTCACTTAGAAGAAGGGCAGAAAACAGATCTAAAGACTTTGGCACTGGTAGCCAAAACATCTTGAAAATGCCAAAGGTCAGTCTGTTTGGCAAGACTGAAAAGTGAGAAGCTAAAGGTCAGATATAAGGTCTCCAGAATCCAAGGAGATTTTAAGAGGCAGCTGGAGAATTGGGAGCAGCAAGCAGGTGGAAAGGCTGATTGAGGAGGTGGTCTGGACCACTGAAGGGAAAAGAGCCAGGCTGGCACAGTGCTGCTAGGGAGGAGAGGGAAGTATCAGAAGGAGAAGGTGGGAGAGAAAGACAGAATGTCCAAACCCACACAGGGCAGAATTCCCCAAAGATATTCTCCTAAAACTGTCATGCATGAGGGCAGAGAAGGCCTCAGTTTACACTTCTTTCCGAGATTTTAGCAATGTGTCTTCAGAACAGGCAAACAGAGAAATGTAATCTGTAGATGGGAAGGGCCTCCAAATATCAAAGGTGCAATAAAATCAATAAATCCCCACAGTGCCATGTCAGCAGTGACAGCAAAGGATGTCCTAAGGGACAAGGGAAGGGAGCACTGGAAATCCAGATGGCAGTGTCATGCTGCTCATGTTAAACCCTCCTCCTACTCCCAGGCTGACAGCAGAAGCCAGAGCAATAGCACACAAAGAAAGGGAGCTGTCAGCAAGAGAGGTGGAAGCTACCAGACACTGCTGGAGAAAAGCTTTATATTTCAATATAATCATAATAGCACAAACTTTCCTACACTCTATGCCTATGCTACTGTGGGAATATGTGTCTTTATTTATTAATTAATTATTTATACTGAAATCTTGTTTCCACAAAGCTAGGTCAAGTTATTTCATTTAGAAGAAGATCCTCCACCCTTACATATATGGGGCAGAAGAAGAGATGAGCAAAAGCTTGGCAAAAATCTGAAGGAAACTTAATACCAGGGATGAGGAAAGTGGAGTTGGATAGTGGGTGGGACAGGTTGGAGATACGACCTCTGCTGTTGAAGAAAGGAAAGGAAGAACACAGTTGTCTTGGCAGATGTGGGATTTGGACTTAGACACAAGAAGGGAGTGAAAAAAAAAAGGCTGGATGACCATCTTCAACAGACTGAAAATATCAAGCTAGGGAAAATGGTTCCATCCAAAAGGAGGAAGAACAGAGGGAAGGAAGAAAACCAATGCAGAAGCAGGAAGTGCAAAGAAGAAACAGCATGAAATTGAGAGGGGAGGGAGAGGGGGGAATCTTCCTCTTAAAAATATAGGTTACTTGAGTAAGATATCCTAGTCAGAAGGACAGAATAGTTGAGGTTGGGAGGCAACTCTGGAAGTCATTTGGTCCAACCTTCTGCTAAGGCAGATCCACCTAGAGCCACTTACCCAGGACCATGTCCAGATAACTTTTAAATATCTCCAAGGAGGAAGACTCCACAACCTCCCTGGGCACTCTGTACCAGTGCTCAGTCACTCTCACAGTAAAATAAAAGTCTTTCCTGATGTTCAGAGTGAGCCTTTTGTGTTTCAGACTGTGCCCATTACCTCTGGTGCTGTCACTGGACACCACCGAAAAGAGCCTGGTTCTGTATTCTTTCCATCCTCCTGTAAGGAATTTATATACATTGATGCAATTCGTCTGAACCTTCTCTTCTCTAGGCCAAACAGTGCCAGATGTCGCAAACTCTCCTCATAGAAGAGATTCTCCAGCCCCTTCATCATCTTCATGTCACTCCACTCAACTCCCTCCAGTACACCCATGTCTCTCTTGTACTGATGAGTCCAGAACTGGACACAGCACTCCAAGTGTGGCCTCACTAGTGCTGATAGAGGGGTAAGATCACCTACCTCAACCTACTGGCAATACTTTACCTAATGCAGCCAAGGATACCATTTGCCTTCCTTGCAGCAAGAACACATTAGTAGCTCATGTTCAACTTCGTGTCTACCAGGGCCCCCAGGTTCTTTTCTACTAAGCTGTCTTCCAGCTGAGCAGCCCCCAGCATATGCTGCCTGGTTGTTCTTCCCCAGGAGCAGATCTTTGCACTTCTCTGTGTTGAAATTCATGAGGATCCTGTCAGCCTGTCAAGGTCCCTCTGGATGTCAGCACCTATTGGCCACTCCCCCCCCAAGTTTTGTGTCACCTCCAAACTTGCTGAGGACACACTTTGCCCCAACATCCAGATCACTAACAAAGACATAAAACAGAACTGAACCCAGTATCGACCCCTGGGGTACACTGCTGGTTACTGACCTCCAACTTCATGCCACTGATCATCACACTCTGGGCCCATCCATTCAGCCAGTTTCTAATCCACCTCACTGGCTGCTCATTCAGCCCATATATCATCAGCTTGTCTAAGAAGATCTTATGGGAGACAGTCCTGAAAGCCATACTGAAGTGAAGGTAGACAATACCAACTGCTTTCTCCTCGTCAACCAAACAAGACTCTTCATTATATTTTACCAGGTTAAGCAAGCATGAGTTATTACTGTATTACCAGCACTGTTAGAGACATGCTCTGTGCCTAGTTTACTCACTGATAATATGAGTGTATTAATAATTATTCTCCTCACAAGGGTCCTATGTTAATTAACATTTGAAAAGCTGTCTGGAGATGTTCAGAGTAAATGCTGCTATTCTGGGTATTTAAGAAAAAATAATATTCTGTTCTCAAATGTTCTCTATATCACTTGGCTTTATAAATCTCCAAAGTATTGAATCCCTTGAATAGCTATAAAACAAGATACATACATTTAATAAAATTAGGATGTAAAACATACTTCTCAGACTTCTTTTAATAAATGCACTTTTACTAAATAAACTGTGAAACTCAAGATTTTGTCATGACATCTTTCATTTTAGAATGTGATAATATTGTCTATTTTTTCTCAAACAAATCTTAATTTACTATGAGATATTCAAAACTATCAATACTGCCACTGTAATTATCAAGCATGTATCAACTCAAAGCAGAACAACACTAATCACTCAGCAGAGAGGTAGCCCTAGCACATTTCAAGGTTTGACAGTGATTCCCAAGTTGCTTGATGTTGCAAAAATTATTTTCTCTGTAATCACAATTACAAGAGATTAATAGTAAAACAAACATGTCTTTCCTTCTTCAGGAATTTCTTGTTCTAAGTCAGTCATATTGGAATATCAGAGAGAAGTAAAGATTGCACAGGAGAAAGACTCTGTAGGGAATCAGGAACTGATTTGATTTTTAGATTCTTCTCATCCATTTTCAAGGCTGCACAGGAGATTAGTGTCAGAGCCAGGACTAAGACCACAGAAAGCCCTGGTGTTGAAACTCCTACACTGAACTAATAGATCAAAACTCCTTCTGGGAAGTGTGATCACTTTGGGTAACAGAATGAGCTTGTACTACAGTTCCTGGAAGGAATATTGTGTAAATAACTTTCTTGTCAGCTCCTGTATTTAAAAGAACTATTGTTCTTTTCTTAACTCAGTAACTAATGTTACCAACCTTCTTCTCATGACAGTTTCACTCATTGTCGTTGAAGAGACATAAGGTCATTATGGGCGGAGCTGTGGACGCTATTGAAGGAGCTCCCCTCTAGCACCGGCTCCTCTGCTGTGCCTTGATAAAGCATTTCCTTGGGAAATCATTAATTCTTATCATTCTGATTCCCAATCTGTTGCACTGAAGAAACACAGAAGTTAAACTTTAATGTTCTTTTTTAAAAAACAGACACACTAGATGCCTGCAATAGTACATCTGTTTGATGAAACACATGAATAATTGTCATTGGTTTCTATATTTCATTGCAGCTTTTAAAACTACAAAGAATAAGGAGTTGTTTTCTTAAAAGGGGAGCTTTGATTGTGTTCAGAGCATTGTCCAAAATAGGTTATAGTCAGGCTAAATGACTTGCTGCCATCTATTGACCATGTATCTTAAGATGTCCAAGAATTTCAATTGATGATGAAAAAGCAATACAGAAAACCTACCTTTGTGTAACAAAGTCAAAATAATTTGTATGTGCTCCCTTCCTGAGTTTTCACTAAAAGCTAGTGCCAGCTGTTTTTTACATTGCCTTTCTCAATGTTTTAGGTTTAAAATAGCAGCCTCTCCTTCCATATCAGAGTACGTAAGTGGTGAACCAGTCTACTTTCAAGGACATCAGACTGATGCTAGCTGAGCTTGACAAATGGCTTTGTATAGATTTGTTGCTCATGCCAAATTCCATCCCCTTCTCTAAAACAGAACAAAGTAAACTAGCATCGTATTTTCCTACCCAGAATTATTGTCTTGTCTCCAAATGAACCCTTTTATATGTGTTTGTTTGCCAAGGCTTTAAAAAAACAAATCACTTCTTTATAACAGAATTGTCTCCTTGGAATAATAGGCTTAGGCATGATTTCTGATAGAGCAATAGCTCCTCTGTGTGATAGCAACAACTTGCAGCATGAAACAGAGGCCCATTCATTCAGGAGGTTTCCATTAGACAGACAGGTACATAAGAAATTAATTCATTTTTTGCATCATTGAGGTACTCAATTTAAACAATGTTTCTCTGCCTTTAGAAGGTAACTTTATTGCATAACAAATTAAAAGGTAACTTTCCTTTAAGATTTGAGCAAAAAAATTTCTTGGCATACCATTATGCATCAACCAACTGGTCTTATAAACAGTGAGTTAAGAACACTAGCAAGTTAAGACATTCTTTTTTTCCTATAAACATTTCTTCAGACAACTGTCTGCTCCAACAATGGTGCTCAACAGCCATCCTCATTCATCTCACCTTAGGCCTGCATGTAGAGAAGAACAGTGGTGCAACACACCAAGCAGCACTGATTTGTTATCAACTTTTTCTTCACACAGTTAGATCAGAAATACAGCTTTCTGGACCATGTCTTGTTCTCGGTGACACTCATCTTCATCCAAAGTAATACCAAGGCCTCTGTCAAGGCACAAACATATTCAAAAGCATAATTTGTCCGCCTAAGTAAAGCCTCTGAATCTGTGCACTACTGAAGTGAGCAGAGACAAAAGGCATGTAAAGCAGTATAACAGAGCAGAAAATCAGGCTCAGAGCTCACCAATCCAGGCATGTATTTCACCAACTGTAGTGATGAAAAGAGGCAGATATACCTAATTTTCTACAGAGGATAGACTCCAGTGGAAAATAATAGTCGTGCAAAGTACAATAGACAATTCAACCTCTGAAAATCAAGTATTTCCATTGATCAGGATGGATGCACAAGTCTGGATCAATTGTTTCAGAGCAAGGAAAACAGAGGCTTTATTACTACATGTCCCTCAAGTTTAGCAAGTGTTGTTGCCCCCTGCCATTCATGTATGAATACTTGTATGAAGAAGTATGAATGCCTGAAATGTGGGTGACTTCAGTGTTTGGCATTAGGTGTTACGGAGTCTAAGCACTAAGTCACACTAAGTCTAAGTCACTCTGCCTGCGGGATTTACAATGCAGTCAAGAAAGCAGATACCCTCCCTTCATCTTTAAGCATATGCAGAATACCTAAGGGCACATGGAGTGACTGAAACAATTTCTGTTGGCACAATTGTGTTGTTCTCCATCCTTCACCCTGTTCCATAAAGTGGTCACTCCATACATTTGTGCCTCACAATACTTTTGGGTAGAACTGGCCTTTTCCACTAGTCAGCTGCAAACACTGCCTTCCCTGGTAAAAGAAAATAGAAATCTCCCTCTTTGAAGATGGAAGATAAAGACTGAACTAACAATTTAATAGCACTCTACCAATTCCCCTGATTTTAGGAGACAATGAAATAACTCACTGAAAGCAGTTTTCATCCCCTAAAAACAGGTAGCTAAAGATGTGCCTCCAGACATGGAGAGATGCTTGTGGTAGGCAAACATGAGTCTATTTAAAAGCCTTCAAGGGTCCCAGCAAGAAACTGCTTTAGAAAACAGCCATGTGTCACTAAAACAAACCTGGTAGCCTATGCCCACTGCTTCTTAAAGCCAAGATTAAGGGCGGCTTCTTGAGAGGTACACTTGGAAAAGAAAGGCCTCTTGTCAGCTGCCTTCCTGTCTTAGAGGACACATACTTTTTCTCTCATCCACCTGACTAGCCTCAAAGGAGCAAACTGGGCAGACAAACCTCTCAAAGTACTGGCTTCAATTCTGTAAATTTAATTGGGGACAAAATGATTCCTGGCTGATAACCTAGACTGGATTTGATCAGCCCATATTTATGAGGCATCTGTCAAAGACAGCAACACAGAAAATAAAATTATCCACTTTGATATATCAGCAGCTTCATCTAGAGTCAGAAATTTCTCGGTGTTTATACTACACACCTTTGAGGTCATTTTTTTTCTTTTTTAACCAGGAAGACACAACACACACCAGTGTATTCAGAAGCACCACCAGCCTGGTCTCAGCTAGCACAATAACATCATCATTGTATGACTCGTTAAAAGTGCTATTTCCTTGCATTTATTCTCTTCAGAAGTCATAGGCACTACAGAGGTTTCATTGCCATAACACAAAGTGAATCCTGAATTGTCATGGTTCCTAAGAGCAGTAGGAAATACCCCATTATAGGAACCCAGCCAGTGCTATATAACTGAAGAAAAGGGTACAATATAGAATCTACAGCAATGCAGTTCAGTTCATGTTTGAGAAATAGCTCTGTTTCTAAGTGACTGGGCTGAAAAACATCAACACTCACACTTGAATGCCCTATACATTTGCTTCCCTCAGATAATGCTAAGCAGCACAGCTGTCAAAATGGTTATAATTTAAAGAGAGCATTCAGAACATAATGTTCTATATTGGCACCATTGCTGAGGCTAAACTTTAGGTGATAATTATAATGTTGATCATCTGAGATGAAATTGTATCACAAAAACTACTCAAAAAACAAACAACTAATGTGTAAAAACAAAACCCTTCATAAAACTGTCATAAAGAAAATACAGATATAAACATGAAATCTTTATTTAAAACTGTGAAATGTAGCTTATAAATGTTTTTTTAAAAAGAACTCAGAAATTTATTGGTGTTTAGGATAATATTTTAGAATAATTGTTGAATTAATTTAATGAGACTGAAGTTCTGCAACACAAAAAAAAAAAAAAAGAAAGAAAGAAAGAAAGAAAGAAAGAAAGAAAGAAAGAAAGAAAGAAAGAAAGAAAAAGGTGGGGGATTAACATATTCCCCTTCTGAATTTTTTTTAAATGAGAGGTCAACATTTGATTCCTAATGTTCAATTGGGCAGTCCTTCACCTCCAAAGTGTAAAATACTGGCAATGTTAGAAAGTTGTTCTGGAAACTTCAGTCTCCATGGTTTGCATATTGTTTCATTTCTCTTATATTGGGCTATCAGGGGATGGAAAAGGTCATGCCTCATTTTAAAATCTGATCAGTACACACCCAGCAAAAACTGCCAATCACAAGTGAGCATTAGGAGAGTTTGTGGACCCTAGACTAGATGAGCACTATGCTGGATGAGACTCAAATGCACAGGTAAATCTGGGGAATTTGGTGGCTCACATAGTGGAGGTCCTGCCTGGTATGAACAATGAACAAAGAATCTGACCCTTAAGAAATATTACAGAATCACAGGATCACAGAATGTTTGGAGTTGGAAGGGACCTTAAAGATCATTGAGTTCCAACTCCCCTGCACTAGAACAGGCTGCTCAGAGCCCCATCCAGCCTGCCCTTGAACACTTCCAGAGATGGAGCCCCCACAACATCTCTGGGCAGCCTGTTCCAGTGTCTCACCACCCTTACAATGAAGAATTTCCTCCCTATCTCTAACCTAAATCTTTCTTCTTCCAGCTTAAAACCATTATCCCTTGTCCTCTCCCTGTAAAAAGTCCCTCCCCAGCTTTCTGTAGGTCCCTTCAGGTACTGTAAGGCTGGTATAAGGTCTCCTCTGGAGCCTTCTCTTCTTCAGGCTGAACAACCTCAACTCCCTCAACCTGTCTTTATAGGAGAGGTGCTCCAGCCCTCGGATCATTTTCGTGGCCCTTCTCTGGACACGTTCCAACAGGTCCACATCTTTCTTGTGCTGGGGGCACCAGAGCTGGACTCTCTTATTATATTGTTATTTTATATATGTTTATTTTATTAATTATTATTAATTATTATTAATTATTGTTTTATATACATTATTATATTGTTATTATATTGTTATCATCCAGCAGTTAATTTATCTATTAAACCTCATTTTTCCAACCACAGAGCTGGCTGAAAACTGCAAAGTAAAAATTACCTAATAAATTAAATGAATCACAGCAATATTCACTCAGTAATGTATTTGAAGAATGATATTTATCTGGGAGCAACAGACACCCACAAGTTAGTTCCAAAGGGTAATGTTTTTAAAAGTGTCTAAGTAAGTGAATTAAAAAACCTCACTTCTGAAAACTTTGAAAATGCTTAAAGAAATCAAGATACAGCTTCCATGTCCATGTGTTCTGGTCACTTTGCCCTGTCAGTCATCACTGGTAGTGTATAGGAAAACTCTCTCCCTGATTCAGGGGAACTGAAAAGCTGAACCTCTAATCCAAGGCTGAATTCTGTCCACTATCATTGAAGCTGAAGTAGGGACTGGCAGATACGTTTGCTCCAGTCCAGCTTTCCATGGCTTTTACATGTGAGACTTGCATTACTGTTACTGTTGGAAAGATACCTGGCTTCAGAAAGCTGTGTCTACTTACAGGCTCCATTTCACCAAGCCAAGCTAATGCCAAGAGGTCGAATGAACTCTTGCCAGCCAGGCATTGGGCAAAAGGGGCATAATTCAGGCAAGAGGAGTTATTAACTCTCAAAATCCTCTGTTTACCTCCCGCTTGGTAAATAGCACAATTAGGGTTGTAACAAAAGTATTTTATTGGGCAACAAACAATTACTTCTTACAGTGGAGCCTCGAGATCTTTATAATTTTACTCCAGTATGTTGTATGTCTTTGGATTTATCTCATTTGTAAATTGCTAAAGAAGAGAAATGCAGAAGTCTTCTTCTCATCTTGACCAGCAGGTGATTCCTTACTGATGAAACAGCTCACCCTGCTGGTTAAACGTTTCCAAAGCTTTCAATTGATTTAATGTGGCATTGAACCTGACTCACTTTATTACTTCTGATGGAAGACCTTATTTATTTCAGAGTTCTTGTGAGAGTTAACTCACATTTCTCCATCTCCACTGACAAGAAAATAACTTACAATTGGTTTACTTAAGAAATACATTGGAAACAAAGAAATGGAATGAAGCACCAAAGTATAAATCCTCCACAGGATTTATGGCACAGAAAAGTGATGTTCCTGCAAAAGAGAAAGAAAAAGAAACCACTTACCTCCAGTAGCTAATATAGTGTAAGTGCTATTCAGGGAGCAGTTACTGCCTTTCTACAAGTACTAGAGCACCTTCATGCACAGCCTGAACCTATATTCTACTGTAAGTGCCTCAGTTCTTAAAACCCCATTGTCCATAGAGTTGAACAGTAGGAGATGCTGGTTCTGAACACATAGACAGGTTATCTATTTGACAACAGCCTACAATGTGTAGCAGACACAAATTATTACTCCTTTGATTCTTAGTATCATAAGAGTTACTGCAAAGGCAAATTACTTGGTAATCCTGCACATATGATTATAGCATCATGTTAGAAGCACTCTTATTATAAGAGAAGTGCTTTCTTGATCATAATCCCTTATTTGCAGATACCCGTGGCACTTTGGGGAGGAGGAAGGGGGGTCAACGTCTCAATGGATTGAAAGTTACCATTCTTCATATATTGATGGAAAACTCTTTTTTACAGGTTACATATACAGTGATTCTTGAGCAGTAACATGAACATGCAAATTTATTGACAGTATTTTTAAAATACCATGGGGTTTTTTATCTTGGCACTTGAGGAGATGAAAACAGGCTTAAAAGTTCTAGGTTTGTTTTGGCTTACAGAGAGCATGACATGGAGAAATCTGAGGGGAGGGAGGAAATAAAGGTTGCTCTAGTTTGCACTGGTGACAGCCTCCAGGCAGTGCTAGATTAGGGGCAAGACTAAGTAGAAAACAAATGACATCTGCATCCAGTGTGTCTGGAACAAAAAAATCAGCTCTGCCACACCTGAAAAAGGAACTCTCAGAACTGGCCAGAAATTCAATACCATTCAATACTGGTTTCTTAGTTACATGCCAGGCACTAGTTTCACCTCTTGTGGCATCATTTAGCTTTGAAACACTGTGTACATTTGAATATATATACAAACAATATGCATACTTAAATCCCATTAATCTTTGCAGTATCCCTTTCATGAGGGACATAAAGTAAAACAGGTAGATGAGACAATAGCAAAGATGAAACACAGCTTACTGCCTGCCCTTAAAAGACTGCTGGATTTGAAAGCAGGAGACCGGTAAAAAATCAGTACATGACTATTACATCAGGATCATTGCTGAAAGTTACTTTTAGGTAATTAGGTTCACTGTGAAAAGCATCCACAGCTTTGAATAAAAGGGCAGGATTTAGTTACCATTACAGATAAGGGACTATACACAGTCTCTCTATGCACAAGGTCTGGGTCAGTGTGGAAGCCACATGAGGCACAATGCTCAGAAATTTAGACAAAAAGTGTTCTTCATAGTCCCAGAAAAAGTGCATATATGAGCATGTGGGTGTGTGGGTGTGTGCACACACAGGTGTATTGGGCCAGAGAGAAACACATTCTCTAATTTATGTTTCCAAGATAATTCACTCCTAGTTTTTGGGATGCTACTTTCTACTAACTGTAAACTTGCCAAAGGACATAAAGGTCTCCCAGGTGGCTTTTCACCCTGGAGACCACACATCTTAGCATTCATGTAATATTATCTTACTGCAAAATATCCCAGCAATTCTAATTCTTCTTCCTTTTTTCCCTTTATTCCCATGAAACGATAGAAACTTTTCTAATGCAAAATGTCATACATATGAATTTCAGCTCAGAACAATATAAGGGGAGAGAAATTATGATAATTCAAACATTCTTTAGCAATATAATTAATAATATTATTCTATTACATCAGTGTGTCTGACTCTCCAGCATGGATGTGGTTACCAGTGGAGAAGGCTGGGGAACAATTCAGGAATGGGCTGGGTGTAGAAAGAGTAAGAACAGCCACAGCAATCAAAGGGACATGACATATTGACACTACAGGGAGTTGTTAACAACGCAGACACCATGTACTCTGACCCTTTTTCTGTCAATGGCAGAACTTCACTAACATGGTGATCTGCTGACTTGGACACTGACATAAATCCCACTGGACTAAAATTAAGATTTTTCATTTTCCCTAGTTGGTAATAAAACCTAGAGAAAGGATAGAGCAGAGCATAACAAGGGGACATGATTCACCTAAGACTACACACACCTGGCTGTACCAACCCATGTTCTTTCACAGCACCTGAGGTCAGACTGAGACCATGACCATCATGATAGGAACACAACCAGTACCTGCCACCTGCCTGAACACACTTGCTGGACTGCACTCCAGCATTTAGTTTGCTTAGTCCAAACAAACGTAGAAGTGAGAGGTGTTCATGTTGTTCCAAAGGGAGCCAAACAGCCTCTCTCTTCAGCAGGTCTCCAGACCCAATTCTTCCTCATCTTGCAGCTGGGAGTGACTGAGTGAGTCTGTTCATCTACCTGTCAACAATATCAAGACTTTCAAGTCCTGCAGATTGTGTGTAGTATGTTTTTAAAAAGCATACATCTTACTCTTAGGAAGGTTTCTTAACAATAATGAAAATACTGTCATTTTATTGAAATGTCACCAGATGACAACAGCATGCATTTACCCTTCCTTTTTAATCAGCCTTTCCAGCAGACAGATGCCATAAAGCACTACAGGATGCAATGCCTGCTGCAGAGCTGAACACTGACTCTCCCTCCTGCTTGTAGAAGGGATTTCCCTGATTCCTCAGCCCCTTTTTGAAGGGCTGGTTATTCTCCCACTAAAGTGGGGACTCAGTATAAACCAAAGCTTAAAAGTGCTGAAGTTACTGAGCTTTGCTTTCTGTTTGGGGTGTGGAGGGTGGACAGAAGGCTGAGCAGAAGGTTTGTGGTCTAACAGCCATTTTATGAAGGGAGAGTGATAAGAAATTACGCAGCACATGGGACAGGAAGCAGAAACTCTGGTTATATTTCATGTCATGGGGAAGCGAAGGGGAGAAGGAAATAGTCAAGAAGGTGTCTGAATTGAAAAGTAGTTATTGAGACTCCTTTTTCAGAAGCAGCTTCATCACATATGTAAGAGAGGAATCTGGCAAAACCTGAGCAGTTCTACAGTATATTTGGCAAGTTACTGAATTTTTTTTTTGATTGAAGAGCCCATGGTTGGTGGGTTCCCCACTGTCAAAAGTGTCTAATCACATCAGCATGCAGCTTACTTTTCACAAGAAAATCTAGCAAAAAATGGAAAAGAAACAAGACAAAAGCACAGATCCAATCAATGTATCACACGTGCCATCGGCAGCAGCCAATTTTTTTTATTCTTGTAGTTCAAATGGAAACAATGTTCTCAGTCACATGATTGGGTTTCTGGTCCTAGGCTCATTTTGAATTCAAGAAGTGCTGCCAGTTACAAGAGATATCATGACATGAAGTCTTAAGTTACTTGCACAAAACAAACAAAAGCCAGGAGTCTGGGACTGGAGGAGTGTGATCTTTCAAGGTTTTTGAGGGAAACAAAAAAAGGAAAAAAAAAAAATGTTGCTATAATTTTGACAACATAATTTAGAGGCTTTTATATAGAGCAATCTACACCTCCACCCCTCTCCACCTCACCTCCCCCTCTGGTATTGTCTTGCCTGTCAATTATTGGAAGAAGAGCCTGTTCTTTTAAAGGCTTTTAAATTATTAGAAATTATTTTGAATGCTATCTAAAAGCTCTTGAAAAGAAGAACACTACCCCCACACATAGACACAGCAGAAAGTATTTATTTTTATTGCCAACTTAAATGTGCAGGAGTAATGTGAGAGTTTATCTGGCTAATGACATCGAGGATGACCTTGAGTTTGAGTTGCAGGAATATTGGAAGCTAAACCTAATGCTCCAAATGTTGAACACATGACATGGTGATACCCATTTCCTTTGGTACCTACAGTACTGTGAGGGTTGTATGGAAAGACTGAGGGAACTTGGGGCCATGACAATACAGCAAGCAGTGTTGCTATTAATATATGCATACCAGCGAGCAAAGCAAGGCAGCTGCACCATTTTGCCAAGTAAGCAACTTCGTTGTTAATGTAGGGTTTGTTTGCTCTGATACGTAACAGAGACATTCAAGTTCCTTCAAACCATCACTCTGACTGCCATTGAAAGATATTGTATTATAAATTTTACATTATAATAGTGTTTACTGGCAGAATAAATTGCATACCTGTATTGAAGTGATGGAAAAAAGACATCACTCATTATCACATTCAGCAGCATGCTGAATACAGCAGTGAACAGTGATAATCATGCCAGCTAAAGCGATTTTACCTATGAAAAGTTGTTCAGACTTAAGAGTGAGTGACTGCTAATGTCTTACCTGAAGCACAGCTATTTCCTATTTGTTTCTGAGAAGAACCTCACAATTCATTGATAATGCACAGTTTTCCTAAATGCAATATATGTTAAAGGTATAAAAACTATTTCTCAATTTTCTTCACAGCCCTCTTTCATCTTTATAATACCTACCTTGCATGTTGCCAACTGCTGTTATTCCACCTTTCAAGTGGCCTCACACAAATTACAAATAAGCATTTGATTCAAATGTTGCTATACAGTTCACTCCCAGTCCGTCTGATCTCTCCTGAAAGGGTTTCTGAGACAATGCTCTTCTCCAAACAGAACCATATGCCACCTGAAGAATTTTCATCTGGAATTTAGCTTTCAATGGAGACAGGGTGATAAAAGCCAATTCACTTGTCTTCACTTAATTTTTTTTTTCATTATTAGTGTCCCTAGATGAATTTTCTCTTGCTTCCTCTCCCTGCCAGTAGAAAATTAGGATGGGCTTCATCACCAGTGAGGAAACCTTATTTTAGGCACCAACATGTAGGATTTTATAGATGGGTGAGGTGCCTAAGCTTCCAGTATAATCCATGCAGATATAGACAGTGGACCCTAGATGCAGTTCATCTGAAGCAGGTAGTAGGGGTACCTTAGCACATGCTGCCTGGTCTTCAGCTGCTGAAGGAAATACATCTCTCTAGGGCCTCTGTTGTATGTGTCAGCTTCATGCAGAGGTCTTCAATAACCTAAAGACCCTGGAACAGTTCTCAGGGCATATGTTTAGTCAACTGATTTAGGTCCTAGACCTCCAACATCCCTTGTGAAAGTCAAGGCACCTCACCCACTTATAGATACCTATATGCATGTGTTTGAATCTCCCTCAGAAGTGAGATGAACCCCATTCGTAGGCCTCAATTTCACTATCCAGCTCTGTCTTTGAAGTTAAGTATAATTACACAGCACCTCTCCTCCAGACCTTTTATGATACAGTTCTGTTGGTTTTAGTTGGACTTCATGCTTTTCAGGATCAGGCCCCTAAAAGCTCTAATATGCCTGTGGCTAGATCTAGTTACCAAAGAGTAGGAGAGAAAACACAACTGACCAAGTTATCTCTGTTTAAAAGAGTGCTAAGCATCTGTGGAACCACGGAACAATGTCATATTCACCTTGCAATTAACCCGGGTGAAATGGGTGCTCAGCCCAGGAAGGAAGGTCTGGATACCCAATGTAGGTGCAGTGTCACTGCTGCTGCAGGGAGCAGAGGCACAGAGGGACATGGCAGAGGGAGGACATGGTAGGTCAGGCTCTGCCACAGGGCTCTGCTGGCTGAGTGGAGTGGCTCTTGGGACTGGCAGTCTTCTTTGCCAAGGAAGGGACTTTTTGGGTAGAAATTAGGTGATATCAGAATGGCAATGAAAGGGGCTTGCAAGGGTCTGGTTGTATAACTGAATATTGTATATAAAAGTGCCAGCATCTTGGGGGTGTTATTGTAATTAAACAGAAGGAAACATGGATTGTGTGAGCTAGAAAAAATGTAGTGAGGGGGTACTAATCTCCTGAACATTGCAGTTCTAAATAATAAGGAGGAATTAATTACTAAATGTCTCTCCAATTATATTCCAGCAGAGTACCCTGCTACATACTCACTAACAGAGCAATCCACCACCTCTTCAGAAAAAAATATTTTTCACATACCAATTTCTCCTGTTTCCCCCAAAAGAAATAGGAAACAGAAAGCAAAGACTAGTAAATAAAAGCAGCATTGTTCTGTGAATTTTCTTTTATTTGGCAATGTTGGAGAAAGGGAGGGGAGTGTTTTTAAAGACTGATGACCATCTCCTTCCCCCTGCTTAAATGACACAGTCTTCACTAAAGAGAGTTTGACTTGCCTGCCACAGGATACACATTTCTCAATTTGAATACTACAGTTCAAGCCAGTTGGTAGCCCTAATATCACGTTTCTGTTGACAAACAGTACAAAGCATGGCATTTCCTGTTGACTGAGTTGATATTCAACACAAAAACACTCCTCCACAGAGTCACAAGACAGACTTGAAATTAAAATAATTTTCAAAGGAAATTGTAGGTGAAAAACAAAAGGAGACAGATTGAAAATTGGAAGTAATGGGAAAATAAAGATGAGGTTCTAGCACTACATAATTGTTTTCCTTTTTTCATAATAAAAATTATTATCTCTCTAAAAATATGTCACCCATGCATTTACCTGCCTTTCTATTTGTCTATCACTTACCTGTCTTCCACCTGCCTGAAAGTAACAATCTATTTGGAAAAGCAAGTTAAATTGTCTTCCTCAGTGAAGGGAGAGGAGAGAGATAAAAAGGAGAGAGAAAAAATATGAAAAATCTTTGGTGTAATCTGAATAGCAATGAAGCAAAAGCTACTCCTTGATGTGCCTATGAATCCTGTAAATGAAGTGGCCCTTGAATTAAATTAATTTAAAATCTGGCAAATATTACTCAACTTGTTTGTCAATGTGCTGTATAATTATTAATTTGTTCATTGAGGCAACTATATAAATAAATAGAAAGCAGAATGGCATGATTAAACTAACACTAGAAATCCAGGGTCAAGGAGCCCTGTTATACAGGGATCTAAATAGCTTTCCCAGGTCCTATTTTTACATCTCCATACAGATCTGCAGTTCTGTAACTGCGAATTAATTGGCACACATTTAGATGCCAACAGAGCTTTTGTATTCTCAGTGCACATTTTGTCTTCTCAGAGTGAGATGTTAGTAATGGAGGTTTTAATATTACCCCTAGGGGAGCACCAGAAAATCTTAACAATTTCCTTCACTAGAGTATTTTCATTAGAGCTAAATGCTGTGCAATTTACATTTGAAATCAGATGTAGGGGAAGTATAATGTGACAAGACATGTTGCAATGTTAGGGGGTTTTTTGTTCAAATGTTCCTTATTTACTGCAATATACCTTCAAAAGATAAGCATGCAATTAAAATAAATATCTTGATTTTTAACCACTCTTAATTGAACTGTTATTGGGATAAAAGGAGCAAAAAATAGAAGTAGGTTTAAAAGGACCCAAAGCAAAAGATTAAAATATTACTCTATTGAAACAAAAATATTTCAAGCAAAATTGCTTCTGTGCAGCAGAAAGGAGTTCATCATAAGTAAATTAGACACAAAACCCTTCCTTTGTAATACTAATTCAATCTTGCAGTGCTTAAAATGTCAAGACCTCTACATGACTCACAGGAAAAACCATAAACCCCACCTTTTCCAACACACACCAAAAAAAAGCATTCAAAAAAGCATTCATTAATAAGGGTCTGAAGGGTCTGATGCAGTAAAGAGCTAGAGGACTAGAGCCAAAACAGGACTGACAAATAGCTGAGGCTGAATTTTGTTACTTGGTCTAATATAAAATTCTACTCTGCCATTGTCCACACCTGAAGGTACCCAGATTCCACCATTCAGAAGCTTTTTGGATAGGGAACATAATGGAATTGTATTTAAAATAATTAAGCAAGTGATAGATTTGAGACATAAAAATAATTAATATAACCTAAATTCTTTTTAGATTTGATAAATAAGTGGTTGCACATGAAATTGCACTTGTATATTGGAGAAATAATTCTAACTCTACTTTCCCTTAGTTCTGCCCACACTTTAGCCACATGCCCATCATAATCCCTCCTGTTTTTCAGGAGGTTGTTGCAAATATTGACTATGTTTGAAATGCAAGGATAAGTACAATCAGGTTTTTCAAGCCATTCTGAAGAACAGAAAGCATAGAAAGAACTTTCTTGCTTAGGGAGGAAGAGCCATTAAAGGGAACATGAGGTAGGAAGGAAATTACCTCTGTGACTTTTAGAAGCCTACAACATAGATTCTGTTCTTACCTGTTCTGTGGTTAAAGGCAAAAAATGTACATTTCTAGGACAAAGTTATTCTGACCTATTCTAGACTTGTGTTTCAAGGCTGTCTATGTAGAAAAGCATGTGCTAGGTCACAGATAGCTGGAATGAAGGAACAGGACATCTCTAAAGAACAAGAAGTCAAATATTACATCATGCTTTTCTTGGATGAGTCTATTGGCTGTGTCTTAAAAGCAGTATTAAAATAACTTGTAGTGAAAAAGAAAATTAAATTTGTGATTTTAAATTGCAAAAATTTCTGGTCCAGGTTTTGAGCTTAGATAATGTTACAAGAAAATAACTGAGATTAATTCTTCTGCTCCTTAACAATGTAATTCTTAATGCTTGACAATAGCACACAAAAGACAGAAATCCATGTTCAAGTGAAATATCTGTCATGCATGACCTAACTTGAAAGTACTGATGAGATCACAGAGGATGCATGGGACTACAGAAAAACAGGTGTCCTGAACTAAGGACATCTAAGGAGCATTGTGCCTCCAGAATACCCAACACAAGCTTCTTGTCCAGGTATCCTTATCTTACCACTGCCTTTGGTATCATCTGAGGGAGCTTCTACTCCTGTGAATGCCCTCCCAGGGCCATTCAGACTTACCAGATGCTTCATGACCTCTCCACCCAACAGAGGCCATGGCTTAATGGCACTAGTTGTCTCTGCACGAGTAGAAATCTAGAAGGAGAATCAGTCCATTCCACTGTCCACTTATCTGGTTCATACTTAATTGATTTGTCTGTGTTACAGGACACAGTGTTGAAAGCCTTGCTAAACTCAAGACGAGCAACATACACTACTACTCTTCTTCCAGTCATTTTATCACAGAAGGCTATGAGGTTGGTCAAGCACAACTTTCTCTTCATAAATCCATGTTGACTACTTCTAGTCAGTTTCTCAACCCTCATATATTCCAAAATGTCTTCCAGTATTATTTGCTCTATGACCTACCTAGCAACCTATATGAGGTTGGCCAGCCTATTTCCTCCTCCTTTCTCTTCTTGAAGATGAGAGTGACATCTGCTTTCTTCCAGACACATCCAAGAATACAACAAAGAAGAAATCTCACCCTCTCATTACCTTCAGCACACTAATAGTAAATCAAAACAAACAAATTGGGCTGCAGCTCCTGATCTGAAAATGCCTGTGAGGGAACTAAGGAGAAAACCTGTGCAATACAGGCAGGCTTGTCTGCAGCCTGGAGGCAAGAACTGAGGGAGACTTTTCAAATGGTTTGAAAGTCCACAGACATGGGACAGACATATAAGGAAACCTCCACACTGTCACTACAGACTTAATTATTTGAAGTGGCAGTTGATAGGAGAATAGACCTATTTGTATGAAGGGCAGAGGAGACATAAATTTAAAACTGAGCAGAAAGGAGACAGTCAGGCTGTCCCCTGCTTTGCTCCATCTGGGGAAAAGGAGGTGTCACTATATTCATTGTCCCAGTACTAGACAGTTATGCAGTGCAGCTTAAAACACCAGAGCTCTGAGTAGTGGGAAATGCTGGATCAAGCAAGAATAAGCACTGGCTGCAAGTCTTGGAGGCTATTGCATCAACTTCTGCTTCTAAGGTGCTTCTCCTTCTGTCCACATTCAGAGTCATACCAGTTAGCCTAACTAATCAACTAAATTCCAGAAAGATATTATTCTCTGAAAGTGCACTGGAAAGTGCCCATGCATTTTTTCCTCCTTTCTGTGAGCTCCTTTGCTTTAATTTAATAAAGCCCACACTTTTGCACTGAGCTTGTTCCTGCTCTGTTTAAAATCACTTGGAGTTTTCTCATTGTCTTCAGCAAGATGAAGATAAGATCAACCCTATCCAAACAAGATTTCTGACTGGGAGCTGATTAAATACTTCAGCAATTCTAGATAGAATGCTTATTTTCAGGGACTTAATACGGCCCATCTAATTAAAGTTAAGTGATTCCTCCATAATAAGTCTTCTTATGAGTGTAATGAGGACCACATAGTTGAGGATAAATAATTCTTCAAGATTATCTGAAATATGGACCCATTATTAAATAAAATGGCATTTAGTTAAGTGAGAAATTCTCTTGAGGATATAATCTCTCTTATGAAAAGGAATGTCTCGTATTATAGGCGGACTTGGTGAGATCTGAAGTTTATTTCATACTGGAAATTGACTTACTTTCATGTTGTCCATACTAAGGTTTGGCAACAATATCTAACCAATCTCAGCCTGATAAGATGACCGAAAGCCATTAGTCAGGAATGCAGACTGGCAGAGCAAAGGAGGCAGACAAGTTGGGACTGGAGCAGACACAGGGCTGAAATCCACCAGAAATTAAAATAGAATAAAATCTGGCTGAAATTACCCAGACATTATCAATTATCAATTCATCCTGTCAGCTTTCCGCTCCTGTTCCACCACTCACAGCCCATAGAAGTAGTATCACAGGTCCAGAATATTTGGCACTTTTGTGTGTTTACAGATTAAAATTGAAGCTTACTACTATGTCTAATTCTAGAATATATTCAGTTCCTACTTTAAGTGTCCATACACTGTTACTAGGTATGTTTTGTTTTCTTTTTCAGCGTAGTTGTAACACAAAAGTTTAATGAGAGGAAACAGAACATAAACTTTTCCATTAATATTTAATTAAATTTTAATATTAATAATATTTAGTTCTAAAAAACAAATGTTTGGGTTTTTTTTTTGCTTTCAGAAGAAATTAAAGCTGAGCATGAAAATTTCTCTTAATACATTTGACAGAAGAGCTACATTTTTAAAACTGACTATGAAAAACTTGTTTCAAGCAATAAAGACAATCTAGGAAATACAGGTCTAGTTCAAATAGTTGTTGCTTTCAAAAAATCAGCTTCCACTCCCACTTTTCCACCAGCACCATCAAAATCGACCTCAATTTTGCAACCTGCTGAATTCTCACGCTAGAAAGACATTCAAGTCATAATGAGAAGGAATAATAAAATCTTGTTCAAAGTATTTTTCAATAACATTACAATGAGTTTTCTAAAATGGTGGATCATGGACATGAACAAATAAATGGAAGAAATGTTTCAGTGCCACAAAAGACACAATCTCAAGTCTCATGTACGTGATGAACACTGATTATCATGGAAGCTCAATAAGCACCATGCTATTCTCTCCCAATAAGGTCCTCAGATATTATGGTGCTGCTCCCTGTCTTCCTGGATGATTACGGTTTCTCATTATTACACATATACCTCTATATAGGAAGAATTTAAACAGATTTTTTTTATTTACTTTTTTTTTTTTTCCTGTGATAGTACCTTGTTCAAATGAGGGAAAAGTCCTTTTCTCATTTAAAAAGTGATGGGGATATTTTCCTTGTGATCAAGCTCCCATCTTTAGTCTAGCTTTAACCACATTTCATGGGCACAAAACTTGCAAGCACATTTTGCAACGTAATTACTTGTGTCTGCAATCTAGTTACATAGATGTCTGAGCCCCTGATTGCATCCGTAAGTCAGGGACTTGGACATCTAAGTGATCTAAATTGCACCTCCACCAATTTGCACATAAAATGCCAAAAAAGGATAGAGCAAATAGAAAAAGAGTTCAGAGATGGATGATGAGAATAATTAGGGGCACAAAAAAACTCAGAAATGCAACAAAATGGTACAGAATTGGACTGTTTACCAAAGAGATTAGATGAAATGAATAAAAGAGGAAATTATCAAAGTAAGGAAATAAGGAGCAGGATAGCAAAGATACATGAGGTTCTTTTATCTTTCCCTTTATTATAATGCAAAAACAAAGAGACATTTCAAAAAATTTGATCATGGAAGATTAAAAATTTACACAAAATGGCACACACTTTCACACAACTAACATGTGAAAAGCCCAACCACATGACTTACCGAATCCAGCAGGACTTAGCAGAGGGTTGGGCATTGGAATAGTTTGCCCAGGGAGCTTGTGGATGCCCCCTCCCTGAAGGTGTTTAAGGCCAGGTTGGAGGAGGCTTTGTGCAGCCTGGTCTAGACGGAGGTGTCCCTGCTCATAGCAGGGAGGTTGGGATTAGATGACCTTTAAGGTCCCTTCCAACCTTAACCACCCTATGATTCTCTTTGCATTTAAAAATGCTCAAAAACATTTAAAAGACAAATTTCAGAGAAAAGCTAACTACCTTCCTGATTCAAGGCTTCAAGTACTTTTTTCTTTTTTTATATATTGAGAGTGAGGGGTGCAGATTAATGAAGACATGCCTGACACAGGATTCCTTGTACCTTTCCCCTCAGGTATATAGGCCGTCCCTGGTTTATGACAAGTTGCTAAGCAAGGTGGAGCCTCCAGGGAGTGCCACACCAGCTCATCTGCTCTTCCTGGGAGCACACACAAACACAGAAGCCCTCTCAGAAACTGTCACAGTAGGACTCTGTCGTGGTTCCTTGTCTCTCTCCTGCCTGGCTCACCAATAATGTTGTGGTTTGGGCCCAACACAACAACAAAGAACAGCCCCATGGCCGGTCACTCAACTCCCTCCTACACACACACTCTGGGATGAGAAGGACAAACCTCATGTGTCGAGACAAAGGACAAGGAGGGTTCTTCACCGATTAAGGTCCCGGGCAGAACAGACTCAACTTGGGGAAAAAATAATAATGTAATTTCACACTAATCAAACACACACAGGACACAGACAACACACAGAGCAGGGCTTGCATGTTACCCCACTCCTCCCTTCTTCCTGGGCCAAAATCCCTTTGTTCCCGGTTTCTCTCCCTCCTTCCCCCCAGCGGCACAGGGGGACAGGGGATGGGGTTTAGAGCCAGTTCACAGGCCGGTGGTTCCTGCTGCTCCTTCCTCCTCAGGGAGAAGGATTCTTCTTCATGGGGTCGCTCCCATGGGAGAGAGTCCTCCACAAACCTCTCCTTCATGAGTCCCTCCCATGAGGTCCAGAGCTGCTCCAGCCTGGGCTTCCCACAGAGTCACAGACTGCTTCGGGAACAGCCAGCTCCACTGGCCCGGGGTCTTCCACAGCTGCATAATCAGAGTCCACTGGCAGCAAATCCACTGGCCACAAAATCCAAGTCCACTGGTCAAGTTCACCCCTCCTGGGGCCTTCAGGGAATGTTCCACCACACTCCTCCACGAGTGCAGGGGGACAGCTGCCATCTCGCCATGGGTTGCAGGGAAACTTCTGCTTGAGCACCTTCTTCCTCACCAACTACCAGCACTGCTCTGCTTCCCCAGCTCAGCTCTTCTCCCCTAAGTGCTCCTCTGCTCAGGTGTTACCTCAGTTCTTTCATATGTTAATCACTGAGGTGCATCTATTGTCCCTCTAATGGCTCCTTGGCTGGTTTTGGAGCAGGGGGAGATTCTCAGCTTCTCACCAGAGCCAGCCCTGGCTCCCTTCCCCTGCTTCCACAAAACCCACCAAACCAGAACAGACTCAAGAGGGCTGTAGATTTGAACCTTGCATCTTTGTTACCTGGGTAATCAGAAATGTGACTGAGAAGTTAATGGATTTCATAACAGGCATGGAAATGTCATTATACTGTTTAAGGAACTAGGATGTGAAGGGACATATTTTTACAATAAAATCTGCATGAGACAGATTATTGGAAGAGCCATCAAATAGGCTTGGCTAAAAACATGCACTGTATTCCATGCCAAAGAGAAGAATTGTTAAACTATTTTATTCTGACATCAGATTTTTTATTTATAAAAAAAAAAAAAAATGCGAGAACTACACACCCCTCACACTCTTGGCTGATATTTTGTAGGTCAAAGAAGAGTATAAGGAAGAATTCAAGAGAACTTGGAGAGAAAGAGAGGTGGCTAGGACAAGCAGAGGTACACAAAGGAAAACATTAAGTGCTCCCCCAGTGCAGGTCACCAGTGTGTGAGCAACTAACCATGTTCAGGTAGATCCTACTTTTCCAAGAAAACATGTTAACAAACCACTGCATTTTCATGCCAAAAACTGTTTTGCTAAAAAAATGCTGGTCTGTTAGATGAGTTTCTCTGCTTCAAAGCCAGAGCTTACCTAGGCTGGAATGTCTTCCCATACAGTTTAATTAGGTGGTACAGCTGTGTTAGTTCTTCAGTGGGATAGACGGAGACCCATGTGCCAAAAAAACAGACATAACTTGGGAGTCAGGACATTTCCTGAGCTGTAAGACATGTGGGTACAAATCTCAGCTAAACATCAGGCAGGATGCAGACTTGGAAAGAGGTCTTTTGATATCTTAAGAGGATCTCCCTAGAGAGCTGTATGAGCAATTACTCATTGCCTGTCTTTTCAAGGCATAAAACCTGAAGCTAGGCTACTTTCTTGACCACCTTGGCCCTACCTGGTTTTCCAGCCAGCCTGGCAGTTTTCAGCAATGCTTCTTGTGTGTACCTAGTTTTCCTCTTATACCACAAACTGGAGATTTGGATCAGGTCTGTAAAATCTAGGGAGCCCCAATGCACAAAAAATGTCTTGCCCTGGATAGACTTCGTACTCCATGTGCTGGTACAAATGTAAAAAAGCCACAAAGATGGACATGTAAGAAATGTAATGCAGGTGAGTAGAGGAATAACTTCAGTTCCCAGCTACAGCCATAATCCTTCTATGGTCACAGGATCCAACGGAGCAATAAGAGATTAAAGGGGTTGTGATAAGAGATGACAACAAAGATGCTCATTTGGCTGACGATGTGAGGGGGAAAATTACAGAATAGGAAAAAATAAAAACTATTAATTTTTTAATATATTTATTTTTTTTATAGAGGAATTAGAGGAGAGATTCAAAGACCTGAACTATACAATCAGAGTAGTAGAGAAAGTAAGTGATTTTGACAGGTCCAGGGTCAAGGAACAAGAAAGGGAAGAAAGAATGTAGATTGAAAGTCACTGCAGTGCTCAACTGCAGCTGAGACAATGGTGGAATGAACACAGACTTTAGCTTCTGGAATTAAGAGTTTAAACAGTATCTGAGATGTAGAGACAACTAGCAGATTATGGCAACTGTTTTAATTTCATAGACAAGGCAATTCAATATGAAATATTTACTTCTTCTGATTTCTTCCCCTTTGTATGAGTGAATAGGTGCCAGATTGTTTGGTCAGCTTAAACTTATTTGAAACTGAAGGGCCTAATTGACAACTTTCATTTAAAGGCAAGCATAAGAACCCAGGATGGTCCTTTTGTCCACTGAGATGTTGAATCAATAGCCACTCATTGACAATATGTGTGACAGTCCAAACAAAGGGGTGCTTCCAAGGCTAAGGAATTTGTTCTGATTCTGGGGAGGTTTGAAAGTCTGTAAAACAGAAAAGAAAGCACAGTTGTTACAGCAACCTGTAAGGAAACACTAGACACAGCCTAGATATGCAGATCTCTGAAAAACTGGGAGAGAAAATATTCTCAGCTGATTGATGGTAAAAGGGCACTTGGACGTGAAAGCAGAGAAAGAGTCTAAAAAGAGAGAATTTTAGTCACCCCAGGTCAAAACTGGGGCAGGGACCACTTTCTAAATGTAAGAGCACAATCAAGCTGTGGTGTCAGGAACGCTCTCAATACTATCCCAAATCATTAGAGCAGATGCACCTACTCTGCCCCTGAGTCTGGGGCTGCTTTGTATTGAAAGACAAGGCTGCAGCTTGGGGCTGAACTGGGGGGGTGGAGGGGGAGGAGAATACTTCTCTGTGTTGGAAGACAAGACACTTCACCAGCTATACAGAGACACAGGCTGTTTACCAGAGAAATGCACAGCAAAGTGGTGTACATAGCAAGCTAGATGCTATGATCTAAGAGCTTGTTACATTAGAGTATACTTAAGTAGTATCAGAGACATTCAGCTGAGCAAAAATGACATCTTAAAAAGATTTCAACATTCACCAGTTTTCCCATACCCTACCACTGGATTATACTCGGTTGAAAACAAGTGGTCCCCTTCCTCTTTTGGCCAGACTTCAACTAGTGCAGTCACAAGAAAACACATGTGGTTTTTTTTTCCTCATCCTAGTCCCAGCAAAGGGAAAATGCTAAATTCTTTCTCTTTTTTTTTTTTTTTCTCTTTGAACATTCCTTCATTCTCTACTTTCCTATTTTCATTTTTTTTATTAATTCCCATACCACTTTTGCTTTGTAAGCATTTTTCTTTTCCTTATTAAGTATTTTTGGAAAATATTACTTCCTTTTCTCCTCCTTTCATTTTATTTTCATGTCTCTTTACTGTGGAAGAGTTTTGGAAAATAGGCCTTTTTTTCCTGTTTAAGGAGTAAGTGAGCAGCCCAGGCTGAAAATGTCTGAGAGCACAAACTGTCTTGGGCCAGGTATCTGTTAAGATAAGGAAGCAATTCTTATACAAATGGAAGAAATGGGGCAAACCCAGAGTTTATTCTTTCATCTCATCGAAACAGAAACAGTTCAAAAATTTCCACCTATCAAAATATAGCAAAACCACAAGACATGATTCAGCTCCAGGCAGATCAAGTTCTTCCTCAAGTTCTTTAGAAAGGGCAAGAAAAAAATTAGCAACATGGTACCTTTGCATGCCCTTTTTACTAAACAAAAATGTATTTTTACAATGCCTATGAAAGCAGATTTAATTTCTATTCCTTTCTTTGACAACAGTCAGAAAAACACTAAGCGGAAAGGTGGTCCGTGACATGAATTCTAGTTTTACTTACTTCCATGCACACATATTGCTCCAGTGAACATATATTACACCAAGTTAGCAGTTTTGCTGGTCACACAGGAATTGTATTTGCCACAGCCTCCATTTTCCATTTGATTCTAGAGATTTTTGAACGTGCCAAGCAAATGCAAGGTCAGAAGAGCTAAGCGTCTTTCCCTTGAAATCAAAGAGTTTGCTCCCAGGACCACTGAGCCAAGATAGAGAGTTTTTGAAAGCCTGCTTTGAGGACTGCAAGACAGTTGCCTGAGAGGGTTAAACATAAATACCAGTCACCTATCAAGAATGGTACCTTGAATTACTTGTTCAATCATATTGTGTCTGAAATGGGAGAATTTCTAAAAATGGAGTGAGACAAGTATAAGCAACGGCTACAGGAAGTTGTTCCTCGACAGAGAAACGGATTAGAAAACTAACGTGGTCAGACAGACCTATTATTAGGAGTCAGTTCCCTCTGTTTTGATCTACATTAATTTTTCCTTGTTTAAGTTTCTCAGCTGTTGTTTTTAATGTGAAAATACAACTATAAATGTGTTCCTTTCACGGAGAGTGTGAAATAATGCAACAGAAGTTAAAGAGGAGTTTATGTTGCAAAAATATTTCTGTTATGGCATTAATTTCATATAATTTTATTCTTCTCAAACTTATAATTTTCTACTCGTCATACATTTTTATGGCCAGAAGTGAGTGTTAGCATCACCCAGTCTGACATGCAGCATAGCAAGGGCCAGAGAAGTTCATCCAGTAATTCCTGCATTGATCCCAACAATTTACATTTGGATTAGAGTGTATCTTCTACAAAGACATCCAGTCTTCATTTAAAAACTTAAAAGCAACGGGGAAAAAAAATCTGCTACAACTCTCTGCAATCTGTCTGAATAGTTAATTAAACGTTAAAAATCCACATCCTATTTCCAATGTAAATTTTGCCTTAACTTTAATCATTGGGTATCTTTGCCATAGCAGAGGCCTCCAGCGGTCCTCACATTTCCTTGCAGTTGGGGAATTTTCCAGCAAATATTCTTTCATTCAAAGGTGAAAGAAAGTCATTAGAGAACTACACATGACACATGGCCAAGTCCTGCCCCTGCAGTACCCTGGCTCCCTCAGAGAAAGAGCAGAGGCAGCTTATGGCTATTAGTTCCTAACACTGTAGCTGCAACCACAGCATAATGGATTCTAACCCCACAGATAAATGCCAAGGGGGACAGAAAAGGTGACCAGAGCCAGAGTGTACACAAATAACCAATCCGTGGGCTAGAAGGCCATGGCACAGACTCTGCAGGCTCCCTGAAAAAAAGGCTCAGATGTAAGCAGGAACTTGAAGCCACATTTGCTATTTACAGCTGAAACATAATTGGGTACTTGCAACTTTAGCCAATTTCATCTTCACATCCCTGCTTAATATGTGGGTATTTCATCTGTAAAATTATTCCAGACTCTCACAAAGTGGCCCTCATACAACCATCATTGCTCATCCTTCTTCCCCACCGCTGTTCCACAAGGCCTGCTGTGCTACTGTCATGCTATTAACAGTCCTCCAAAGTCACAGAAATGCTAGGATGTACCTGATGCATTCAGAAACACAGCAGGTGCCTTATGCAGGTACCGAGTGTCCAAGCAGTGCCAGGAGGCAGTCATAAAGTTAACACAGTAAGCTATGTAATTTTTAGATAACAGCTACTTACATAAGTACAAAAATTGCTACATTTTATATATACAGATTGCTCACATTCCAATTATGGGCCAAGACCCAGTACAGCCAAATAATTAGTATTTAGGAGAAATACATTATTTTTTTTTCTCCTGCACACCACTCCGTGATACAAAAATGCTGGTAGACTCCTAAGTTACTTTGCATGTGTCCGTGCAATTTCTTCTCAGTACAAGAAGCTTCTCGAGCACTTAAATAATGTTATAAGCTTAAAAGGGCCTAATAATTGTGTCCGGGAAGCTTCCCATACAATTTTCATCTCTCATATGGTTAGCTTATTTATACACCAGTATCATCTGGCAAATTGCATGTAGAATGCATGGGGAGGCTGAAGTTTAAAAATACACTCTCGTTCTTCATGGCAGCCCCAGGTGTGAGATATTATCCTTTAATGCCATGGAAAGTCTCCAGCTACCTGACATGAGGACAGGGCACAGCAACGCCGATGGGAGTGACTCCACTCTTCAGCCTTTTTGCAACACCGATGCCTTTGCATTCACACGGTGACATTTTAACGCTCAAAATGGGTATGAGCAGCTGGCGCTGGGAAGGGCACGGCCACTGACCCTGCCGCTTGCCCCACTCGGCTCCCCAGTGGCTGGGCTGAGGCTCTCTGGTCCTCCCTCGAGTCACGGCTCCCAGAGGGAGAAAGCTGGCTCCAAGCACCGCACCCCACGGCCGGGCCGGGGGGGATCTCTCCCTCCCTCCCTCCAAGGCACGGGCTTCCCCCGACCCGGCCTGGGGAACGCACCGCCTCACCCTCCGGCTCAGCGGGCCTCCCTCAGGGACGACGGCTGGCTGCGAGCAGCGGTGGCGGGACAGCTTCGGGCCGCGGCCGGGCGGGGACGCGGCCCTGCCCTTGCCGGATCAGCAGGGGAGGGCAGGGCGCGGGGCGGGCCGCACAGCCCAGGCGCGGGCGGGCGGCCGCAGCACGGCCGGTAACGGCCGCCGGGGGGCAGCGCGAGATCGCCCAACCGCCGCCGCCGTGCCCGCCGCAGCCACCGCCGCCGCGGCCGCCCCGCCCCGCCCCGCCCGGCCCCCGCACCGCACCGCACGGCCCGGCACGGCACGGCCCGGCACGGCACGGCACGGCCCGGCACGGCTCAGCTGTCAGGCGGCCGGCCCCTTCCCGCCGGCAGCGCGGGGCTGCCCGGGGGCCCGGCCCGGCCCGGGCGCTGCTCCAGCGGGCCCACGGCTGGCGGCACATGGCCCCGGCGCCCTGTCCCTCGGCCGCCCGGTGTGAAACCCGCGTCTCCCCGAGCGGGAGGCATGGCGGTTTGTTTATTTAAGAAGATTTCACCTAGGAGCCGCTGATCAAAGCTCATGCAAAATAAATGTCTCCCTTTAATAGACTGATTCTTCTAAGCCCTTGACACCGGGGATTTCCCAATGCTATTAGCTCTTAGCAGTAGGCGCTCCAGACCAGCCAAGAACAAGGGATTAAGAGGTATTTGTCTAAACTAATTTCTCTCTCTATACCAGGTCTATAGAGACTGGTGTTACTCTGCTGGAATTGTGCAACACGGCTAATTGGCTACAAATTTAACAGTGGCAGGGCTCCCACCGGAGGCTGCTGTGTATTCATTACCCTGGTGCTCGCCTCAAACGCCTTGGGCTCCTGGGCCAGCTCGGCCCACGCTACCCTGGGCTGGCCAGCCACTGTCCCGGGGAAACAGCCTCCTTCACATCGGCTGTTCCAGGTCAGGATCCTGGCTCTGGGGAAGAGGAGAGTCCTGTCACGCCGGCCTGGGGAGCCAGCAGGGCCTGGGAACCTTGTGGAAAGTGAGTCACTCAAGCAAAACCATAATTATCATAGAAATGGGATTAATGTACCACAGGGCCCACCAATTTGTTTGTTTGTTTGTTTTTGTTTGGTTTGGGTTTGGGGGTTTGTTTGTTTGTTTGTTGGTGGGTTTTTTGGGTTTTTTTGCAAATGACCTCTCAGGATGGTTGTTGACTTTTATTTAATAGATGGTATACTTCCTCTTCTATCCCTTCCAGATCAAGGGAGAAAAGAACTTGCAACATTGGCCATGATTATTTACAATCCCTCCCTCCGGGCTGGTTTGCACCTTGTCTTCACTGAGTGTGTGCTTCTTCATCACAGCCTAAAGCTAAAGTAGTGAAGTTTGTATCGTGCATACATCTGACCAAGGGGAAGACTTAGGAGCCGTTAAGGATACGCGTGCATTTCTGTTTTGTTTTTAGGTCAGTCAAAAAGCACGAGGGTTGCTAGAATAGTCCTGGACTAAGGAAGAAATGCTGGGAAAGAGCACAGCCTGAAGTCACTGCTACCGGAGAAGGATTCTGACAACCAGGGTTTTATTCCAGCCCCCTGAGCAGCATCCACTCACCTACAACAGCACCATTATGCTACTCTTTCTTTTTGGAGGGGAGACAGGATTGTCCCAGCTACATTCTTCAGTAGTGGACAAAGACCTCCTATTCCAAGACAAACTTCTAAACTGCCAAAGGCTCAGATGGAGGTACAAATTACTGTATGAGTTGGGGAGGACCTCGGTGTCCTATTCTTTCTCAGTTGTCTTCTCAAGATGAAGCACTGCGCAGTTATTGCTGTAAGCAGAAAGATCATCCTGAAGCTGCGATGTTATCCACCTCAGTCACCTGGAAAACCAGGGTTTGAGGAATAAAAAGCAGTAAAGCTAAAGTTCCCCACCTGGCAGTTTGGATTGCTGGACCATGTCACACTGATTGACACTGGATTCCCGATGTAGGTTTCTACGACATGAGTCATTTTGGTTTTCATCCTCTAAACCCAAGGACAAAACTTGTAGCCTGTGATTTCTCTGTTGAGTTCAGTGCCCATAATGCCTCACCTATAAAATATACCTGTGAAACTCAAGTATCATCTCACACAGCCAGGGCAAAATATCAAGACACTGTTGCAAGAGCAGCTGTTTAAAAAGCTCTGCAACACTGTGTTGAATCTCAGCATGTGGAGCTGGGCACATGTATCCTCCTATAATGAGAAAAGACCATGAAAATTCACAGAACTAAATTCTGGCTTGAGTGAGGTGCATGGGAAATGCTCAGATTTTCAGCAGGGCTGGAATTTTACCAAAGGAAGACACAGAGCTTCAGGTATTCCATGGTGTGAGGTACCCTAAACAACCACAGGAACCAAAACCAGATTAGCATTGTTGGTCTCTCCCTCTCCCTTACGTGCACGGTGATGAAAATTGACAAGTGGTGTCTGTTGATGTGAAATACCCTATCATCCTTCAACATCCCAAAGATAGTATCAGATTTAATCTCAGTATACAAAATAACAGTAAGATGCTGGCCAAGAATCAAATGGACAATAAGAACAATATTGGTCCATGAACAGAAAATATCAATTCTGTTAAAAATCTGACATCTGAGCTGTTGTTGATCAAATCTTTGAAGCTAGAGATTATGGCCTCATGCAGAGTACTTCTTGAGATGTGCATAGAGGACATCACAAATTCAATGGGAAGATCTTTAATATGGAGTAACACAGACATGTGGAAGGAGACAGAAAATAAGATGAAGACTGTTCAAGGTATTTCACTTCTGTGCAAGACATAACTAAAACATCACCATGGCATACCAGGAGCAGAATTTGCCTGCTGAGGCAGTTCATACCCCTGTTAACTCCACCCAGCAGCAAGAGGCCAAGCTGCCTAGTCCCCTCTCATTAAAGTAGAAGTGCTCCATTCAATGAGGCACTTCAACAGTTGTCTACCTTTGAACATGTAAGTACCCCCATTAAATCTGGTGGATCAGGGCCAAAACTAATTAATTTAGTGATGCTTAGCATCAAAATCTCACTTGCACTCACAATCAGAAAGACAGGGGATTAATTAAAATAACTGTTTAGAAAGCTGAACAGGTTAGGACTGGGTTAGGACTAAAGAGCATAATGATATCCTTAGTGGAAGCCAGTGAAACAAATGACCCCTGTGGAACTGATAGGAATTTGCTGAGGATTTTTTCTGTTTGGTTTTGTTGTGTTTTTTTGTTGATTGGTTGTTGTTGTTTTTTTTGTGACATAAACAAATTGGGACTGGCAAGCCAGCCAATTTTGGATCCAAGGGGCCATGCACTTTTATTTAGATTACTGCTTTCAACTGGGCTCAACCCAAACTATATCGTGAGCAGCAGCTTGATAGTACTTCCAGGTAAGTAAACAGGCCATAAAAAGCTTCTATGCCTTGTGGTTAGACAAAGAAAAAGGAAGAAAGCAAGGAAATAAAGGAAGAAAGAAGGAAAGAAGGCAAACCGCTGTAGAATTTCAGACATTAGTTAAATGTGAATCTAGATAGATTCAGAGCATGTCTTCACTTCACTTAGCTGCAAGCCAGCTTAGCAAGCAGGCTGGACAGAAAGATATAGGCGTGATAATACGCTCTACTGCAGTGGACAAAGTCAGATTCTGATAGATTACACACTCATTATCAGAACAAGGGAAAAATCAAGTAAAGTTACTGGAATTATATTTGAGAAAGTAAATTAGTAATTGCAGCACTGCAGGCCCTCTGGTTGAGCCTAATTCTCTAAGGCTTCTTGGGGTGTATCGGCAGCTCCATCACTCAGCTGATGGCAACTGAATGGTGCCAGTTTGCACCTGCTGAGGATCTGGCCTTTAAACTTACCCAGCTTGTGTCAGCAACAGAGTGGCCTCTTACAGCCTTTCCACAACACTGCAAAATCTTTAATGGCTTGACACTGCTCAAAATAATTTCATTTTGTAAGAGGAATGTAAGTGGTATTTCACCTGGCTGGGAGGACCCTTCTCTTCCAGCTGATTAAGGAGGAAACACTGTCGTAACCTCAATTCTTCTAATGTGACAGGCAGTAATGAATGGCTGAGGTGAGTGTGATCTTTGCATCCTATGGCCAGTCTATTTCCTGTAGGTGTTGCCTGTGACCATAGGAAATTATGGGCAAGGCAATAAAAGAATCATGCCAAGCAATGATAAACACTCTAGACTCAGAGAAACATGAAACCAACATACCCACATTTGCTTTTTGTTAGCACATACATGTCTTTATAAGGTTCTGGCCTATATCAAGTAGCAGTCAAAAACAGAAGTCTTGGATTATTTTTCCCATCAGGAAATGCATCTCACATGTGTATGAATAATGTTGAATGTAAATATATTGTGTGGAGCATTTGCCAAACAAATTAGAGGCTTATGGGCATCTTTGCAAAACCAAGTCAAATTTCTTCTTAATTTTAAAACATAGTATACATTCATTTGTTCATACAGGAGAGTCTGAAACAATTATACACAGTCCTATTTAGGAAGCTATGTAGTTTGATAAACTTCCAGAACTGCAGAAAACAATCTGGAAGGGACACAGGTTTTTGACATTACACTTGGGAAGATTACTGGCTTTGCAAACAAAAATAATGTCTCCAGGCCTAAGCCCTCAGTTCCAACAGGCATGTACAGTCATGCATGGAGAAACCTTTAAGAGCACTGACATGCCAGAATGTTTGCAAGATCACTGCCTATGAAAGGTTATTCACAGACACAGTCTCAGGAAAAATCACACCCTCAGAGGTATTACATACCTGACAAAGTCATGGAAAGCCAACAGTTTTCTACTGTGTGAGGAACAGTAGTGCTATTCTGAACAATATTTATTCTGAAAAGTGGAGGTTGAGGATATTCATAATTTTCTTTGCAGAGCACCAAAAGCTGCTGTGCCTGACCATGAAGGACATGCCATACGCACCAGAAAACCTAAAAGCGCAGAAATCAGAGGCTGAAGGGGAAAGCACAGCTTTTCCTTCTCTTTTCCCCACTCCACAAGTACACTCCTGTCACCGTTTGACTCAGGTCCGACAACAATGCTCTCGATCCCCTCCCCCCCCCCACCCAGTCAGGGAAGGAGAGAGAGAACAGGAGAGAGACTTGGCTGGATTGAAAACTAAACTACACAGCTTTAATTAAAACACTAATGAATCACACAAGAAAATATATACAATTATATACAGATATATTCAGATATGGGCAAAAGCCTCTCGCCTCCCCCCACCCCCAGCAACTCCCACAGCACTCCCCTGAACTGGCAAGAGTCCCGAGAAATCCCGGAGCCGCTGCTGGAGAAAGCGGAGAGTTATGAGGGTCAGGAGAGCTCGAGCCTAAGGGTCGGCGGTGACGGATGAGCAGAGTCCTCCCCGGACGCCGGCCATGGACGGAAGAGAGCGGCGAGAAGAAAGAGGAAGCTGTCTTCTAAGATCTCTGTCCTTCCTCTGAGCTTACGTAGATATATGGAATGGAATATCTTTGGCCAATTTTGCTGTCTGTCTAACTCAGCCTCCCACGGGGGGGTCAGAGATCTCCCCATAGTGTCTGAGCCGGCGGAGTGAAGGTGTAACCTTGAAGCCTCAGTAGTTAGAAAAACATTCCACTGTCTTATCAGCCTAGCAGAACACACAGTTGCTAGTTACAAGAAAGCTTACTGAAGAAGAAAAAAAAAAAATCAGTGAAAAGAAAAATTGGCTTAATCCTGGCTCAAACCAGGACAACTCCCATGGCTTGTACATGTTTCCTTTGCCACAAATGGCAAAAATGAGACCTGTAATCATTGGATTTACAAGCCAGCAAAACTGCATTGTAGTTACAGAGGAGTCCACAACATCCATCGTGTTCAATATCCTGGGCAACTACTGTGCTTATGGGCTGCCATGGCCACTGTGAAGGTCTGCAGGGTAAGCATATGCCCAGGAAGGGGACTCACACAGCATTTGGTTATCATGGGCTTTCCTCAACAGTGATGACAGCTCCATGGCACCTCAATAGCCTGTGATAAAGACTTTGTTTTCCCTGTCTCAGTATTACCAGCCAAAGGGATGCAGATCCAACTCATCAGCTACACTCCAAGATGTCAGAGACCCTAAAGCAAGCACTCTGTAGACAGGTTCTCACCTTGAAGAGCTTGAGCCATTGCAGGCACAACGAAAGCTCTCAGGTTCTTCCCCCAGCTCATTCTTCAGGTGACTTGATGTACCCCTCTCCCTGACATCCACACCTACATTGATCTTCCCTAGTTCACTGCCCTCAGACTTTAATCATAGAATCATATCATATGTTGAGTTGGAAGGGACCCATCAGGATCATCAAGTCCAGCGCCTATCCCTATGTAGGACACCCCAAGAATCACACCATGTGCCTGAGAGCATCAACCAAATGCTTCTTGAACTCAGGCAGGTTTGGTGCTGTGACCACCTCCCTGGAGAGCTTGTTGCTGTGCTCAATTGCCCTCTGGGTGAAAAAACTTTTCTTGATATCCAACCTAAACCTCCCCTGATTCAGCTTCCTGCTGTTTCCCTGAGTCCTGTCATTGGTCACAGGAGTGAAGAGATCAGTACCTGCCCCATCTCTTACCCTCATGAGGAAGCTGTAGACTGCAATGAGGTCACCCCTCAGCCTCCTCTTCTTCAAGCTGAACAATCCAAGTGACTTTTGCTGCTCCTCATAAGTCATCCCATCCAGACCCTTCACCATCCTTGTGGCTTGACTTTGGACACTCTCCTATAGCTTGATGTCCTTTTTATATTGTGGTGCCCAAAGCTGCACTCAGTACTCAAGGTGAGGCTGCACCAGTGCAGAGTAGAGCAGGACAATCACCTCCCTTGACCAGCTGGTGCTTGATGCACCCCAGGACACAGTTGGCCCTCCTGGCTGCCAGGGCACACTGCTGGCTCATATTCAGTTTGCCACCAGCCAGGACCCCCAGGTCCCTCTCCACCACGCTGCTCTCCAGCCACTCATTCCCTAGTCTGTACTTACCACCAGGGCTGCCCCGTCCCAGGTGCAGAATCTGGCACTTGCCCATGTTCAACTTCATGTGGCTGGTGACTGCCCATCCCTCTAACCTGTTGAGGTCTCTCTGCAGGGCCTGCCTGTCCTTGAGGGAGTCGACAGCTCCTCCCAGCTTTTTATCATCAGCAAACTTGCTTAGAATTCCTTTAAGTCCTGAGTCCAAGCCATTGATGCAGACACTGAGGAGGACTGGGCCTATGGTGGAGCCCTGTGGGACCCCACAAGTGACTGGTCATCAGCCTGATGTTACCCCATTCACTGTCACTCTTTGTGCTCAACCTGTGAGCCAATTGTTCACCCATTGTATGGTACACTGGTCCAGCTGTATGCTGGACATTTTGTCCAAGAGAATACTGTAAAAAAAAATCTCCTGCCAGGTACTGCAAACCTACCACCTTTTCAGGCAGTCCAATGCAAGCAGCCTGCTTCTCAGTGCCCAGTTTATGGAGCAAGACTCGGGAATAAAAAAACTGAGGTCACTATACACCTATATTAAAAATGCCTCTCTTACATAGGATGTGTTAGACAGAAGTTACCCATCAGTGATAGAAGTACCAGCACTGCACAGGGGATCACTGGTGGGCTGGGAGCACAGATCAGTCCACAGAAAAAGAAATTGTCCTTAAAGTGGTGTCAAAACATTGGAAACACAAAGACATTTGGACCAGTTGTTAGTATATAAATTTGTGCTGCTTGAGGCTTTGCATGTTGTCTAACCAACATACCTACCTAATTTCCACTGAGATGTCACTCTGAGATTTTCACATAAAAACATTTGACTAGGCATTCTAGAATAAGAGGGGTAGGAAGCAGATTGCATAAGAGGCACTCTGAGCTCTAAAGCAGCTGTACAGAGGTACAAAGCCACTGCTTAAATGTGGAGGAAAAAACAACCATGAGGCAAAACCCAGGCTAGGTGCCTGTGATCTAATAATATCCCCCCGTCTCATCAGCCAGAGCTGTTGCAACACTGAACTTTGCATTAGGAACTTTCTTACCTGAGCAGTAGATTCCAATCATAATGAGATTTTCTCTGAGATCAGCACACTTAGAATACTGTTTTTCTAGTGTTTTTACTTTTAGGGTTTCTCATGTTTCAGGTGAAATCCCAAACACAGATGACACAGTTATTGCAAGCACTTGCCCCATGAGGTATCTTTGCCTGACACAAGTATGTATTGAGTCCTATAAGAAGAATGGTGCTGTATCCATTCCACATGCTAACATAATCACAGACATCCAATATGATTCAAGATTGTCTACACTGTCAGTAATAACCCAGGAAGAAGGAGGGTTTGGGCTGTTTTTTATTGACATTCACCTCATGCCAGAGCTCAGAAAAAAATCTGTGTAGTTGATACAGCCAGCCACAGAGATTTTTGTTTTCTCTAAATACATCTGAAAAAACAATAAAAGGTTAAGTGCTATTTGTTTCAAAGCCTGAAACACAGACAAACAAATTGAGGATAGAGAACTCAATTATAGGAAGCAGAAGATACTGGCAGTTACACTCAGCAGAGCTGAATAATTTTCAATTACTCTGGGAGAAGAGGTCAACAAAATATGTTCCCTAATCTGTACATTCCTAAACCCAGGCTTCCTAACATTATAAGAGCCTTTTGTCAGGGTAATTCAATGGCACGTGTCTCCCAGCACCTCTTTCCCTATCTATCAAGTCAAGTTCTTTCTGTAGGGCACCCACATTATCCTAAATACATGCCTGCACCAGAGAACACATTTGAACCCTCACTTCCTGAAAGCCAAACTTCACCACCATCACAGCCAAACAGCACTCTGCTAGGGAGTTGCTGTAACATGACTGGGGCTGCTGGAAGTACCTCTCTGACCCAGGGTGTTGAGGGTGGTAACCCAGCAAAAGGAGGACACAGCCCACATCCTGAGATGACCTGTGCTGGCATATAAACTTCCCAGCTGTGCCAGCAAATCCCAACTAAAGCAGCAACTTTTCCCCAACAGGAACTCCAGAGGCTCAGCAGGGCTGGCCAGGTGTCCCAGTACAGAAGAAAAACCTCTGGAACATAGCATGACTGTGCCTCCTACCAAAGAACATAAGGGAGTTTCAAGCACTGCGTACCAGATTTATCGTATCTTCCTGGCTTTGAGATTTCCTCTCTGCTACCATAATTTTGCTATAATTCTAGCTTCAGTGTTTCCTGCTGCCATTTTCCCTTGGCTTTCCTCTCAGCAGTTTTCTAGATTTCTTTACCTGAGTTTGTCCTTCTAAGAGACAACAGGAATGGAGTTACGTTTTATGTCACAAAGCATCTCCATCACCACATAAAGAGAAGGGAAGCTTCTACACAGACATCTGTGTACACAAACACACACACACACATATATATATAAAAGCATGAAAGATGGTAACATTTCTAGCATATGGAATGAAGAAGGACATTTTCTATGTACTTTTGCTCTCATATACAGCAGCACATGTGGCAATTACGATGTTGGCGAAAATGCTCAAATGTTTATTTCTCCATTAGGACTTTACACTGTTATCTGGTCTAAATGCTGCAGTGAATCCCAACAGAAGGAGCTTTTATGATGACAGTATCATTTTTACAGCAAATATAAGCTGATGGTTTTCAGTGGAAGGAGAAAATTACTAAAAATTCGCTAGCCTACTTTTTTTGTTAGAAAAGACACATTTTATTTAAAACCTTTGTGTGAGTGAGGCAATCCATTTATCCTCAAATACCTGCCCATAAAGTTGCTAGTGTGCGTGGAGAGAAGGTAAAAGAAGAAAAATAAAATAATTTCCTTATTTTCCACACAACATACAAAAACCGTCCACTATGTATAAAAGAGATTTTGAACTGTCTAGGAATGAAATGGATTCTGAACCTAAGAGCTCCCTTACTCTTAGATTCAATCCTTCCTTGGAGGTCTGCAATTATTGTTAGCTTCTCTTTCTAAGCCTGGCTTGTATTTCACAGAACCATGAAACAGTCCAGGTTGGAAGGGACCTCAAAAGATCATCTGGTCCAACCTTTCATGGGAAAGAGAGCCTAGATTAGCACAGGGTGATTATCTAGCACCCTGTCCAATCCCATCTTGAAAACCTCCAGCGATGTGGAATCTACTACATCCCAACATCATCAGAGGACTACAGGTGATCACTGCTGTGGCTGTTGTCATGCAAAACATTGTGTTTCTGTACAAACCTCCTGGTTTCTTGGTGCATTCTGCACAAAGATGTCCAAATCCATGGCTAGGCTCCGATTACCATGCTAATGAAAAGCAAAAGAAGATGATTTCCTGAGCTCTGTATGTATAATTTAAAAATAAATAAATAAATAAATAAATCAGGTGGAATTTAAGCAATTTCCTTTTATTTACTTCCATTTTATTGACAATGAGCAACTCTTAGCAGGCAAACCTCTAAATATACCTCCAGTAACAATTGTTTTGCCTCAAGTATTTATGCCGTGTTCTACCTACAGCATCTATACAGCATTTCTTTTTCCCCACGCATACAAATACACACTCATACTTAATACATTAGCATTTCCACTCTACATTTTTACAGTGTATCCAGTTAAGGAAATTGCTCAATTACCTGAATAGAGTTTTTTTCTTTTCATTGTGAAAAGACAGAGTCTTGCAGAAAGGAGTGGTGGTTCTCAGTAAGAGGTCAGTTGTGTGATTTTTGGAATAAAGGAGAGAGAATGAGTGGGTTGTAAAATATTTTTTTAATTATTCACATTTTATTGCTTTAAAAAGTCAAACAGAGAGGGCAAACCAACACACATACAGGTTCATTCTGGTATGTAACAGTAACGTGTTGTAGAAAAAGCTCACCATACTTACTAGAATTTTCCCATTATACCATGTACCTCATGGACATAGAAAAGACTGTGGGACTGTCAATTACCAGGTGTCAGGGAATGGTATATCCACTCGTTGGTAAAATAAGTCAGTTAATTTGGCAGGTAAGTATTAAGTAATCATATTGTCAGAACAAGGCAAGTGGCTAAGAAAGGAAGACAAAGAAAAGAAAAAAAAAAAAAATAGGAAGGAGCAAAAAAGGAGAGGGTGAAGAGAGAGAATGCAGGAGTTTGATGACCAAGCAATCAGAGAGTAAAAGATGATGACCCATCCATCTGTTCCAGATGGTACTGGGTTGCCTTGTCCTTGTGTCTCACATTGGTCTCCATTTATGACTTTCTACTGCCTGGGAGAATTAGAGCACCATCCCACCTGGGTTTTGTTACATAATAAACAGAACAGCTGAGAAAAACTTAAGCAAGTTGGATATTGTCTCATCCAAGTTTTTTTAAGATTGTTTTCAAAAAACTTAGCTGTTTTCATGCTCTCTTGTGGATTTTTCTCATTTTTGGCTTACTCAAATCTTTGCAAATTTTAGTTTAATTTTTTTAAGCAAATATCATGTCATCTTGATTTGGGTTTCCCTTATTTGGTTTCAACAGAAGAAAATTTCAAATGAGATGAACAAGTTTTTTTAATTACATTTTCCTGGGGTAAAAATGTCTATGATATTTGTCTAGGCAAAATGTTACATCACGTACTCTATTTATGTTTCAGCATTGCATTGACTTTTAAAAGCTCACAGCAGGAAATGAAGCAAAGCCTGAACTCATAATTATTAAATAATAATAAAAAAATGTACTCTCCTAAGGTTGCATTTATTCAAAATGGTACAATTAATATATCCCCATGTTTCCATTAATACATGTTCCGGTGCAGAAATTGAGAGGAAATGTGGTCATGAAATGAACTTTACAGCAGATTTCTATAGTCTCTGCTGAGCAGAGTTTAATTGAGCAAATGAATAAGAAGTACTGTACAGGAATGAGATTATCCATCCTGCACCACCTAAATGATTGGTATCTAAGTTCTCCTTGTATTGACAGAGTTGGAAGGGTGCTACTTACCATGATCAGACATCACAGGCAATAGAGGCATTGAAAAGTTCCCCCTTCCCATGTGAAAAAAACATTCCTCTCTTAACGTTCCTTCAGCCTTTATCCTGAGGTCTGCTTCTTGCTTCTGAGATGAAAATACCTGCAGCTCTTCAAGCCAGCCCAGAAGGAAGGTCATGCAGGACCCTGCCCACCTAATTTCCCTATAGCTCCCAGCTTCAGCTCCTGACACTGCCTGGTTCTGCATGTCTCAGATATCTTTGCTGTGCCCAGTGCCAGGGGCTTTGTACCCTTCTCAGCTACTCATCCACACTGATTGCTGGAACTGCTCCTACTCTGCTCCCCAGCCTCAGCAGTCCCACCGCAGCCCAGATCTCACTTGTCACTCTGACCTGCGCTGCAGTTAAGCCATTACACAAGCAAAACCTGCTTTCACAAAACATCCATGAGGAGCTTCAGCCCCGTTCGAGACATCATTGGCAACATGACCTTTCTTGGATTCTCATTACAGCCGTGAATTTGAAATATCTGTTGCCATCTGTCTTCACTAATTGACCACAAGTTTTTAGTTTTTATCTTTCTGTTTCTTCAGCATGTAGCTCATCCCTCTTTGTAGCACCTGATGTCTTACCTCACAATTACTTCCTACCTTCAGCCTGCCTGCAGTGCCACCTGACCACACTCTCATCTTCAAAGCAGGTCCAAGTTTTACTCCTTGCACATGAAGAGATTTTTCATCAGCTTCTACAAAGTGACTGCTTTATCTCTCTATGCTTTCCCTAAAAAAGCTGCCTCTGCCAGAAGGGCCTGCAGAGCACAAGCCCTTGGACAAGGGCTCAGCACACTGCAAGCTATGAGTTCTGAGTACCATGCAACTCCTGGTTCTGTGATCACATATCTGTTTCAGGTAATCCTGTTCTGATACTTTGACAAATTCCTAGGCAGTCAGTTGTCATGCTCTGACATCTTAATTCGTGGTGGACTTCGGGAGAAGCTACTGCAAAAAATGTAGTAAACATCTAGAACATAACTCCATTGTCTGATCTATTCTCCATCATTTGTCTTTCTCTACTGAAGACCATGGTGCAGGGAATGTCCCTAGATGAGATGATGCATGGGTCTCAAGAAACATCAGAGCTGAAGGAATAAGTGCTAAAAATCTCATATAATTGTGGGAAGCTTTAATTATTTTTTGTTAAATTTAAAGAGCATACCCAACGTTGTGAATAACTGCCAAGAAGTAAGATTTTAAAGTAGAAAAAAAGGTTTTGTTAAGCTTTTAACATTAAATTTGGTTTATACATAGAGAACAAATTCAAATGGATGTTTATTTCTTGAAAGCACAGAGAAAAAAACTGTTGCTGCTGTTGCAGACAAAGGATGTAAGGTGCAGAGCTTCCACAACACCTGGCAGAAAAAGCATCACTGTGATTCTTTACATATTGTGCATCCTAACACAGCAAACCCAGTGGCTCTTCTGCCCCTCAGTCAGGAGGCACAGCACAAAATGCCCCGATCCATCTCCCAGGGCTAAGAGCCCATCCCTAAATGTTAATCAAAAATTGTGCCTGGAGACAAAATACTCAGTGGATAAACAGAATAGTCCTGCTGCTATAGGAAAACATCCATTCTGGCTATTCAAGTACCACAGGAAAGTGCAAGAGGTAAAACAATTCTAATCCTAATTTTATTTCTGTTATAATTAATGTAACCAAAGGTTTCTTCTTTAAAGTTACAAAAACCAGCCAGCAGTATTTTTATTTCACAAAGCTTCATTGACAGACCTTCTTGTCTGCAGCAATTCAGAACTCTGGCTACTGCAGCTCACTGCTTTTTTATTTGCCTCCTTCAGTGCCAAGGAAGTATTTATAACTTTTGCAGTCAATCTTGAAATAAGTATACAGCACAAAGGTGCTGGATCTTACCAGTCAAGCAGAATAAGACAATGACAAATAAAAAGCCATGAAAATACATGATATAGATACAGTGAAGACGTTATCAAAGAGCTAATGGTTTTGTGATGGTAAGAACTGAGTTTAGAAGAATACCAGGTATTAGAAATGGTTTTGTTGAAAAATCTCTTCAGACCATTAAAGTATTAAGCTTTTCTTTATCACACTTTCCCTACCTCTTCCTTACTTTGCAAGTTGCTTTTTTTTCATACTCTTTCTTCATATCTGTCCTACTGAATTGAATAGCATTGAGCTGCCTTCACCACACAAAATCACAGATCACTAGATATTTGTTTCATTCTAGATATAATTTGAGACAATTGAATTTGAATAGCAATTCTGTGTTCACATCTTTTATTTATTAAGGGTCTTTGAAATACAGGGAAAAGGGAAAATAAAAAACCCACTGCATACAGGCAATGTCAAAGTGGTGAAAAAGGAGGCATAAAAAAAATAAAAAATTCTCTTGTTTTTTTCTTCTGAAAAGATTGAAAGCTAGTGAGCCAGATTCCCTCCCTTCCAGAGATATTCTCAGTGCAAGAGGCTGAAAGGATTACAGCAGGACACCACTCACATAGCTCTCACCTTCTGTCTTGAGCAGCTGTGGTTTAAATTAGAATTACCTCAGGGTCCCTGTATCCCTAACCAGTGTGCGTGATGCCCAGCTGAGAGGCACTGGAAAACACCAGTGTGTCCCAAGTGGCTTGCATCCTGAGGAGGGGATGCTGGTGCAGACCAACCATCTCAGCCCTGTGCCTGCAGCCCCTTCTTCCCGCTTTACATCCTCCCAGCCAAAAGCTCAGGTGCTAAGATGCAGGGATAGGTAATTATACAGTCTTTCTGGCATCTCAAAAGCACAGAGGAAAAAGGGTATGGGACAGGGCTGCCCTGGAGCCACAAGTTTTGATGCTGGGCTAGGTGAGCATTTTCCACAAGTAATAGGAATGGAAGCTGCCTCAGGCCCCAGGGAAGGAAACACACATTTCTTCTGACTTTGTCCATAGTTTTTATTTTGCAGTTTCAAGCTCTTTAAAAAGTGGTTGTGCTGGATAAAGTAACCAAGGCCCAGGATCCATCAGAACAGCAGACACATCCTCCAAAGTTAGACTACACTGTTCTACCAGAATCTGCTGGGAAAAGGTAGTGCATTTCATAACGGCTTTCTATTATTAGCCCATCACTATAGTCCTGGATTAAAAAATCACTTCACATGAAGGAAAATGCATTCTTCTTTCTCTATGGCTAGATTCTCCTACTTGCTTCCCTTTGCCAAAAATATTTTTAAATTTAAATGTGAAAAAAAGGTTATGAGTGTGGAGCCCTGCATCTGAAGAAACAGAAGGCAGTTCTGCAAGAAGTTTTAGGGTGATCCTTACTTTGAAAATATCAGTAGTAGTAGCAGATTATATAATTACAACTATACAACCTGCATGCCTGACTCATTTTACTTGTTTTCCTCATCTTTTTTGTAGCTGGGGTCAAGAGCTGCAGAAGAGATCACGAAATTACATTTCCCTTTCCCATATTTCAGTATAGAAGCAAATGCCCGACTTCTACAAATTCTGAGCAATTTTTGGAGTTGCATCCCCCTGGGGCTGCACCCTCCTTCAATTGGAAAATCAAGATCTAGGACTCAAAAAAATAAAAGCAGACACTGAAAATTCCTTCAGTGAGGAACTGATGCCTGAATCACTAACCTGCTCAGTAGGCTCACCAGCTTTCTCCAGTAATAATGCTTCACATTAGTTATTTGAGCTTGAATGCAGCATTTGCAGGAGAAAAACACTCTGCAGTTTACCCTCTGGAAAGAGCTGATTGTTGTGTTGTCAATAAAGAGAAGGATTACAGAGTAGGCGAATTTGTTACATACACGTATGGCCCATGAAATACATCCCTCTCTGAATCTTTAAATATTAACAGCCTACAGTAATTGTTACTTACAGTCCACCCACTTCATCCTTCTTTCCTTCGTTTCCTCTGAAGAATAATTTGACAGTTGTTTTCTTTGAAAAAGTTGAACTACAAAATTGTTTCTAAGTCTAATAGGGACACAAATATGCTAGCAGAAGTAAATTTAGAAAATGTGGATAAATTTGAAACCTTCATCCATATGAAAGCAAAAATCAGAGTGTCTTCTAGAACTGAGATGGCCTATAGAAACTTGAGGCTGTGGTGGTAGGGAGAAAGCCAGAGAGAAATAACCCCTTACCCCTCACCACAGGCCTGAGACCATCCCCCTAGCATTGTAAAATGGAACTTACAGCTAAAATCAGAAAAATAGACCCAGGCTTTAAGATCACAGGTGATACTTCACTGACAGTCTATTATAAAGCTCCAACTGTGTCCAAAGTTACAAAGCAATTTCACAGTTATATTTATCAGGATGAAATATGTGCAAATTCACTTTTCAGTTTGCAGTTTTTTGGGTTTTTTAATATTTCATTATTAAAAGATTCCCACTATACCTTGCAAGGCTTCTCCAGATGTTCATCCAGTGTAGCAGTGAATGGCAACTGTAGATCCAAGACATGGGGAAGAAGCACTCAAGCCCTGCAGTGATGGGAAGGACATTCCTGCCACTCTATGAGAGGGAAACAGGGCAGAGCACTTATGTACTTATGTCCTTATCCACATGACTCCCAAAGGTCAGCAGAGGCCAAAAAGGTCCCAACAAGTGGAGGTCATAGAAAAAAATGCACAGAAGGAGTTACAGAGGCCACAAAACGAGGACATTTTCAGCAGACATATTCAGAAAGATGAGTTGGGAAGAAGAAGAATGCTTGGAAAGGGTGAAAAATCAGCCATCCAGCCACACCAAGACTCCATTCAGCATGAGATGCAGTTGTTAACAGAGCCTGAGAAGCTGGAGAATTCTGAAGTCTCAGCAAAGAGCAAAATTAGGCTTTTCCTGGGTACCTTCAAGGAAATTAGTCCAGGGCTATTTAAAATTATGTTATCAAAAGCAGAGATCACATCATGTATTATGGGCAAGAAAGAAATCTGAATGTACTGATCTACATTCTAACAGATAGGAGTGTTTTACCTACAGCTCACATGTGCAGGAAAAAATAAAAGAAAAGGCTTTTAATTGTTTATAGAAAGCAGCCTTTGCAGAAAACAACTAGAAGATCCTTATTTATGATGGAAGGCTTGGCTTACTCAAACTCTATTCTGAGAATCCAAATGTGATTTTCTTCTAAAGCACAAGTGAATCATTTTCAAAAGAAACACAAACCTAAAGAGCTGAAAAGATTAAGGAATCTGCCTAAAGTGGAGCAAATTACATTATCTTTAACAAAAAGGCTGAAAACAGGAACACCTAATGTCTTAGGACCTGGTGTCAGAAGAAAGAGGGATGATGTGTGGAAGGCCATCTCAAATACTGTGTTTGGTTTTAGGTCCCTCACTACAATAGAGACATTAAGGTGCAGGAACATGTCCAAAGAAGAACAACAAAGCTGGTGAAGGGTCTGGAGAACAAGTTTTATGAGGATACTGGGTTGTTCAGCCCGGAGAAGAGGAGGCTGAGGGGAGACCTCATTGCTCTCTACAGCTACCTGAAAGGAGATTGTAGTGATGTGGAGCTTGGTCTCTTCTAAGTAGCAAGCAATAGGACAAGAGGAAACGGTTTCAAGTTGTGCCAGGGGAGGTTTAGATTGGATATTAGGAAAAATGTATTCACCAGAAGGGTTGTCAGGCACTGGAACAGGCTGTGCAGGGAAGTGGTGGAGTCACCATTCCTGGAGGTATTTAAAAGACAAGTAGATATGGTTTAGTGGGACATGGTTTAGTGGTGGACTTGGCAGTGCTGGGTTAACAGTTGGACTTGATGATCTTAAAGATCTTTTCCAACCAAAATTATTCTATGATTCTATAAGACAGAACTAAAATGAATCATGAAAAGTCAATGTGATTCTGCAAATCTCACTAGTTCAGGATAGGTAGCCTGGGGACATTTACAGTGACAAGCACTGTGTGGTGGTGACCAAAGAGACCTTTGCTTTTCTGAAGTTGTCATCACCTGAAGATGCCTGCTGAACAAGAGTAGGCATTCAAGTCTGACTTGCAAAGCCTGGCAACAAATGACACGAGAGGATCAATTACTCATCTCTTGTGTAATCAAGATGTCCATGTTACCTAAGTCAGGAACATGCAGAGCAGAGACACTAAATGAAGCAAGTCTTTACCATCACTTTTTCTCAGAAGCTAGGATTAATCTTCCCAAACAGTAAGCACTTAAAAGCCAGATGTTGGCTCAGTTCATTATGCAGCTGGCAGCACAGATGGCAGTTTTCAGAGGTAATTAATCCCACTCATCTCACATACCAGCCTGGGCTGGGGAAACTCACCCTGGAGAGTCTGTCATGCACATAATCTGGAAAGAGGCTTGGGTGGCTCATCTAGCCTCAACACCAATGTCCTGGAAGGCTAAACTTCAGAGAGAGAAATGCCACCCACAGAAGCTCCCTGCAACCTGTCAGCTTAGGGTACGTCTGCTCTCACCTCGCTCTGCTCTGCAGTGGTCAGCAGCGGCAACTCCTGCTCCAGCCGTGCCTCCTGACTATGGGCTTGGCTGGAGGAAAGTGAAATACAGGATCTTTCTGCTCCCTCCTCTAAGATGAAGAACAAAATGCTACGAAGGTTAAAGTAAATGGAGAAAAGCCACAAGAAGGCAGACGGATCTCAGGTGGAACAACTCGGTAGCTGGGGGGAATACGGTGGCAAATGGCAATAAAAAGACATGAAGTGGCAGAACTGATTTGGAAATGATGGGGAGGAATGAATGAATTGCTCACCAAGGGGGAAGAGACTCAAAGAGATGCTCAAAGGACTTTGTGAAGGAAAAGCCACGTCCAGCCATGACTGCTCCACTCTGAGCACTAAGGCATGAACACATTTGGGCTGATTCTTTCCTGAGATAACTCCACAGTGATACCAGAAATTATGCAAGTTAAGACACATGTCTCTTATGAAAATGATGCAATAATCAGTGTCTACAGTTCGATTATGAGATAATTAATTTTAATTGCATATTACATTCTCATTGAATTAAAAGATTTAAAGAGTTTTACTATTTTTATATTCCCCTTGCAATACATTTTGTAGTCTGTGCTATTTAGAGACATAAAATTGCAACTATTTTAAAAACACGACAATGACTTTCACTTTCCTGAGGGAAATCTTGAATTATTACTTTTGATGGCATCAGGGTTTCATCCTTATTCTGAATGGAATAGAGAAAATCATTGAACACCCATTCATAGCTTTGCTTTCCAACTTTTGAGTGCCTTGAATTCCCAAAACTGAGGAGAAAAATAGTTATTAGATGGAGGAGAAGAAATTATGTCTTTTTTCATTTATTTTTTTTCTTCACCAGAAAAAAAATGGAAAAAAAACCTTTCCTTTTGTCCCACATTCTTGTCGCCACCAATTCAGCAGGATCATTGGCTGGACCCTTGGTCACCTCCTTCCCAGGGGAATGGGCTGCTCCTCTGCCCAACACAGCGAGGGGCAGCCTGACTGCTCATTCCCAAAATGAGCCCACATGCGTGGGTAGCACCTCACTGCCTTCAGCATCACTTTGCCAGTTGCAAGGGAGGGTGACTGAGGCTGGACATTGCACCTTGCAGCAGAGACCTGTTTTGCCTGTTCTGATTTTCCATTTTTTAGCTCCCACCAGCTGCAGAGCATTGAGCAAAATGTCCCTGCTATAGCCCTCGACAATTCATTGTAATAAGTCACCAGCTGAATTGCACCTTCTGGTCCCACTGTGAGGGAACAGATCATCAACTTCTCCAATTGTTAAAATATCTTCTCAAACAGTTGCTGAATAAGTCATGCCAGTAATCGGCAGTTTGTAACTTCCCATCCAGCCGTTTGCAGCAGATATTCAAGTCCCAGCTGGTGAAGCTGACTGTGCTTTGGCCAGCTGTGGAGGCTATAGGGCAAGTTCCTAGGGACTTGGACACGGAGGCAGAAGCCTCTGCCTTTGCAAGGGACAAACTAAGAGCTTTCTGAATTGGCCTTCAGCTGGCATTTTCTGTGCCGTGGAGCAGTTCCAAAGAATGAGGAGAGAAACCAGAGACACTTAACACTCGACCCTCATCATCCCTTTTCAGGGCACAGTACATACTCCCTCTCCCATTCAGGCCCCAGCATTCCTGCCTTTCCCAGTCAGATCTGAACACCCATGCTCCCACACCACCTGTCTCCAGGCATTCAGGAGGCTGGATCTTCACATAACCAGGCTTCAGTGCTGCCTGCAGAATATGGTGGTGGGACACCCTTCCATAGGCAAGAGGAGACAGACCCTGTCAAAATGTCTAGTCAAGGAGGCTCCATGACTGCCTGACAAGAAATGCCAGATAACAGGGATGTAGAAAAGCAAGAACACAAACTGGGTTTGCAGGTATTTCCCCAGTTTCATGCTTAAATGCATAACCTTGTCCATGCAGAACTTTTTTTTCCTATATCAATGTCCCCCTGTGCCTACCCTTTTCTGCCAAAGCAGTAAGGAAAGCTGCAAAAATCTCACCAAATGCCAAGATTTGTGCTTTTTCTTTCCTCAGATCTCAATTTTTTAGACTCAAATAATTAGTGAAGACAAGTTTTATACATATTTCTAATAGATTCCTACCTTATAACCCTTATGTCTCAACCTTTTCTTTCCTCATCTTTCTTGCTCTTGCATGTTTTATACTGACTGGAAGCCTGAAAGTGTGAAGATATTGATTACACATCTCTTTTTGACACACCACAAAATACGTCATCTCCTGTCTTTGCACTGGACTGTCTTACATGGCAGGTTGCTTCTCTATGTAGAAAATACATCAAAATTGTATTACATGCTGCTGTTGTTTTGAATAGAAATATTATTCAACTCACACAAGTTTTCTTCAGGAGTTTTTTTCATTTCACCTAATGCCTAACTTTCTCAGGTTTTGACAGGTACACAAATCTTCCCAGAGGATGCTGTTCCTGAGCTTACTGTGCTGTCTGTGTTAAAAGACTTCTATCCTGAGGTCACTGGTCCCAGGGACAAGAGCAAGTGATTAAGTTCTGCATTGTACCTTGCAAGGAGAGACTGATCATTTATTACTTAGCTGTGACTGAAGCCTCTAAGCTAAGGCTTAGCCAGTTCGATAAGTAGTGGAACAAAGGCTACTCTGGCATGAAAGCTGTTTATATTTCACAGGGGATTTTTTTTTTTTTTTTGTCGTTTTTCCTTGAGGAAAACCATTGGAGGACCTTGGAAGTGTGTTACTGCAATTCCTCTGCCAGGCCATCTTGCAGAGCCATCTTAAAGCCTCAAGGTGTGCTTGTGTCTACACATCATCATGCGGAGCAGCCCGGCGTGAGACCAGGCTCTTAAACAACAGCGAGGGGCTTTTTATACAATACAAAAATATATTAAAAATACATAATGTAACTTGTCTTAATATACTTTTCTGAGTCTAAAAATATGCCAGACCAAAAGAAACATATTTACATAAAAAGCAGACAAGGTCAAATAACAAAGAAAGCCCTTAATTAGTTGTAATCAACTTTAATTTGCATACCGTATATAATTCCTAAATGATTGTTAATAATAACTTTATATAATGGACTTCCAATTTTCATGAAAATGGCACATTTTGATAAGCAGACACAAAACCCTAGTACTAATAAGGTTTAATTTGCATACATTAGACTGATTATCCAAACAAAAGGATTACAGTATTACTTCTCCATACCTTTATGTCCTTATTATGCACATTTATTAACTTCACAAAAGCTAGCTGTTAGTGACAAACAATAGCCATGGCTGGAAGAGAAATCTACAGTGTGAATAAAGTGCATTTTAATGCTAAGGAGCAAAGTTTATACTGCATAACTGTTTTGTTTAACACTTCCTTTTGCAAAAGGCATTATGCTCTGTAAGGCAGGTACTATTAGATGGATAAACCACTTCTTCATTATGTGATTTATTCTGTAAAGAGTAGATTTTCTGTAAAAATTATAACCTGCTCATGCTCCTGGTTTCCAAATGTGAAGTTAAAGAACATGGATGGTGCTTGAACATATCAGGAAAAGTGTTTACAATCACAGGATTAAGCTGTTAACTCATGTGATTCCAGGGCACAGTGTTAATAAATATATTGCCACAAGCTTCGTTTTCACAGCATAAATAATAATACAGGTGGCATTAGCTGTTCCTAAGGGCATTACATATACCCTGCAATTACAGTGTGAGCAAGGGGGAGGGAAAAAAAATCATTAGTAGTTCTGGTATCTGAAGCAAATGATGCTCACAATGGGCTGAGAAGAAAGCCAATAGACGTGAAGGTTAAATTGAATGCCACCCTGGAGCTCCCTCTGTGCTGTGACACAGGGCTTTGTTGATACGCAACAGTGACAGTGATGTGAGAAGAGGATGTTGCCTATGCCACGTTTTGCACCCTTCTGATGAGACCTGCTGCTTTCAAACAGAAATGCTGCTTCTGGAGACACATCATCAGCCCACGTGTTTTGATACTCCATGGACCACCTGACTCTTCAAGGGAGACTTGCTACAGTTGTGGTGAACCTTGAGAGACTTCTCAGGGGTGAATTACTTCTTGCACCGTTTTTGACCAAGGTCTCCATGTCTACATAAAACCCATTTACTTGACAGACCAGAGAAACCCACATCAGTTTTTAACATTAGACAGGTGCCATCACATGATCCCTTGAAAATACAGAGAGCATTTGGCAAGGTTACTAAGTACTGACAACAGGCTATCTTCTTTTAGCATCATTTCCATCCAACCGCTTTGCAAAGAGCTGCAGGAACTGCTGTGATTTTTTTCACCTGTGCAGCTCAAGGCCACTTTACTTCTACCTCAGTCCTGGTCTGTGCCACATGGTCAAAGCCCAGGGTTCTTCACCCAGCAAGAGCCCAAGTATTCTGTTAGGAATGTGGGAAAGAATAAGGGCCTTGTGGTGCAGCCAAGAGACTCTAACTGTGAAACCACCACAGGGTTAAGTGCTCCAAGTCAACAACTTGCATTTGTCCATTATGACCAGACTTTTGCCATACATATCAATGACATTTACAATGATGCCCCATACATGCCCAATTCTTACAAGGAGACACCAGAAAGAATGGATGGCCTGGGACAATCATAGAATCATAGAATCATAGAATCATTGGGGTTGGAAGGGACCTCGAAAGATCATCTAGTCCAACCCCCCTGCCAGAGGAGGGTCACCTAGAGTACATCACACAGGAACGTGTCCAGGCGGGTTTTGAATGTCTCCAGTGAAGGAGACACCACAAACTCTCTGGGCAGCCTGTTCCAGTGCTCTGTCACTCTCACAGTAAAAAAATTTTTTCTGATATTCACCTTAAACCTCCTGTGCTTCAGTTTGTATCCATTACTCCTTGTCCTATCACTGGTCATCACTGAAAAAAGCTTAACTCCATCTTCTTGACACTCACCCTTTACGTATTTGTAAACATTGATGAGGTCACCCCTCAGTCTCCTTTTCTCCAAACTAAAGAGACCCAGCTCTCTCAGCCTTTCCTCATAAGGGAGATGTTCCACTCCCTTAATCATTTTTGTGGCTCTGCGCTGGACTCTTTCAAGCACTTCCCTGTCCTTCTTGAACTGAGGGGCCCAGAACTGGACACAATACTCCAGATGCGGCCTCACCAATGCAGAATAGAGGGGGAGGAGAACCTCTCTTGACCGACTAACCACACCCTTTGTAATACACCCCAGGATGCCATTGGCCTTCTTAGCCACAAGGGCACATTGCTGGCTCATGGTCATCCTCCTGTCTACTAGGACCCCCAGGTCCCTTTCACCTACACTGTTCTCAAGCAGGTCAGCCCCCAACCTGGACTGGTGCATGGCGTTTTTCTTCCCCAGATGCAAAACTCTACACTTGCCCTTGTTGAACTTCATCAGGTTTTTCCCCACCCAAGTCTCCAGCCTGTCTAGGTCTCTCTGAATGGCAGCACAGCCTTCTGGTGTGTCAGCCACTCCTCCCAGCTTGGTGTCATCAGCAAACTTGCTGAGGGTACATTCTGTACCCTCATCCAGGTCGTTGATGAAGATGTTGAACAACACCGGTCCCAGTACCGACTCCTGAGGGACTCCACTAGTCACAGGCCTCCAACTAGATTCTGCCCCATTGACTACAACTCTCTGACTTCTTCCTTTCAACCAGTTCTTGATCCACCTCACTGCCTGATCATCAAACCCATACTTGATCAACTTATCTACAAGGATGCTGTGGGAGACGGTGTCAAATGCTTTACTGAAATCAAGATAGACCACATCCACCGCTCTACCATCATCTATCCACCTAGTAATTTCCTCATAGAAGGCTATGAGGTTAGTCAAACATGACTTACCCTTGGTAAAACCATGTTGACTGCTCTTGATGACCCCCATCTCCTTGATATGCCTAGAGATAGTGCCAAGGACAAGTTGTTCCATCACCTTTCCAGGGATGGAGGTGAGGCTGACCGGTCTATAGTTACCCGGGTCCTCCTTCTTGCCCTTCTTGTAGACTGGAGTGACATTTGCTATCCTCCAGTCCTCAGGCACCTCTCCTGTTACCCATGACTTACCAAAGATGATGGAGAGTGGACTAGCAATGACCTCCACCAGCTCCCTCAGCACCCTTGGATGCATTTCATCCGGACCCATCGATTTATGGATGTCCAGATTACTCAAGTGATCCCTAACCCAATCCTCATCTACCTGGGCAAACTCCTCCTTTATCTTGACTTCTTCTGGGGCTATATGAAACTGGGGCTCATGGGGAAAGCCTGCAGGAGTAAAGGCAGAGGCAAAGAAGGCATTCAGCACCTCTGCCTTCTTTAAATCCTCTGTCACCAGGGCACCCACCTCATTCAGCAGTGGGCCTATATTGCCTCTGGTGTTAGTTTTGTTGGCTATGTATTTGAAAAAGCTCTTTCTATTATCCTTAACCCTCCTTGCAAGGTTAAGTTCCAAGGAGGCCTTAGCTTTCCTAGTTGCCTCCCTACATTCTCTGACAAAAGTCCTATATTCCTCCCAAGTGACCAGCCCCTCCTTCCATGATCTGTAGATTTTCCTTTTCCACTTGAGTTTCCCCAGCAGTTCCTTTTTTAACCACGCTGGTCTCCTAGCTCCCTTACTAGATTTTCTACCCATTGGGACACACTGATCCTGTGCTTGCAAGAAGTGGTCCTTGAATGTTAACCAGCTATCTTGAGCCCCTTTACCTTCCAGCACCCTGTCCCATGGGACTTCCCTTAACAATTGATTGAGGAGGCCGAAGTTTGCTCTGTGGAAGTCCAGGGTTCTGGTCCTGCTGGAAATTCTGTTCCTCCCACACAGGATCCTGAACTCCACCATCTCATGGTCACTGCAGCCAAGGCTGCCATTGACCACCACTGCTTCAACAAGGCCCTCCCTGTTGGTGAGCACAAGATCCAGCAGCGCTCCTCTTCTAGTCGGCTTGTCCACCATTTGCATTAAGAAGTTGTCATCAATGCATTGGAGGAACCTCCTAGACTGTGAAAGGCTGGCTGTATAAGTCTTCCAGCAGATATCGGGGTAGTTAAAATCTCCCATGAGGACCAAGGACTGTAATTGTGAGGCTGCTTTCAGCTGCCTGTAGAAAGCCTCATCAACTTCCTCATCTTGATCAGGAGGTCTGTAGTAGACCCCCACAACTGTATCACCCATACCACCCTGCCCTTTAATTCTTACCCACAGACTTTCAACTTGCCCCTCATCAGCCCCTGCACAAAACTCGATACATTCTAGCTGCTCTCTCACATAAAGAGCAACTCCACCACCTCGCTTCACCGACCGATCTTTCCTAAAAAGCACATAGCCATCCATGGCCACATTCCAGTCGTGTGAGCTGTCCCACCATGTCTCTGTTATTGCTACCAGATCATAACCCTTAGACCGCACACAGACCTCTAACTCTTCCTGTCTGGAAGTCTCTGGAACGGTGTTCCTGGACCAGCAGTTTCTGAATCAACCCCAGTTTATTCTAGAATATTCAGAATAAACATGCCCAGGAGATTTAGCAATGTCCATTCTGTGTTCAAAGTGACACAGCCACCAAATGCCACTGAAATCCAGATGGGACTTGGATTCCTAAAAGCACTGTTGAAAATAAGACTTGGTACGCTGCATCATTTAGGCATTCTTAAAGGCATAGCAGCTCATGAAGCATAATTGAGTTTTGCATAGTTTATAGCTTAGTCAAAAAGCCTACACTGACTGCATACAGATTTTATGGGTTTTTTAAATCAGAATACAAATACAAACCTGACTTGCTCTTTCCTACCCATAGCCCTGTTTCTGCTTAATCCTATCGGACTTGATCTGGCCTCACTTCTCTGACTGATAATCCTCACACACGACTTTTGCATCCAGTTTACCTTTGCATCCAGACTGCAGTTGACAGTTTGTAAAAAAGAAAGTTTTTCTAAGTTTCTATGGCTATATTAATATTCTTCTCCTTTGTAGCACTGTGATTCAGTGAGGTGTGCGTCATTTTCCCTGGACACTCAGTCCTTTTGTTTTGCTTTGCATAAACTGGTAACCGCCTCAGAAATGCCTTCTTCCAGGTTCAGCTCCCTGATCCCCAGTCTATCTTCCTGCCAGGTACTGTAGAAAGAGAAAAAAATAAGAATATTTAATGCTACAGGCATTTGGGCTTCTGTCTGCCATACTGTAGGTCAGAATTCACCTTTTGTTTTGAAGATCTCTTTGCCCTTTGAATTTGCACAGCCTTGTCCCAGGTAAAATTTTATATTTTTTTTAATTATTATTTATTTTTGTTTCCCTTTTATGGGATGAAGAATTAGAATAAGCCTAAATGGTTGTCCATTTATTCTCACCTGTAAGTTTGAATTCTGTGAAGGAGGAGGACACACACTCCAGTTCCAAAAAATGGGTCCATGGAAAAGACTCTGACACATTGCAAGTTTTAAAAATCAGACGCTGTTTTCAGTTTTAGAAATCCTGAGGACACCCAGAATCCTCCAGGCATTTTGACAATATTACAACAAATACAAAACAAACATCAAAACCATAATAAAGACAAAACATCCCTTCTAGCTCATTTTCAAAGGGAAGAAAAATTATGCTTTCCAGAGCATCACTATACAAAATACCCTACCTTCTGCTGAAGGAAAGATCCCAGATCACCTGAAAGCCCAGTCAAAGTCTTTGCCTATTTGTTCTGTGACTGCCTGGGTTGCAACACAAAAACCATCATACTAATGTGCTTTCACTCGTGAGAAAACCCCACTGCCTTGAGGAATGAAAGGTTATGAGTAAGGGTTACAGCACAGGAACAATAATTTAGTTAAATCCAGCATCTTTTGTTTAAAGTTAGTTTTTCTGCGGTTCCATAATACTATTTTTAGTTTTCAAGAATGGAAACAATAGCTGAGCTCTGTAAGTGCCAAGTCTTTCTCAAGGTTTGGTAAAAGGCTAAAAGACAAGAAGGTACATTGATTCCATAACTTATGCCCTGTGATTTCAAGATTTTACAGTCCATGCACGTGGCTGGAAATACCTGTTTACAGAAGTTTCTAAGAATTACATATGAAGGGGAAATCTTAAAACATATTGGTTTTTTAATTTACTTTTTTAACTTCAAACCAACAGTCCAACAGACTGCAGCTGCTGGAATTGCTGAGCCACTTTTTTCTCCTGTTAAGAAAAAACCCCTTTGAATTTGGAAGACAGTGCTGTGCTCCCTACCAACCCACTCCTACTTTTCTATCCCTTGGTACCAGCTATCCTCTTCTCCAGTGTTAGCACAGACCTTTTTGATAACACATCTCGATTTTTAATTATTTCAGAACATCAGATTTTCCTCATTTTTGTCTTCCCATTTCAATCTACTTTACAAGTCTAATTTATACATTTGGACAATTTGGCTACCTTGGAAGAAACTGTTCCATCTATTCATTTTGACATGCTCTGCTGCTATTAACTGCATTATCAATTGACTGTCCCCAGCAAATTTTTAGGACCTCTCTACACCATGTCTTTCTCCAGCAGTATCACACTCAGGAGACAGCAAATTCCTTCATACCTCACCACTGACACAGCACGATTTATTTACATAAAACATCCCACTTTCTACAAAGCACCACAGAGTACTTTGACTCTTATATTAAAAGAGATGCAGAATATGAAACAGATTAACATGGAAGCTGTATCAGTATAGATCCTTTGACAATCTGACCTGCATCCAGCCATTATTTATAGCAGGAGTGCTCCATATAAAGGCGCCAACACCAAAAAAAGGCATGAAAAGCACTAACAGACCACGTCTTGGTGTAAGACCATTGAAAAATTTTCTCCAGATGTCTGTGAGCATCAGTCTCCTCCAGGAAAAATGCCCATTCCCTTCTTTGAAATGCATATTTTTCCTAGCCAGATTTATTTTTTTCAATCTTTATATGAGATAGCGGTGTTCCCCAAGTGACACCCAGAGGCAATGACTGCCACAGATGTAGAAAACAGTAATAATAAATATTATTTTAAGGTTAGATGGACTGAAGGGAATGACCTGACAGAGGTTCACAGACAGCTTGCTGTCTCTTCTCTCTATTATCTTATTTCACTTTAGGCATGCTTCTGGATTAAACAACCCTGATCTCATCCACACTATCGCCCCAGCAAGGAGACAGCAGACCAGCTCCAACTCATGCCCTTCTCCAGATCATTTTTGTTCCCGCTCTGTCCCTGTGCTGCTGCATTTACTGAAATAGAACATAGCACCACATGAAGGTCACACCGGAGCTAGTCAAACAGGGTGAGAAATGTCCTTTGCTCACTGAATGCTCATTTGAATTTTTAATGGCTTTGCTTCAGCTTCGGCTATGTTCACACCCCCTCTACAATTAGTTGAACGATCACATCTCAGTGGTACGAATGCTTGCAGAAAACCCGTGTTGAGAGTTGCCCACGGATGAGCTGAAGAAGCCCAGCTGTCACATTCACACACACACTCCTGTTTGCACAACCGGTGTGTTGCTGGCGCAACAGGCGGGTAATGCAATCAATACCAGGGGGGTTATTTGACCAACGACAGCTAAACAACGGAAACCATTTGCAGTCAAGCCCTTCTGTTATTCATTTAAAGAAACCATCAGAGCATTTCAGATGACAAATATGTTTGCTAAAACGATGCTCTTGCTCATGGATATTCCACAAGCAGAAGAGGAGAACATATTTAACAAATAAACTATTTGTTATTAAGCCTTTGATTGGTTCTAGTCATAAAATCACAGAATGGCTAGGGTTGGAAGGGACCTTAAAGATCATCTAGTTCCAAACCCCTGCCATAAGCAGAGGCATGTCCCACTAAATCAGGTTGTTCCAAGTCCAATCCAGCCTGGCCTTGAACACTTCCAGGGACGAGGCATCCACAGCTTCCTGGGCAAACTGTTTCAGTGTCTCACCACTCTTACAGTAAATAATTTCTTCCTAACATCTAATCTAAATGTCCCTTCTACCAGTTTGAAACCATCACCCCTTGTCCTATTACTCCATGCCCTTATTAAAAGTCCCTCTCAAGTTTTTCTGTAGGCTTCCTCATGGCAGGCTGCTATAAGGTCCACCCAGAGCCTGCTCTTCTCCATACAAAATAAAAGAAAATAACACAGAAGGTATAATATTAATAAGCCTGTAATCATAGTTGTTTTGTTTTTCTTTACACCACTGCACCTTAATGCATTAATAATTTCACTGAATTTCCAAGGATTACTGCAAGAAAGCCACTTGATATTTTATCTCTGGGCTTTCAAGGGCCAGAAGAACCGTATCTCCATCCATCACCCACTCTACTGGAAGATGCAGTTATAGGGCTGTAGAACACAGAGCTCCGTATTTATATTTAGGCAAACTTGTATATTTAGCAAAATTGTTTGCATTAGATGAAAATATGTCTTTCATAAATGCACATGCTCTAGATGCAAAGCCACATGGTGCCAGGAAATCCACTGGTTCCTTGCAGAAACACCACTGCAGTCATCAAAGGTAACCAGAGCTTGTGGAGGTGTGGGGAAGCTGAGATCCTTGGGAGGGAACACACATGAGAAGGAGATAGTGAGGAAAAATGAGAAAGTCAGGGGCTCCCTTGTAAATCTTTGTGAAGGATTCAAGATGTGACAGGACAGGAAGCTGGCAACAGGGACAGAGACAATACTGATGGCCTCAGCCAGCAAACTGCTATTCTTGACAGGATTTTATGATATCTAGCACTCAGAAGAAAAAAACAAATCTAGAAACAATAAAGAAAGCAAGCTGTGAAGTACCAATAAGGTTAGTGGCTTGGAGAAGCTGACATGCTAGCAAGGATGCACACATCTCTGCCTAGCATCAGATACCAAAGCCAAACCTGAGGCACAAAGGCACATGGCTTCCAGGAGGGATTGTGGAGAGGTTGCACTGCTCAGATGCATGTCCAGCTCCATTTTTCCAAATCATTTCCAGGTGAGCCTTCATGACAAGGCTCAAGGAATAAGTAAGTTAGATGCAGTAACTAAATCCAGCAGAATTAGTCAGTGACTGGATTTCTCAGAGACATCACTGCAGACCTGTTCTGCTCTCATGGTTGTGCAAAAAAATGCTAACCCAAAAAAAGTGAGCTGGGAATGCTTCTGGAGTGTGGACCAGAGAAGTTTCAAGTTATTAGAGTAGAAAAACAGTGGAAGAAAAATAAAGGTGAAATGTGTTCACCTAAAGCTAACTGCTGTCTTCTATCTCTAATGAAAACTGTGTTAACAGAAAAATAAACCACCAAGGAATTTTAAACATCATTACAACTTAATTAAAAAGTTTTTATAAAATACTTTTTTAAATTAAATCCACAGACCCAGATTCTGCTGACACAAAGGCATGGGCTAAATATTAAGTATATGAATAATTATTGCAGAACTACCACCACTGTTGATGGTCTGAGTCCAGATGTAAGTTAATACAGGAATTGCTCCCTGAGCTGGCACTGAAGCAGAAATGAGCAACAAAAGCTAGGGCTGCTTCATGGGCAGAGAAGCAGTGGCACTGCAAGCCACTATGTGCCAGCCACACCAAGACTTGCTAGTCCAGGTAACTGTGAAGTGAGGAGGTGGCTTCACGCATCACTGAGCTCCTGCCCACTTGCTTGGGGCAGGAGGGAGGGCTGCCAGGTTTAAGTGCGGGACCCATGGGTCAGCTCCTGCAACCTGGGTTGAAACCAGGCAGCCCCTCTTCCCTGCAGGGCTTCCTCCCTTCACCCCTTGGGCAGAGGGGTATTCAGGTGGCCACTGACAAGGCAAAGCCTCAGGGGATACACAGAGGTGTTGGTTCTCCCCCAGCTTTCTGACCATGGCTGCAGGGGATTTGCAGCTGTGCTGTGAGCCCTCGTTACTGTCCATATTTTTTTTCAAAGTGATTAACAAGAGCCTTGCAGAAGAAGTGAGCAAGGCTGCTTCTATGGTAGATCTGGTGGTACAATCGAGGGCAGTCCTCTCTGCCCACCTCCAGGCTCAGGGCTGAAGTATGCAAGGTCAGGGCTGTGCCCAGGAGAGGTTTTGAAACAGCATTCTCCATAAAATGATAAATATATTTAAAGTATTAACTGAGAAAACGAAGCCCTGAGGCTCCAAAGGGGAGTCACGCACCAGTTCATCACACCTAAATGTCATCAGGCATTTCTCCACTGCCTGAAACCAAGGGAGAGCAGAAATCTCACCTGCCCTATGCCCAGCTCTAGTGGTTTTGAGCATGGGACCCTAACCCTGAACATGAGTGGGGAAAAAAATGAAGAAAAAAAAAAAAAAAAATTGTTACTAAATCCCATCTGTAGAAGCCCTACGCTCTCCAGCATGCCCGGGGGGCTGGTGCTTCCGCTTCTGCAGCTGGCCCCGGGCTACCCGGGAGGCTGTGGCTCCTCCAGCACAGAGCCAGGAGCCGGCGGGGGCCAGGGCGGAAAGCACGTCGAGGCAATGGGAGGAAACCACAGTGAAACCCGGGAGGACAGGTAGAGGAAAGGCAGGGTTTCTCTACCTGCCTACAGCTCCTGCACAAGCATTTTTTCCCTCTTAGTAAACAATGATAAATGGAACACTGGAGGATTTAGTTGTTAACGTTTTCTTATCCATTGCAAAGAGAATGAAAAGAAATATAAAAAATAGCCTGGCTAGGGGCTGCGCCTGTCCCCGCAGTTCCACCCATGCGCAGGGCTCGGAGACAGTAAGAGCCCCCCAGAGGGGTCCCCGAGTTCAGCTGCAAGGCGGGATGCGCTGGGCGTGGGCACAGACCGATCCCGGACGGCGAAGTGTCCTTTGCTCAGCCCGTAATGAAGTTGTGCCTGCGGTGGCCGCCGCCGGGAGGGGAGCTCCGCTCCAGCCAGGGCAGCCGCAATTCCCTGCAAGGTTCAAACAGCCTCTCACTGAGTGTTGAACCGATCCTGCAGGTTTTCAGCTGCTACGGCTGAATCCCAGCTCAGCCCTGTCTCCGCCCTAAGATCAAACACCTGTTCCCAAGCGTGACAGCGAACTGCCATTTTGCAGCCATGTCTCCTGGCAAGGATGATTTCTGCGGTGGGGAAGAGCGGTTCGAAAGACGGAGCTCTGTGCAACGAGAAAGGAAGATAAAGGGAGAAAAAAACACTAAAATCTCAAACCCCAGTGGAAACAGGGGCATCTGGGCCGCCGGAGTGTGTGCAGGCCCGGGAGGGGGGTGCGGTGTGCGGGAGCAGCCGTGGGCAGCCGTCGGGCCGCGGCCCCGAGGCAGCCCCGGGCCGCCCTGCCCCTTGGCGGCCCGGTGGGGCGGCCCGGAGAGTCGTGCGTCTGGCCCCGCTCTTCGCTGCGAAACGGAGCGGGCGGTGCCCCGACCCCGGCGGAGGAGAGACGGCGAGGGGCAGCCCGGGCCGGGTCTGGGGGTCCGCGGGGCCGAGACAGCTCCTGCGGTGGGAGGCGGCCGTTTGCAGAGGGGCAGGTGGCTCTTGTCCCCGCGAAGGGACGGCAGCGCAGCTCCCGCTCCTCCCGGACTCCCTCGCGGGGCTTCTCCCGGGGCGCGGGTGGGTGCGGAGGCCGGTCCCCGGGGCGAAACCCACCGCAGAGGTTCTGGGTGCGGGGAGCCGGAGGAGGTATTGTTAGGGCAGCGGCAGCCGAGGGTGTTAATCTAGGCTGGCTGGAGTGAAAAGAGGCAAATATTTCCGTTTGTGCCCTCCTGCCTCTCTCAGCACCGGCTGTCAGTCCTCGGGCTTGTTATCCGTACAAGGCATCAGTTTGTTTGGCTGAGCTCAGCAAGGTTTTCTTCTCCGAGCAGAACTATAATTGCTATAATTCTACTGTATCATTTGGATCATTGCAGTATTGTTGTTTTCTCTCTCTCGTTCTCTCCCCCTAACACTGCAATAACGCGCTCCAGTGTTAAATTAGCAGGTTGCAGGGGGAAGGGAAAGAAAAAAAAATGAGAGCAAGAGACCATAAATGAATGAAAGTTTGTTTAAAAAAATAAATAAAACAACAAAGTGACTTGGCAGAGGAGAGCTCGCCTCGCAAAGCATCCTTGCCCGCAAGCGGGACTGCAGCCGGCCCTGCCCTCGCCCCGGGCTGCCGGGGCCGTTCTCCCCCGGGCACCGGGGCGGGCGGGACCCCTGGCCCGACCCAAGCAAAGAGCGGCAAGGGAACGGGGCGGGTAGGGGGTGAGATCAAGATGCAGAAGGCCGAAAGGCTCCACGACAGCCCCCGGCACCCGCCTGCCGGCAGCCACTTGCAGGTTTCGGCGCTGCCGGAGCCCTGGCAGCTGTCACTGCGACGGTCCCCCGTCCCCTCCTGCTACAGTCGGGACTGCCCGACTCGTCCCCGCTCTCCCTACTGCCGGTGCCACGGCTCGGCCGGCTCCCGGCACGGCGAAGGGAAGGCTGGTGGGGGCCGGCACGGCCGATCTCGCCCCGGCCGTGTCCGCGGCTCCCAGGCAGGCTCCGGTAGGGAAGCCCCAGCGGAATCGCCCGGTGCGGCCACGGCGAGAGCAAGAGCTTCCGCAAGGGTGCATCTGGGCACCTGGGTCTTCCTTTTATTCTTGGTTGTTGTTTTTTTGTTGTTGTTGGTTTTGGTTGGTGGCTTGGTTTTTGGGGTGGGGTTTTTTCTGTTTATTTATTTTGATTGGATTTTTTTTTCCTTTTTTAGTTACTGAGTTAATGACTTAATTGCCACTCATGCCGGGGATGGCAAAAGCTCCCGCGAGCTGAGCAGAGACGGCAAACGGCATCTTCTCGTCCCCCGCACAGGCACACCCTGCAAAGCAGGGCCGGGCTGTGGCCGCGTACGTCGGGGCTCTCCCCTCTCCTCGCTCCCCGTCGCCATCGTCCCGGCCAGCGGGGGCAGGGGGAAATGAGACGGAAAGAACTATGTGCAGGAGTCCTGCGGGGACCCGCATGCAGGGAGGGGACGGGTCTGGGAGTAACCCTTGTCCCTGCACGGAACGTAGGAGCACACAGATGGAGAGGCTGTGAGTGCGAGTAGATAGATGTGCGTGTGCGCACACCGCGCACAGACACATACAGGCACTTGCTTGTCTTTTTTATTAATTCTCGCTGGTTAAGATTAGAAGATGCGAGATCCGCACGGGAATTGCGGCACGAACAGGAGAAATAGGGCAGTCTCCCCTCCGGCGTTCGGGGCCGAAGTTATTTGGGGAGCCCTCCGACGTGCCTGCGTTTGCAGGAGTTCTCGACCAGGAACGCACACGTGAGCAGGGGACGCGCAGGTATCTGTAAGGTGCAGATCGAAATGGAGCCCAGCCTGTCCAAACAGGGTGTCTGTACTTGCCCGGGACGTGACGGCTGCGCAGAGAAGGAAAGGGAGAGGAATTAAAAAGCCCCCCAGAGGTCTTCAGGCCCCGAAGCGGCGTTGAAATCGCCCGCGGAGAGGAGATGTGCGTGCCGGGGCGGTCGGAGGCGGCCGGGGCAGGGAGGGGGATGCGCGCCCCGCCGTACCCTGCCCTGCAGGACTCTCTCCCGGGGCCGCCGCGGCCCGGCAGTGCCCCGCTGCGCCGGGCCTTCGCCCCTGCTCCTGGCCCCAGTATTTTCAAACACCGGCCGCCAGCGCGGCCAGTCCCGCTCCTGCGCGGGGCGGGAGGCGGAGAGGGAGGGGGAAGTGCCTGCCGTGGGGAAAACCCGGCTCGGATCCCCCAGCGGGGCCCACTCTTTCCCGCTCGGGTTAGCATGGGGCCGGGCGGGGAGCGGCGCCGCCGTCGGGGCGGGAGAGGCCGGTGCGAAGTCTGCCAAGGGAGCTTCGCCGCCGCCCATCCCGCCGCCCCCGACGGCTCCCCCGGAGGGGCTCCGTAGCGCCCCTCACGGCAGGGCGCAGGGCGGGGGCGGGGGGGGCTGCCCCTTGGCGGGGCGACTCGGCCGATCCGTTCCGCTCCGAGCCGGGGTTTGGCGGGCGCCGCGTGTCGCCGGCCGCCCGGCCCCCGCCGCCAGCCAATCAGGGCGCGGCTGCCCGCACGTGGAGCCGAGGGGACTCAAGAGCGCCGCGGCCGCCGCTCACTCCCCCCGTGACGGGCGTCCCGGCGGCACAGGGCAGCGCCGCGGGGGCCGCACCGCCCCGGCCCCTCGGCACGGCACGGCACGGCCCCGCCGCCGCCGGCATCGCCGCCATGAGCGGCCCCTACCCGGAGGAGAGCTGCGCCGAGCGCCCCGAGTGCAAAAGTAAATCGCCAACTTTGCTGTCCTCCTACTGCATCGACAGCATCCTGGGCCGGCGGAGCCCTTGCAAGGTGCGGCTGCTCGGCGCCGCGCCCAGCCTGCCCGCCACCGCCGCCCGCCCCGACAGCGACAAAGCTGCGCAAGGTAAGCCCCTCCGACCCGCTCCCCTTCCCCGCCGTCGGGCGGGTCAGGGCTGGTGTGTCCCCCTCTGCCCGCTGCTCGGCCCCGCTTCTCGCCCACCCGGCCGGAGCTGCCGCTGCCGTTATCCCGTTACCGGGCTCGTTAGCGGCTGCGGTGCCGCCAGGGAGTGCGGCAGGGTCTTGCCCGAAATTCATCCGCGTTAATGCCATGCGGGTCGGGTACCGCCGCGGCGGGTTGCTCCTGCTTTCGATATATGTCTAATTTTTTAAAGCTGCAATAAATCGGTGCCAGCTTTGATCCGTGCAGGGAAAAGCTCGCCCGTTCTTCTTAAACCGGTAACGGAGCTGGGCGAGGGAGCTAGGGGCCGCGCCCGGCAGCGGCAGGGGTGGAATATCGGGGCGGGCAGGGGTGGAATATCGGGGCGGCGACAGCTCAACCCGGAGCTGGGAGCAGCCCTCCCAGGGCCGCGGGGAGTCCAGCCGGGCAGCTCCCACGGGGGGCCTCCCTCCCGTTTTCACTGTTTCCACACCGTTCACAGCCCGGCGGGCTTCTTCTTCCCAAACCAAAAGGAAACTTGGGGGGCGAGGGAAGGCGATAGAAGTGGGAACGAAGAAGAAAAAAAAAAAAAAAAAAAGAGAAAAAGAAAAAGAAGCGGCGGAGCCCCGGGCCTCCTCCCGGGCAGGGGCAGCGGGGCGGGCGCTGCCCCGTCGTGGCCCCACGCAGCCCCGCCGTGCGAGACAGAGACCGGCGGTGGCCGCTGTCAGAGGACCCGGCTCAGGCCCGGGGCTGCCCGAGCCCCCGGCGCCTGTCCCGCCACTGAGCGGGACGCCGGGCCGGGTCCTACTGCCGGGGGAGATTTTTTCCCAGACCTGGAGCCGCGATGCGAGCAGGGGCCGGGCTGAGGGTACGGGAGTAAGGGCGTCTTCTCTTGGTGCTGGGTGGGAAATGGTATCCGAAGGGGAAGCCGCAGGGTTGGGTCTTACCGTGGGCTCTTCGCCCTGATCCCACTGACCGTGTCTCTTCTTTTTTCTCCCTCCTCCTTTCTTTCCTCCTTCCGCATCCCTCTCCCCCCACTCCTGCCCTCCCTGCCCAACTGCTGCTGCCTCCTCCGTTTTCCCCCTCTGCCTCGTGGCGCAGGGTCTCCCAAAGGAAGTCCCCCCTTCGAGCCGGCCGAGCTGCACCTGCCGCCGAAATTGCGCCGGCTGTACGGGCCGGGCGGGGGCCGGCTGCTGCCGCCGGGGTCGGCGGGGCCTCGGGGGGACCGTCCGGAGGGGCGGCTGGAGGGGGCCGCCGGCCCGATGCCCGCCGCCGCCCCGTGGGACACGCTGAAGATCAGCCAGGCACCCCAGGTCAGCATCAGCCGCAGCAAGAGCTACCGCGAAAACGCGCCCTTCGTGGCCCCGCCGCCCGCCCGGGACGAGCTGGGCAGCCCCGCCGCGCACGTCGAGGAGCGGCCGGGCCCCACCGCCCCGGCCGCCGAGGAGGAGGAAGAGGAGGAGGACGAAGAGATGCTAGAGGAGGAGGACGAGGAGGAAGAGGAGCTGGAAGATGACGAGGAGGAGGAGCTGCTGGGAGAGGACGGCGGGGGGCTGCTGAAGGAGGCCCGGCGCAGCGCTGCCGCGGCCCCCGGTGCGGAGGGCGGGGATCTGTCCCCCAAAGAGGAGCTGCTGCTGCACCCCGAGGATGGTGAGGGCAAGGACGGCGAGGAAAGCGTTTGCCTCTCGGCCGGCAGCGACTCTGAGGAGGGGCTGCTCAAGAGGAAGCAGCGCCGCTACCGCACCACCTTCACCAGCTACCAGCTGGAGGAGCTGGAGAGGGCCTTCCAGAAAACCCACTACCCCGACGTCTTCACCAGGTACCGGCGCCAGGGCCCAGGCCGAGCGCGGAGCGGGCGAGACCCGAAGGGGTGGGTGGGTGGGCGCACGGGGGCCTCGATGTGCTGCACCCCCGCCTCCAAACAGTCCCGCTGGGTGCATCCTCTCCGGGCTGGGATGGGGAGCAGGTCGGGGCTCCAGGTGGACTTAGGGCACTGCCCGAGCAGGCCCCTCCTGGAGGCCTTCGCGGGGGTCTATTTTTACCCGCTGCCTTCCCTCCCGGCCGCGGCCGCCGCCAGGATCAGTTACGCGCTGCCCATGGGGCTGGACCCCGGCCCAGCCAGGGGAAGCCCCGGCAGGGGCAGAGATGAAAGCGCCGCTGCCTAAAAATATCGTCCGGGCACGTCGGGGCCCCTCGCTGTCCCCGAGGGGCCCAGCCGGGCTCGGCTCTGCTCTGCTCTGCCTGCACTTTCGGGAACATTTTCCCATTGAAAACGGGAACCCCGCGGCGGCAGCTCCGGCCGGTGGCTGCTCCGCGGGGAAAGCAGGCAGGGAGGCGGCAGAGCCGGCTGCCCGCTCCCCGCGCTGCCTGGAAATACCCCCTCCCCTTTAGCCCATAGGAGGGTTTAGTCCCCAAAACGTGAAGTTTTTCCGTCAACGAGGACTCAGCCCCCGGTTTCTGCTTTGTTTTGCTGGGGGGGAGCTGAGGAGGGGGGCTCAGGGGAGCGTTTTGTTCCCGCGCATCGCCCGCGGGTCTTCCCTCGGGGTGCCGCCTGGCCCCGACCACGGTCTCGGGAGTGGCTGCCCGGGGATGTGTATGAACGTACCAAGCTTTTTTGGTTGCTGTTTTTACGGCTTTGGATTTTCCTCCGGGGCTTCCCATGCCCGGCAGGCGCAGGGCTCCGGCTCAATTGGGAGCGCTCCTCTTTTGGGTGCAACGCTGATGAGAGGTTTTCTGACACCGTAATGAGTTCCGATTTGCTGTCATTGTGGCAATGTGCACCGCCGTGTGTGGCGGATCAGCTGTCGTCCCCTTGCGGGCCCGGCTGAATTTGGGGAGCGGTGGGGAGGGGGCTGCCAAACTCGGGCTTGCCAACGGGCGGCCAGCTCGGGGACCCGCAGCCGGGTTAAGGGCGGCGGCAGGCGGTGCCCGTCCGGCCCCGCTCCCCCCGGACAACGGGATTTCGAGCCCGTTTGGCGGCCGGGGCGCAGATCCGCGGCTGGGGGGGCGGCCGGTGCACCCCCGCCCCAGGCTGACGGCGGCGTGTGTGTCTCCCCCAGGGAGGAGCTGGCTATGAGGCTCGATCTGACCGAAGCCCGAGTGCAGGTGAGTGGCGGCGGGACCGGTACCGGGGCGTCCCTCAGCGGCGGCCGGCGGGCTGGGGTGGGTGTCCCCGACCCTCCCCGGCCCCGGAAGGGCCGAGCCGTGGGCTGGCAAAACCCCGTGTGAATCAAGCGCGGGGCTTGGGTTGTTAGCGAGACCCGCTCGGCCGCAAGCCGGGTATTTGGCTGCCATCAAATCTCCAATCGGGCTTCATAAAAGCCCACTTAGTGCTAGAACAAACAGGGCCATTTGAAGGCGAAATGTTGTTTGATTTCCTCTCCGCCTGCACAAGGAGCTGGCTAATGCTATTTGATTTCCCATTTTTGATAGCAATAAGCCTGCATTGATCTAATAGTGAGTGAGTGCAATGCTATTAAAGGTGTTTGCCGCCCCATACCAGAGTGCATTTCCCAACCCGGGTCTCATAACCAGAGAGACGATAAACATTGGGATGCCCTGATTGCCAACAGAAAACAGATGTCTCTGGGTTTGAAGCTGAGCAAATCACTTTACAGTTAAAATCGGGCGCTGATAAAGCATAATAAATTCCATATGGCTCATTTAATACACAACAGCTTCTTGCATTAGAGGGGCTAATGATGAGATTTGTCCCCTCCTTTCTGTTGACACATTTCTCCATTGTCAAACAGAGATGTGACAGCAAATCAGTATTTTCAGCTCAGGGGAACAAGTCGTGGGAAAGTTAAATAACTTTTAAAAAAGAAAGACACCCCCTTTCTCTCTCCTCTATTCACGGGAGAAGATGTAATTAAGGGAATATGAATTATGAGAGTCCCTTCGTTTACCTTTGGGTGTACTCAGACTTATTAATTCAATAAATGGGAATTGCAGCGGGGACAGCTTGCTAATTGAGTTTTAGCTGGGAGAAAGGCTCCCTCCCGCCCAGGCTGTTGGCTTCCCTGCCAATTCCAAGCCTCCTCCTGCACGGGCTCCCAGATGGGCGCGTGTGGCGACCTGTTCTGGCTGCACAGCTGCACGGAGAGACCCGAAGCGCCGCTGCCTTCTTCGCCCCCCGGGGAGAAGGGATCTCACGCTGAGCTTACACAGCCCAGCCTAACGGGGAAAACTCAGCCCACAACAGCCCCAAAAATTGACAAACGTGTGTCTTTCTCCTTAGGTGCGTGTGATGCCTCGCACTTGTTTATTGAGCAAATGTTTTCTTTTCTTTCGAAGTGCGGTATTTTTTTTTTTTCCTCTGTCTCACTCTTGTTTTAAGCCCCTATTAGTTCCCGATTTTTGCTTTATGGGAGGGGGGAAGGAGGCAAGAGACGGCAGCGCCGCTGCGTCCTAACAAAGTTTCGTAAAATAGATCCTAAAAGGACAGCCTGGAAACGTATATTTGCTGCTTCGGTTGCCTCGCAAATTATTTCTTCGTTTCAGACTGTAGTGAAATCACGCTTTTTCTCCTCGCTCTAAATCTAAAAGGGGAAAAATAAAATAAAAAAAATTCAATTATTCCCAAACGATATAATTTGTAAATATTCCCTGCAGCGAAAAAAGCCGCGCAGGTCCTGGTGGGGGGCTGCGTGCGGAATAGAAAACCGCTTAGTCCCACTGGGAAATTATTTTTCCGCTGTTCCAGCGCCGCGAGAGCACTGCTACCAGGCTCCTCCGGCGCCGGCAGCTGCCGGCAGACTGAAAGGGGGGTGGGTGAAAGTCCAGGGCCCCCCACCCCCAGAAGCCAGGGGCACGGCTCAACTCCGGGAAGCCCCACCGAAAGCCACCGCGGGGCGGGTGAGCACCGCCCGGGGCTGCAGCGCGGCGCTGCCCATGGCCCCCGCTGTCCGGCGCCTTTCGGGGTTGCCCCCGAGGACCGACGCCTTTCGGGGTGCCCCCTGCGCGGGGGTGGCGGAGGAGCGGGCGCTGTCGGGTCGGTGCGTGGCTCCCACGGGGCTCGCCCCGCCGAGGGTGCGGGCAGGCGTATTAAAACCGGTTTTTCTTTTGGTTTTCAGGTATGGTTCCAGAACCGTAGGGCTAAGTGGCGGAAGAGGGAAAAGGCTGGGGCTCAGACACACCCCCCAGGTTTGCCTTTCCCTGGTCCCCTGTCAGCAACTCACCCCCTCAGTCCATACCTTGATGCTAGTCCTTTCCCTCCTCATCACCCAGCTCTAGACTCCGCCTGGACCGCCGCTGCCGCCGCCGCCGCGGCCGCCGCCTTTCCCAGCCTGCCGCCGCCGCCCCCCGGTTCCGCGGCGTTGCCCCCCGGCGGGACCCCCCTCGGCCTCGGCACCTTCCTGGGGGCGGCCGTGTTCCGTCACCCCGCCTTCATCAGCCCCGCCTTCGGCAGGTACCGACCGGGCTCCGCGGGGGGGAACCGGCGGGGAGGGGGCGGAGGGCGCCCACCGGGGGGGCCTCGACGGGCCCTTTTCGGGCGACCCCGGCCCCGCTCCCGCTCCGGCAGCGGCTGTCGCTGCCCCCGCGTGGGTGACGTCGTCCCGCGCGCGGGTGACGCGGCCTCGGGGCGGCCCCACGAGGGACCCTTTTCGCGCGGGGCCGCCCCGGCCCGTTCGAACCTGGACGCTCCCGGCAGCGGCGGCCACTGGGCGTCGCGCGGGTCACGTGCCTGTGCGCCGGGCTCTGATTGGGCGAGGGAGGCCCTTAGGCCCACCCCGTCTGGCCGCCGCAGCGAGGGTGCCCCGTGGGGGCGGCCGGTCCGCGGGTGCTGCGCGCGAGGCCCGGGCAGGGACGGAGTGGGGTCTCCGCCGGGCAGGGCTGCGGTAACTGGTGCCCCCACGCAGGGGCTAAGCGGGTGTGGGGTGCCTGTGGCGCCCGCTGCTTTGTTCGGGACGGGCATCGCCGGTGTGGAGCGGTTTAGGATGCGCTGAAGCCGGGACGCCCCAGCTGGGAGCCCCGCGGGGCCTGGCACGGGCAGGTTTTTAGCCGTGGGCGGGTGTGAGCAGCTTCGAGAGGCTCGTTTCGGGGCGAGCTCCGCGCCCCCCTCCCTGCGCTCTGCCACGCTGAGCAGCCGCCACCAAAGCGGGAGAAGCCGCGGCCGGCAGAGCCGCCCCGTCGGGTCGGCCCGGGGTGGCTGCTCTCGGAGCCGCAGCCGGGGACGTCCCATCGGGGCGCAGGGCCCTGCCCGCCGGGACAGGCAGAGGGGGAAGAAGCCAAATTAATAGACGAGGCGGTCTCAGCCTTTATAGGACCGCGGGTTTGCCTTATTTATTTTTTTTTCCGCGCTGGCTCTGCAGAGACTAAGGAAAAACGTCCCTGGAGCCTCAACTCGCGCACCCCCTTCCCGGCCGCTGTGCCCCCCGCTGTCAGATGCCCCGGCAGCGGTCGGAGAGAACAAGCCTCGGCCGTTTTTTTTTCTCCTCTTTCTTTTTTTTTTTTTTTTTTCACTTTCACCCCCCCGATCTTTTACCCTCCTGCGTCGGGGTTTTTCCTGCGCGGCTTGTCCTCCCCCCGCGTCCCCGCCGGCCGGGAAGGAGGCGAGCGGGGCTGGTGCAGTCCCAGCGCGGCGGTGACGACCGTCTCTGCTTCCTTTGCAGGCTCTTTTCCACCATGGCCCCCCTGGGCAGCGCCTCCAGCGCGGCGGCCCTACTGCGGCAGCCGGCGCCGGCCGCCGAGGGGGCGGTGGGCTCGGCGGGGCTGGGGGACCCGGCCAGCGCTGCCGCGGATCGGCGGGCGTCCAGCATCGCCGCCCTGCGGCTGAAGGCCAAGGAACACGCCGCCCAGCTCACCCAGCTCAACATTCTCCCCGGGAACAGCACGGGGAAAGAGGTGTGCTAAGAGCCGGGTGCTGTCCCGGGGTGCGGGTTAGAGGGGTGGTTTGGTTGGTTTTTTTAGGGGGGGGAGAGAAAAAAGGGACAGAAGGGAAAGAGGAGAGTAAACACACGAATAAATGAAGGTCACCTCAGCGCGAATCAAGACCAAACGGGACGAAGGGGGGGAAATTAACAATTAAAACAAAAAAAAAAAAAAAAGGGGGGGAAAAAAAAAAAAAAGAGGACCAGCAGCTGAGACTGCGATAGGTCCTCGAGTTAAGAACTTGGTGACAGCGAGCTCCTTTTGCATCAGCCTTCACACGAGTGAACCGACACTGGCAAGCTCCTGAATAAGTAACTCCTTGGCTGGTACATTTCTGAAAAGTACGACATGTTCATTTCCTCTCTGAGCATTAAGGGGGGGGAAAGAAAAAAAAAGAAAAAAAAGGCAAAAAAAAAAAAAGCCCTAATAAAAGTTGTGATCTATTACCATTACATACACTAAATATTTTTCCCTCTGTTTATCTGGCAAGAAAAAAAAAAATAAAAAATGAAACATTTAATCGTAATTAAGAAAGGAAAAAAAGAAAGACAAGCAAAGCAGAGGGAAGCTACCCACGTCATCTTAATATAACATCCTAGGATGTTAAGTTGATCTGTTAGGAGCACTGGAGAACTCTTTTACATGTTGATGCAGCAACCTGCATATGCTAACCAAGGGTGTTGCCAGTGCAGACTGAAAGTAAATTTGATGCTGTAAGCTAACCAGTGCACTTAAGGGAAAGGGTATATCTTTTTCTTGTTATATTCTTTATCACTACACCAACCAAGGTTTTTATATCAAACCAAAGGGAAATACACTGCTAGAATATGGACTGTTTAAGTCACTAAACTGTGATTATTGATTCTGTACATACCATTGTTATAAAAAAAGAACAGAGCTTTGTATATTTGAAATGTTATAAAACAATTGCACTCAGTGTAGTGTTGTAAAAGTTTGTCATTCTGTAGATTCTTACTGTGTTGTAGATATAATAGGGTTCCTAGACAAATATTTATGTACAAACCCTTTATTTAACTTATTAACTGTAGAGGTTTCTGAAACCCTCAAGAGGCGATGGTACAGTACTTTTTCGTGTAATGTCGTTATTGTTAACACTTTTCCTTGCTATCCGATGGAGAAGTGTCACGTTCAGAAAATAAACAAAAATATATGTTTAACAAAACAAAACAAAAAAAAGGGAACAAAAGAAAAAAAGAAGAAAAAATCCCGATCCCTGCGGGGGTTTCCGAGCTGCCTGCGCAGCCTGAGCCCCGCCGGGGCGGCCGGGGCCAGCGCATCGCCACCTTCCCCCTCCCCGCCGGGGAGCCCCCCCCCCCGCCTCGCCCCCCAAGGGTTTTAGGGGGGGCCCAGGTGGCTTGGCCGGGGCCGATTGCCGAAATCTGGGAGGTTGGGGTGGGGGGGAGAGCACGAGACACCGGCGGCCCCGTTTGCAAGGGTCTTTGCAAGATGGAGGGGCCAGGAGGGAGGTGTCGGCACCAGAGACCCCTCAGGGCAGGGAGCCGCCCCACGCACCCCCGGGCGGGGATGGGGCAGCCCGTGACTCTGCCTCTGCCGAAAGGCAAGAGGCGGGAGAGAAACACAAACATTTGGGGGATCGCTCGGCTTAATCCCCGCTCGCACCTCTTCTTTGCTCACAGGGGCCAGGAAAGTTTCTCGGCGCCTGTTCAATGTTTCTGCACCTCGTTCTCCCGGGGATGAACTGTTGGTTAGGGTTTTTTTCCCTTCCTCTCCTATATCTGGCACCGTTGTTTTTGAGGGTTTTGGTTTGGTTTGGGGTTGGTTGGGGGGGGGGGGGACGGGACGGGACGCCTTTTTTTGTTTATTTGATTTGGGGTTTGTTTGTTTGTTTTCCCGTCTTATTTCTGGCCGCAGGTCTCTCCTGTGCCTCTTCCACGGAGCAGAAACGCGTGACCGCCCCCCCTGCGGGGACGACAGGCTCTGCCGCAACGCCCCGCTCCCTGCGCCCCTTCCCCGGCCCCGAGGGGCCCCAGCATCCCCCCCCCAGCCAAGCCCCAGCCCCCCAAGGGCAGCGGGCGTGAGACCCGACCGGGCCATCGGAGCGCAGAGTTGTTGGGAGATCTGAGGTGATTTGTTCTAATCGCGGCATCACTCCGCAACGGAGTTCGGGGAGCGGGAGAGAGCCCGGCACTTCCCCGGCCAACTGAGCGCACCCGGGGGCTCGTCCCTCCCCATCCCGCCCCGTCCAGCCGGGCCCCTCGGTGGGGCCGCCCCGGCTCCGGGAGCCGCGGGCAGGAAAGAGCCGCCAGAGCCGCCACCGCGCGTGGGAGCCCGCCGCGACCCTTCCCCGCAGCTCCCCCTTTCCACCCACGGCGTTTCATACCCCCTCCCCGCCCGCCCCCAACCCTGTTTTTCAGTGCTAAAAGCCAGCATAGCCGCGGGGAAAAAAAAAAAAACAAACAACAAATCACAAAAAACCCACCAAAAAACCCACCATAAAATGGGAAAAAATCAGGCTTGTTCCTTGGACGTTATTAACAGTGCAGTCTGAAATACACATTTTTGCCTTAAAGAAAAGGGAATCATTATCAAGCCATTACGCATTAAGAAATGTCATTCAGTCATTTTTATTCATTCTGCTGAAATCTTCGTAAAAGCCCGAATCATACTTCTGCAAGCAGCAATTTTGTTAATCCAGGGGGTTATTACTCTGGTCCCTTATTAGGATCTATACTGCTGCCAAGCAATCCTATAACCTTCTCAAAAGAAGTTTACCTCCGTGTTATAAAACCAGTAGTGGTATTTATACTGTGCAATAATTAGTGTATTACTTGAATCCACTAACAGGTTCATTTTATCTCTGCACAAAACCCCTAGTCTGCTTATAGAAAGCTTGTGCCTCCTTTGGTGCTGTTAAAGTGGTGAAAGAGTGAATGAAGGCTGGTAGCACTTTCTCCTTTCGCCGTGCCTTAATTCCCATCTCTTTTTGCTCTCATCCAATTAGTGCAGTGTATTAAGCGGTTTATCATCTCATAGTCAGCTATTGAGAGAAACAAGGCGAACACTTTGCAATAGAGCCTGCTCTCCTTTGACACCCTCAGGTACTTACATATTCCACTGTGCTATGAATAATAGAGGAAGAATAGAGCGCTAATTCCCTCATCAAAGAATGCCTTGTCTGCTGCTTTGCTCAACAACACCATTCTGATCAAAAGAAAAGCAATAAAGCTTAGCATAACAAAACGAAACCTACTTATTAGCTTAGTGGTTAAATTAATGCAGAGCCGCTGCTATTCAAAACCAAGGTTTGAAAACAGCCTCCAACAACCTGATAATGCTGCCTTCGGATGAAGGAATTTTAATCTGAAATTTGAAGCTGGCACAGATGAGTTAATCTATTAAACCGCTATAAGGAGGGGAGCGGGAGAACTATTCAATTAAGGCACATTGAAGGTGCTCTGGAAGGAGGCGAAGGGGAAGATGTGCTCCCGCTCGGTGCTAGCGAAGTGACTTTGACGGCGACAAGAAGGGTTTTGGCACAGCCACAGGCGTCTTTGCCACGGGAACTGTTTTTCATATCACATATGTCCTCAGCGAAACCTGGCCACCGGCTCCATATATCAACACTTCTCTTTCCCAACTGCAAATAAATACAAATAAACACAAACCTTAATTTTAACAGCGTTTGGGGGGGGAGGCGCGGGGAAGGTTGGGGGCTGGGGGGGTGCGGGAATGAGGGGCAAAAGGAGGGAAAGCGATTGGAGCGAGATCGGCCTCAAAACGCAAACCTCCGAACTTCGGTCTTTCCCAAATTATTTACAGCGCTGCATTTACCAGCTCCGTTTAATATTAAATGCAATCAAGATGATTCTGCGTTTCCCAGCCTTCCTCCGGGGCCAAGAGGAGGCACGGTGCCCAGAGCTCATTAGAGAGAGAGAAGGGTGGAGGGAAATCCAGCCTGCTCCTTGCCAAGACTTCAGCTCTGATCTGACCAACTCTGCTGAGAGGAATAAAAAATTGCCTCCATTCGGGGTAAAAGCCTTCATTTCCGACCCCTTCACTCCCCCTCCCCACATCTCCTCCGGACTGCGGCTGGCCGGGGCTGCGGAGGTGGGGCTCCAGGACGGTGCCCCCCGCCCCCCGCCTTCGCCAGGCTCCTCCGCTCACCCAGCCCCTCGCAGGGCCACCGTGTGCTGCTGCGCCCCACACAAGCATTCCACAACACTCTCATTTAATCTAAACATCCCTAAACTTGCAAATTAACAGGCTCTTCAGCTGTAATTATACAGATACATACAAGTGCCACCGGGTCAGGTTATGCCATATCTATCCATTTTATTTGTATACCTCACGTTTGGAGAAGGTCACATTTTTCTCTTTCCTAAGGCATTCTACCCGGTTAATATCAGGAATATCTTCCTAATCATAATCAGGTTGGACAGGAAAAAATAAATTAAAAAAAATTAATAAAATCTGCAAGGAATTACAGGAAGCCAGGAGATTTCAAAGAGCTGCCACATCACCATCTCATTTAGGCAGCAACACTTTCTCTCCAAAACAGGCCTCCACAGAAAGTCTCTATCACAATAACCCAACTAAAAGAGTAATAAGGAAGGAATAACATGGGGGGGACGACACCAGCACAAACCCAGGGACTGAGTGGGTTCGATTTCTCATGTCTAGTGACTCAACGAAAGCCCCAAAAGTTGCTCAGAAGACAACTGTGTATTTGGGCACATTCAAACACACATCATCCACACTGACACTCAGCATCTCCCAGTACCACTCAGGGACAAACAGATGCCATAAAATACTTCAGCTCAGACACACATATCCCTTCAGTGCCCAACACGTTCATGCTAATGCTCTTACTTTCTCATCAAGCTCCTTTTGTTAGCGGCCGGCCATCCTAAAAATGGGAACACAAGCACTTCTGCAAAACCAGGAAAAGTTTGAGCAGTATGACCTCTCTTGGAGTAACCTTCAACAGTCAGAGGACCAAACCAAATTATCTTTTACTAGAAAAATTTATTTAATTCAAGTGTCAAGAAAACTTTACATTTTATACTGTTAAAAGATTTAAAAGAAAATTTTTATAAGCTTACATTAATATATCACATTGCAAACTTCACGGCAAACATGAGTACAACAATATTTTGTGTACAAAAGCATTTACCCAAATTTATGTTATTTCCCTGTCATATCTGTTTGTTGTTTTATTAGTAGTAAAAGAAAAATACAGTTTGTTTATAAAATCTTTAAAACGTTCAATACAGTAAATACTGCAGAACAGCAACTCTGATTTTTTCCTTTTCTTTCCTCCGATACCGGTTACAATGCAACCCCAGACATATTTTTCCCCATCAAAAATACTACTTTCAAATACTTCATATGGAAATAAATGAAAAACATTTATATCCTACATATGTATGAATAGAGTTTTGTACGTGTGCATGTCTCTACATCCACATAAGATTATTTCCAATGTGGCAAAACAACATGCTTAAAGATGCATGGAAAGACTCTTAATACAAACATGGTCCCTATTTTTAGCACCTCCAGGTTTCAGTTGTCCTTAACCTTTAACAAATTTGAAAGTAAAGCGCCTCACCTCTGTTCAGAAGGTATTAGGACATTTAAAGGCATTTAGGTTTAGTATTGTTTTTAATTGGTATGTTTATGATCAGGAAGAAGATAAACTGTGAAAAGGCACAACATTAGTGCTCCTACTGAGACCTCTACTAACCTCTCTTCCTGAGAGCACCTCTACTAAATACCCTGGAGCAAAGTCTAGGATCACTTACATTCCAGCAACTCTCACTGGGAATTATCCAATTAAAGCAGCAATTCCCCCACCCCTTTTTCCCTCATAGGTCTAAATACACAACCAAATATATTGCAAAAATCATCTACTCCGTATTTTAATAACCCTGGCTCCTCAGTGGAGAAAAGAACAGAAGATAGAAACACCTCAAATGCTTCATGCCTACGTGAATCATACATACACCCCGTTTTCATCTTCCACTTTTCTCCTCCGAAAAGAGAAGATTACTAAACCACCATTGTGCATACTGAAATAGAATATTGCTTAAGAGATCATTACTGTTAAACAAAGCACTAGCCTCTCGTCTCCCTCCAGTTTTACTCAATCACTGCCTTTCATTATTGGACTCTCCCACAGATCTTCCCATACTGACAGTGAAGAGTTTGCCGAGGTTCACTTCTGAGTAGCCACTCATGGACAGACATTTGTCTACAGTGCTCTTCAGTTTTTTGTAGGCCTCAGAGACTTCCCTCCTGAGTGGCTTCTTCTTCAAATACTCTAGAAGAATGAAGAAAACACAGAAGCATTTAAAGACCACAAAAATAAAGTACATTTGCATTCACTGCTATTGAGAATCGTGGCATTTTAAAAGGAGGTGAATGTTGTAGCTAACAAAGACGACATTTATGGCAAGCTCTCCCAACTTCTGCTGCCTCCCCCTGCTGTGCTCTACCAGCCGGTTAGGGGCCATGTCAACCAGTGGCTGGTGGTGAGGCTGAAGCTCCCTCAGCCCCTACCAGGGTGAGCACAGCAGCTCCTGCCAGGAGCTGGCAAGAAGCACCGCTCGCCCTGTCACACTCACTGGAGCAAAATGGGGGTTCACTCAGTCACAGCAGAGAAAATAAGTGACAGCAGGGCTGCCCTGAAAGGATCTCATTTAAAATGAGCAGGTGCCTTAACTTAGGGAGAACTACACCAAGCCCCCATGGGTTTGACGCAGGGACTTATTCTGCCCATATCTGGCTTCAGAAGTGAAGGAAACCCTGTGTCACTTCTCTGGTTCCTGCTGCTGCCAATACTGGCACAACCTGGGACAGCCTTAGCACTTGGCTTGTGAGTTCTCACCTTCCCCTTGTCTGCAGGTTGGGAATTGTGATGCTTGGCATTACGGAGGTGCCAGAAGGAACAGGGCAGTAGCATGAACAGGGGAAATTCCATGCTATTCTACCTTAGAATGGATAGAAAGTGCCCAGTATCTCTATCAGGAGATATCAGGTTCACTTGACACATGAATTAACAGAGACAATCCCAAGAGACTGAGAAGATGAAGAGAGCTTGATCAATAACACCTAGGAAGAAATGTCTAGAGTGCAAGACATTTACTCATTTGTATGTTTGTGTGCGTGCAAACTCATGTGCACGCCCATGAGTTTGTATATATTTCAGCAGCCAAGTCAAAACTGTTCTCCTTTTCTGGTGTTTAATTTTATGCCATCCAAAAAAAATCCAGGGGTTTTCGTTGGGTGGATGTCCAGCTCTTGCTTTACAAAGGCTGTGAACAAAGGTGAAGAGAAGAAAATACTCTACTGATACACATTAATGCCAGCTTGATGCAGATCTGGTGCAGCTGTGCTCCTCCTCTCCAATCAACCCCATGTTCTAGAAACACCGGCTCCCACCTGAAAGCCTGCATCTGCAGTTAAACCTTGGAACAGGCAGCAGTGGATAGTCAGTCTGCATTACTGAGCACACAAGAAGGATATATTGCAAGGTGCCCTCCCAGACAGTTTCACCCTGTTAGGCTAGAGGGACTCCAGGTCACACAGAACTATAAGAGTATGACACAGGTACCTAAAGTTCAAGCTTTCAAGGCTTTTCAGCGCAGTTTGTAAGCACGTGTCTTGCTAGCAACCAATACCATCTTTCTGCTGCTCATTAGCTTTGCCTAAAAGCTGTTGTCTCATTTCTTCCTGTCACCCTCACAATGTTGGCACTGCCCTCCTCATGCTTTAGAGGTGCACAAAGGAGCCTCCATAACCTTTGAAACAGCTTTTATTATGTGACACGTTATAAAAACAGTTGTCTCTAAAACAGCTGAGTTTCTCTGAGAGACGAAGGGTTTGGAGGAGAGGGACATGTTTCTGTGAGTCCACCAGTGCAAGGGAAGAAGTTACTCAGTTTCGCAATGACTTACTTCTGCAATGTGACTGAGATGGAGACATCCCATTGGACCCACCTTCATCTCAGAAGACTGCTTGCTAGGAGATGGCAGGGAAGGGAGGCATGGTAACAGAAATAGCTAGTACAGTTTTTGGGTTTGTGAATTCCTCTTCCCTTAGGATTTACAAATACTTTTGCAGAGCCTCAGATGTTTCAAGATGAACTCAGCAGATTAACTACTAGATACAATACAGTGAAGTTTTACTGAGCAACTGCCACCTGCTTAGGTTTTCCATGTTATTCACCAAGTTCCACTGAACTCAATTGCTCTGCATGATGCTATAAAATCTTTAAAAAATTAATTAAAATTTCAATTAACTAAGCCAATTTGAGTAACTGAATATGTTGATTAAAAGCACTTTAGTAAGCATCTTTCATGCATCCTTGTGAAGACGGTATGTATTGTGCTGTCATATTCAGTTTTGGGTATTTATATCCCCAACTTTGGGCAGTAAGCAATGAGAAGACGATGCCTGGGTAGAAGACACCACCTTCTCACCATTACCCAGGCAGTAATTAAACTATGTCTATTAATAGAATTATAATTTCCTTAAACTACACCATCAATACAATAAAAAACTTTGATTACAAGAATCTGTTCACTAACAGACTGAAGTCATTATGGCATAAAGACATTTAATGTTCTTGAAATTATTTAAATGTAGGGTTTAATTAAACAAACCTTGAAAATGGCAATAGCCAGATCCATAAAATCACAAAATCCAGTTTGGCACAAATTCAGCACTGACTAGTTTTTGAGTTTTCAAGATAAATTAAATACTAAGTGGGTATTTCTGCTCACACATTAGCAAAACCATGTTCTTTATACCAAGGTACTGTGGAAAATAACCACCTTTGTAGTTCATAACCAGGCTAAAATAGTTTAAAGCTTCCAGGAACTGGGGAAGGAACAAGGTGAAATGTATCAATGTGCAGAAACAGCTGGCAGATGTGAACAGAGCAGGAAGGCACACTAATCATGAGAACAACAAGACAAACAATAAACCAGGGCTGAAAGTAGGGAAAAAAATACAGGCCCGGGTACAGCTTGAATTCAGGCTCCAGCTGTCCCGCTCACAGAGCATCCAGCTCCCCCCTCAACGTTAAATCTAAACTTTAATTAAAGGCAATAGCCTTTCTGACAGTATGCTTCAAGCATTCCTTAGATGCAATTACCCTCGGAGGGACAAGCGGGAAAGGGTGAACTGAAAAAAACGTGGAGAAATATGAGGGGCCTCGTTGAAGTAATGAGGCCAATTTTAAGTTTCAATTATAAGAGAATGGGAGCTGGGAGCTGCGGGCGGAGAGGCAGGCGGCAGCGGCGGCTGCAACCCAGCTACACCGTGCATTTGAATGACACAAGTGCATCTGATGACTGGGGAGAAGAGATTTAAAGAACTGCAGTAATACAGAGCAGGGGAATATGAGAGAGGACACAGCTCCTGATGTGTTTACCTCCTTTGCTGATGGGATATTGACTTTTCCCACCAGGTTGGTTAGAAAGGGGACTATTTACGCTGCCACACAGCAGAGTAAGAATGACAACCAGCATCACTCTGTGCTCCTCTGAGTAAAAGACAACTGTGACCGTCGTAGATCACACAGCCAGTCAATACCTTCGAGTTACCATACCATCCAACTTACAGATGCATGTAAAAGCTCCTACTTTCTTCCTAAATGAGAACTTAATCGATAATGCACCCAAGGCCTTCTGAAAATGAAGCTATACGAGCTGAAAGAAATTGCCTTTTGCTAGTTACTCATGCTCCAAAATAGTTCCTATTATCACTCCAACATTGTTTTAATAATATCCAAGTCCAGTGGCAATCTTTTAAGATGACCACTGCTGCAGAAGGCATATACGGCTATACATAAGGAGATCTATTCATACACATGCAGAGCATACAAAATATACTACCAAAACAAATACACAAATGAAAAATACAATTACTTAAATAGAAATTGAAAAAAAAAAAAAAAAAAGATGTGCTCCTGACTGTATATACTTAAAATACAGGTACTGTATTGTCTGGAGATAATAAATCACTGATTCTGGTGAAGATTTTAGAATCCTATCACCAAACATGAAGTTAACCCTCTCTTCCCATTCCCCCCCAACATAACTGTCCCCTTGTTCCCTTCACAAAACACACTCTGAGCCTCTGGCTGTCCCTGTCAAATTCAGCTCCCCATCCAAGTACTTGTTTAGCTACCTAGGTATATTTATATACTACTTGGGGGAAAAAAATACTAAATTTTAAAAGAAACCTGAAATCTATTTACCCCACACTGTTGTACTGATGCTGGAAGAAAGGATGGAATATTTGGAGGTTACCTATATTCAGCCATGTGTTTTATTTTTATTGCAATTTCTCTTTGTTCCTATAAAAATGACCCAGAATAACCTGAGAGCAAAGAGCAAGAACTTTTGCTCTTGGATTCCCTAAGACGTGGCTTGGTAAATTCTTCTGTTTTTCTCCTACTGATTGGACAACTGAACTGTATCATATTATTAAACTCTCTCCCCCTGATTATTCTGTTGATAACCTGCTCTTCAGAGTGAGAAGTAAAAATATATTCACATTCCTTTGTATTTGAGTGCATGTATTTGCACTGACTACGTGAGAAACATTGCAGGTACCTACGAGCGTAGTGCCAAAATGTTGGTTTATCTGGGAATGCACAGAAAAAGCTGCGGAGTATCATTTATGTACAGCATCATGTCTCTCACTTTTATTCAAAGAGTTAAAGAACATACTAAATTAGCTACTGAATTTTTTACATCGCCTACTGGTTATTGTATTTTAATTACAGCAAGCTTAGACACAGAGGCAGTAGTCTCTGTTCCAAATATCTGTGTTTCATTTATTTCTGTGCAAAGGTAGCAAACAACAGTCAGTCATAATTGGTTCTGTCAGATGTTTTACAGTCAGTCATAATTGTCTCTGTCTAGAGGTGTGTCAATTTACAGCAAGTTAAATAAATATTCTGTCTATTATGATATCAGGTTATGTAAGCCATTTTTTTTAATTGCATGGGTTCCCCTTTCATAATCCTCAGCACCCCTATTTATACTGTTAACCTTAACTTTGCCATTTATGGAATGTCAATGAAAAAAGTCAACAGTAATTTAATGAACAGACGTGTAAGCTTCTAACACACTTGCTTTTCTATTTCTAATTAAACACAATCACATTAGGCTATAGAGCAATTAAATGATTCAGTCTTGACAGTGCTCTCCTCAAATATCTATCAGGGATGCCAGTTCACTGGCCTAAAGAGGCAGATTTACTAAGCTAAGCCTTAAATGATTCTTGTTTTTTGCTGAAGAAAATAGACCTCCCGACTCATACCAAATTCTAAACCACACAGTCCTACAAAATAACAGAGGTTGTTGATGACAAGGGCCACATTTGCCCTCCAGACAGCCAGGATAGCACCTCCACCCATTCTGGATGTTCACAGAAGTCAAAGCAATTCTAACGTGATCACAAATCTTCCTATCACGAGAGCATACGACAAACTTGGGACTCCAAAGGTCAGCTCTCACCAAACAGAAGAAATTGTTACATACTGCTTCATGGTTTCTTATAAGTCCACCTTCGTTATTTTGCTAGGCAAGTAAAGGGTTTTGTATAAAAATAATTACCTGAAGCTCCTGTGCACTGATACAAACCCACAGCTATCAGACTGTATAAAATCCTGTGGCTCTGCTCAAGTGCCCTGCTACCCCGGTGTCGGGAGCGCGATTATAATGCTGTTTACCACTGGTCTGGTTAAGATTCAAATAACCCTGGGGCTCTTGCCTGGCTGCAGCAAGAAGCTGGTGCTGAGGGAGAGTCACCAGCGGCACCCTGGGGCAAGAGGCTCGACCCCTGCCCAGCACCCAGCGGGTACCAGGGGGGACTGAACGAGGCGAAGGTGCTGCTGCGCGCTGCCGACGGGCTCTCAGTGCAGAAGGGAGCACAGCGTCCCTGACTGGGTTTCAGGAAAGAAAGTGTCACCTTGAAAGTGATCAAAAAATTTATTTCAACGGGAATGAAGTGATTCTATCAGGGCTGGACTATACGGATGTTTGTATTTGTCATCTCTGAAGGAAAATTGCACATACAGCCCCCTTGCTGAGGGCATAAAAGTACTGTCAACTATACTGGACAGATTTGTCCCCCCCCCACCCCTCCCAACATATTTTTATTTATTTATGGTGAGGAAAAAAAACACAACAAAACACCACAACCCCACACATTCTGCAGGATCATTAAGCACTGTTGTATAAATAAAGTTAGAAGATCAAACGAAAGAGGGGACTCGGGTTAAATGCTGGAAGACAAGCTTAAATAAAGTTCTAAGAAAAAAGCAAGACATGCTGTAATTCCAGGAACCTATTACTTCAGACAATTTACTTCAAAAAATAAAATCAGAATGGTAAATGATTACCCAAAAGCAATCATGTCATCATCACTGAAAGATGGAATAAAATAATTTTTTGTGAAGTGGCTGAATGAGAGCAACTTAAAAGCCACGGAGCCTGTCAGAAGCACATTATTTCTTTTTACACCCCGTTTCCCAATTCATCTCAGTGCTGCTGACTAACCTTGGCTCCCAGCAGGTGGAGCATTTAAAATAAATAGCATTTCCTACAAAACGCGCTCCAACTGCCCCATGACAGACGCTTCCAATTCCTGGCCAGCCACTGGATCAGCTTCAGCGGTATCTAACAAGGTGTAAATACAATAACAAGCATGTAATTAAGTGAGCATGATGAAGTTAATGGAGATAATTCATTCCATTTTGGGCTTATGAATATTCTATTAGATGTTATCAGGCAGCTGGAATAGCTGTTAATTTAATCATCATTCAGACCAGCAAAATGTTCTTTGTGCGAGTATAATTGCAGAGAATGAATAATTGATTTGACAATTGTACCAGTGGATTTCAAACAGTTCTGTGCGCTCTCAGAGCAGGAAGGGAGGAGAACTGGAATACTCAAAGCAGTGAAGAGGTGGCAGAGAAGCCAGCCTGTAAATTGAACATTATCAGGACACAGATAAAGGACAATTTTTATTTTATCAATGCAACACAATTACATTACAGTGCGCTAGTAATCACTCTGCCCACACTTTAAAAAGGGAAATAAATTACTCTTCATGGGAAAGGACAAAAAGAAATATCAAAACCATTTAGAAACCATTGATATTGGATATTTAATTTTTTTGTATTATATTTTATTATGGGAAATATCAAACTGTGTTTTAAATTGCTGGCACATTTAACTCTGGTACCTGCAATCAAATACACAGATTGTATTTTACATGTACCTCTGTATTACAGCATGTTCTATGAATTGCAATGATTTTATTGCTCTTCGGGGAAAAAAAAATAAAAAAGACACCCATGTTTTCCAAAAGGTGTTTTAGGATACGTGAGCATTGTACACCTAAAGAACGCGATCTCATCTTCAGTGCATCAAACACAACCCACAAAGCAAAACAAAAAAATCCCTAGACACTGTCACAATACAAAGTGCTATGACTATTTCACTCCAGTAGCAAAACTGGGAATGCTACTTACAGCTGCTGAAAAGGCAAATTTGCCCATAAAACTCATTTTCATGAAGGCTGGCAATGAAAAATCCACACTCAAAGTAACTTTGGTGCCTGGAAGTGCACATACTGATACACCCATTATTACTGCACAGAAGGGCTTCTGTGCCTGACAACTGGAAAGCATCAGCTCTCCCTACAATGTTATGTTTCATAGCACGGAGCATTATGTTGCCCTTTTTTTTTTTTTTTCAAATTACCCAAATGTATTCATAATTCAACCCTGTCCCTGTGATGCAGGAACACGGTTAAGAAAACAAATACAGCCATTTAACGACGCTATGCTTAGAAGCGCTGGGGAAAGCCAGCAACTCTCCCCTGCCTGCATGCCTGCCCCCCAGGAGGATGCCAGCACTGCTCCCCACTGTGCCAGAGCTCCGGGCTGGGCTCTGTGGCAGCAGCAGCAGGAGTAGCATCCCCAGCTGGGGCTGGAGGGGCTGAGCTGGCGTGGGTGCTGCAGTTTGGGGTGGGGGGGTCCTGCAGCGCTCCCTCGGCAAAGCGTCGCTGCTGCTGCTCTGCTGAGTTTTCATCCAGCTCCCTGTTCCCTCCTCTAAAAGCAATCTCCTCATCCTTCTTTCTCCTTAATAAACAGCATGGCTAATTTCTAAATACTAACTGCTCATGAAGATGAAACTCTGGGATCTGGTCAAACACCCTCAATGAGCATGAAACACTGATCTAAGGGAATAAGCAATTCAGAAAATTTCACCTTGGCTACAGGTCCAAAATGAAAAAAACCCACTATAAAATAATACTAACATCTCTTGAATCAGGAGCTGCCCATATACTTGGGGGACCAGCTAGATCCTTATTTATAAAAATAGAAGATTAAGCTACAGCATTCTGGGGCTCAATAATTTGTTTTGTGTTTTGTTTGTGGGTTTTAGTTTGTTGGTTGTTTTTTTTTATGTTTGTTTTGGGGTGTTTTTTTCAGGAATATTCGGCTTTAAAACCGTATCACATGCAAGAGATCTATTGGCACAGTGAACCCATTACAGAAATACTATAGAGCCAAGTGAGACATTCTCCTGTACATAAAGTATCCTGGCAATGGAAGGGCTTTAAATTGTGTATATATGTATATATCATGCATCTGACAGCCAGACAGGCTATGAGAATCAGATCCATCCTACATGCAGCATAAATCATAGCCAAATAATGCACACAAGTTAATATTTTTGCTAGAGTTAGGGTTTTGAAACACTGCCTCTAGGGTCAAATTCTGATCTAAGGTCTTCTACAGCTTTAGCTTATCCAGTGGCACTGCAGGGAAATTTCTGTCTATCTTTCCCTAGTTAAATTTGATTCTTAATGTAGTGCCAGGGACACTAAGCCAAGATTTTAAAAATGTTTACATAGGTAGCATAATATTTTAATAGGGACAGACTCAAGGCAACTTCCATATCAGAGCAGCCAATAAGGCACTCTCTCACCTTTTTTTTAAGAGTAACTCTCTAACAGAATTCATAGGTTTTGATCTGTGAGTTTTGGGGCTTTTTAATTTATCTTTTCACTGTACATCTAGCTCCTTTCCACTGTGATCTAGCAGTTAGAAGTGGCAAGTAACAAATGAACCCACCAGCCTATCAAACCAGATAATCCTCAACAAACTACCAGAAGTAACTGGATTATCACCAGCAGTTAAGAAACAACTTTCACTTGAACAGCTGCCATATATGAACATAATGCAGTTATGCCATGGAATATAATTTTAACTTCAGCCTTAACTTTCCTAATTTCTAAGTTGCCTAACTTTCAAATTTACATTTTAACTTTGTTTTAATAGTTTCTCAACTTCAAAATAGATGATCTTACATAAAAAACAGAGATCACGAAAGTGAAGTGGGCAAAAGGTGACATGCTTGTAACACTTTCAGAATACATGTTTCTGAAATACACAGAAAATGGGTTTTCAGAGAGGGTCTGAAAACCATTTAGTACGTTTTGTTGCCTGTTCTGAAGGGCTTGATCTCAGGCACTATGAAGATAACAACTGACCAGAGAAGCAATTTGCCAGAGCAAAGGTATTCTAGATCTTCTTGCAGACCAATATATATGGATTACACAGGCTGAAAGGCATGTGTTTCAAAATTTCAAATCACTTCATTAATATTATTAAGATTAAACCTGAAAATTCAAAGGCAATTACATTAGTATATGTAGTATGTATTTATAAATTGCTGTCTCAAATCTAAAGCCAGTATCTGTTATTAGCTCTTTAAAGAAGTGGGTGAAGGTCAAGTTCCAGCCTAACTAGTCTCCATCTAAACTGTGTTGCAGATCAACTTACATTTTCTCTCAAGGAGTCGTAACAGTTACCCAATTAATTTTTCTCCTTAAAAAAACAAACTGATTTCACAGCCCAAACCGCTATTTTAACATTTTTTTAACACTGTAAGCATCTGAACCCTTATTGTTATATTTTCTTCCTAGAAAGCTTGCCTTTTATTAACTATTTTCTAGGATACTGAATAATTCATCTGTAAAAACTGGGTTTTGTTCCATTCAATAATAATTTCCCTCCCTCTTCCTTGGCTGGAGAGCAAATTAGCTCCAAAATTGCTGCTCTGAGTATGCTTCCTGTTTTTTTTCCTGTAGGTGGCTCTTCAGCAAGGAATTCTGCAACATCTAACCAAGTACATGTCATGATTTTCCATGTCATATCCCCAAAATATAGGCCAATAAGAGAGAAAGAGTGTGTAACATCCCTATAAATAATAATAAAAACCCACCTTCATTGATTCTTTTTTCTTTCCCATCAACAAATATACTCAATGCAGAAACAATGTCAGAAGAAAAAAAATAATTTCCTAAAATAGAGGGACAGGGATCTACCTGAGAGAGTCCAACGCAGGGCTACAAGGATGATTAAGGGACTAGTACACCTGTTGTAGGCAGAAAGGCTAAGAGACCTGGGGCTTTTCAGTCTAGAGAGGAGAAGACTGAGGGGGTATCTAATTAATGTCTATAAATACATGAGGGCTGGGCATCAAGAAGGCAGGGACAAGCTCTTTTCACTTGTGCCCTGTGATAGGATAAGGGGCAATGGATTCAAACTTGAGCACAGGAAGTTCCACCTCAACATGAGGAAGAACTTCTTTACTGTGAGGGTGACAGAGCACTAGAACAGGCTGCCCAGAGAGGTTGTGGAGTCTCCTTCTCTGGAGACTTTCAAGACCTGTCTGGATGCCTTTCTGAGTGATCTGCCCTAGTTGGTGTGTGGTTTTTTTGGTATTTTTGTCCTGCTCCAGCAGGGGGGCTGGACTCAATGATCTTCAGAGGTCCCTTCCAACCCCTAAGATTCTGTGATTCTGTGAAATGCTTACATTTTTTAATAGCTGTAACCAAAATTCAGTTGTTTCCATTTTCTCTGATCTTAATTTATCTAGCTAGTTTTCTGCCCTAACTACATCTAAGAGTAACATTAGTGGACACACTTTTTACAAGTCTTTCTGAGATTGCACTTATGTACAAAGACTATGTAAATGTATGCAGATAAGTTCCTCAAGTTCCTCAGTATGTAGACAGGTCTGTGATCAAGGAACAAGGAAACTTGTCCTATAAACCTCAAAAAACTGAAATTCTAGTTTAAAAAGAAAGGAGAAAAACAAACCAAACCAAAAAAGGACTTCTTAAATTTAGATATAGGTATAATTATTTTATGTATTAAGTGTTTCTTATGGAGTTAACATTACCATTTTGTTTTGAGAACTAATCTAGTGCTCACCTTGTTTTTTAAATTGCTGTTATTTAAGTTACCTACTTAATAAAGGCTGTGTGTGTGAATTCCTAAGGTTCTCTGCCTTTTAGCTTTTCAATTATGTTGCCTGGTGGACTTAGTTCTACTTCTGTGAGGAAGATGGCACTACTTTTCTTCCTGAACACCATGAACAAGCAACCTTCTTCACTTTTCTAGTCATTCTGTCTCCATAACAATAATTTAAAGGCATTCTCTTTTGCAAAGTATTTATCCAGCACGCACACAGGTCTGATGAGAAATGTGGGTAAAAACAGTTCCAGTGACTTCTATATTAGTGTCAGCAGTAGCAACTACACCCACCGCTAAGACTCCCTGAACAGAAAAATGCGAGAGTCCAAACATTTTTACTGTTAAGGCAGCAAGCCCTCAATGGCTAGAAATCAACAGAACCAGTAAGGAAATGCCCATCTTTAAGAATACGCCTAATTACAACACCTGAACACTTCCACACTGCCACCTATTGGGGGACTGTAAGAGCTTGACAAACATTAGTGAATTCTCTTTGAAGGTGTTCCCATGAGAGAGAGAGATGCCACTCCTGTCCTGCCGAGGAAGAGCAACCCTGTGGGCTATGGTCAAGATTTTCAAAGGTATGTTACTGGTGCTGCCTACCTAGATTATTAAACATATTCCTAGTCTTCACCACGGATCACTGCAGTGCTAACACTTACCAGGCTGCAAACATTACGTCCTTTGAAAACTGACTATGTTTTTCAGATGCCTAAACACAAGGTTGAAATTCACAACTTGGTCAGCTCTTTTGCTGTCCTGCAGGAGCTGCCTGTGGCTGTAATCTGCAGTCCTACCCTCTACAGTGGTGCAACCTACTGAGGAACACAGAAGGCTGCTTCCCTGTTAAAAACAGCCAGAATGTAATCCAGTGTGTAACACAGGTTTTGCAGTGATGCAAGCAAGTGAAACGAGTATTCAGGCTGTGTAGGTATTATATAATTTATGAAATAAAGTCTTGCCCAGAGGCAAGTAAAATATCCTTCCTCTTTTAATTCCCACCACTCATAAATAATCTTCCTGTTTGTGTTTTATTGGAAAACAACTGATTTAAAAGTCACCTAGTGTTATAATCCCCCTCTGCAACTGCCATCTATCCTACAGCGGTAGTAACAGACCCTTTCATTCACAAGCAAAGCCAGCAGAATAAAGAGGAAGTGGAGGAGCTGAAGGGGGAAAAGAGCGAGAAAGTGGATAAATTCCATTTGTGCTATTAAAAAAAAAAAAAAAAGTGAAGTCAGTGGTTGAAAAGTGAAGATAAAAAGATGAAAACAGTAATCTTGCTACAGAAACCAGAGAATTATGTTCTTGCTCTCCCCTAGTTTTTTTTTTCTCCTTTTTTTTTCTTTCACACTGTACAAACTGTAGCACCCTGAACAACTCACTCCCCTGCTATTTCCAGCACTTTACAGAAACTTTTCAACATTTCTGTTTGACATATATTTTCAGCAGTGAGGTGAAGACAGTAAGTAAACAGGTAGTGAAGGGCTATTTAGAGAGCTGGTCAGTCACGGTAATAATAACGCAAAAAGAAAAAACCCCACACAGCACAGAACATCTATCCTATGTGCTGTAGCCACAGACAGCACATGACCTCTGACAAACAGTTTTCAGAGTAATTTTAATGCTACTCTGGATTTAACTTGACTAACTGGTAGCAATTGAGCACATCTTTTTTTGTGGCAGCAGTTATCTAAAATGCTACAATAACAGCATCAAAAGTAGAATGGTGGAAGATTGGTTTTCCATTGTGCTGCTGAACTGGCATAATGCCCACTTTAAAAGCAATTCGCTGCTCATCACTGAAATCTGGCAGACACGACACTAAATGCCTCGAGGAAAAAAAAAAAAGGGTCTTGAGAAGGGGGAACCACTCCAACCACCAAGCAAAGAAAAAGCAGGAGGAGAAAAAAAAAAAAAAGGGGGAAGAAAGCAACGAATGATGAATCTATGTAAGAAGAGAAAATTGCAAAATAAAGTTTAGCACTGCATGCAGACTCAACAGGCTCTACTTAATTTGCTTGAAGATTTTATCGCAGGCTTGCATTAGTAATAGCAGAACAAAACAAAAGCAAATATATATTTATCTCTGTCTATTGTTCTGATGAAGTGAAAACGTACTGAGTTACGTCAATCATTTGTCAAACACATCTTCCTAGTTTTATTTACCACCAAATGTAATGAGTAAATATGTGATAATAAAACTCTTCTTTTTATACGAACATATACAATTTTTCCCCACTACTAAATACAGGTAATGATTTAGGAAGCTTTCAAAATGTCTTTTTACTGTCAATAAAACTAATTCTATTCCCATTTTCATGTTAAAAAAAGGCTTTACAAATGAAAATTCAAATTAAAATTCTGATTATAGTGTAGTGTGACAACACCTGTATTTATAATTTTACTGTCAGCTAGCTTGTAGTGTTTAACAATAGCTTGAAGCAGAAAAGTAATTGGAATTTGTCTGTAACATGCCAGATGACAACACTGGGCACTTTGCTGTGCTAAAGCAAATTTGGTTTGATGACAAAATAACCTTAGATAGATCAGGCAAAAAAATAAAAAAATCCAAATGTTAAATGAAGTCATCCTTTACCCAGGGACATATAATCTACTGTGGTAAACCAAAACAACTGAGCAGTAGCTGCAGAAACCAGGATACTCCTGGAACTGGCCGTTCTCTCCTAAGCAGGCACCCCTCAAGTCTCCCCCTGCAACATTCACCTCCCAGCAGTTTCTCTAAACTGGTGCATTACTCCAGTATTATAATGAATATCATTCAGAAACATAAAAGAAAGAAAGGAAATAGGTTGGGAAGAGTTGCTACCACATATGCTGCAGTTTTGTGTATCTCTGTGCAAAAACCAAAAGGAAAACCATGAGGAAAACATCCAATGCCAGTGTGAACACAGCAGTATCCTGGGCACTGCAGTGTTTTCATATTGCCCATAGAGTTACACTCAGCTGTACTAACTGGGGCATACTGACCGGCCTGGTAAAGATTAGAACACAAACACACATACTTTTAAAGAAACAGTAAAAATACAACAAACCGCAGAAAAAATAAAAACAAAATAATAATAAAAAAAACAAACAGCAAAGCTATTCAATATGACTACTTTCAAAACTCAACCACATGCCACTCACCACACACAACTTGTCTTTCTCAAGCCTACAAATTAAAAGCCTGTTTTTCATTATCCTAAAGACAGAACAAAAATAAAGAAAAGGAAGCCACGGAAGAAAGAAAAACAGAATGACAGCGATGTTTTAGTTTATACTAGATATGGCAACACATACAAACTGTCAAAACTATGGAGTGAAAAAAGCTGTTATCAAGCAACTGTCAAAGAGAGTCCTCTGAGATTTGGAAATCTTGTGTTTATTGTAACTACTGCACATTACACAAAAGAAGAATCATCCCTCTTCTTACTATTGCTGCTAAATATCATGCAAGAGAACCCAGACTTCTCCCTCACTATTTAGATTATTTTTTTCCCCCTGTAATTCTGTGCTTGACAGCACTGGGCCCCCCCTTTTTAAGGTTTTTTATTGTTTGGTCAAAGTTCAGAGAGAAACTTGAGGTTATATCAAACATTATTTCATTTTAAAGAATGGTCAACACCCATTTTATGTTGTTAACTTGTTGTCCATCATTGAAGAGTGGAAATTGTTGACACCAAAATACACAGAGGAAAAAATTTATCTTTTAAAACAGGTATGTAGAAAGAGAGAAGATAATGGGAACAGCTATTTTACCAGGCATACTAACAATTCCTTTTCATGTATTTTAACATACTGTCTAGAAATGAGACTTAAGAGTTAACTGGCAGTAGGCTACAATATTCTAAGGTTTAGTCTGAATGTATTAATGCAGATTTTAAATCACACTTCCTGATTATAAGAAAACAACTACCCCTTGGAGAGAAATTCTCAGGAACTGTAGGGTTTCAATAGAGCCTTCAAAATATTCTTTTGAGTGATAGGATTCTGTGACCATTTCTCAACCTGTAGCATCAGTCCAACCATGCTAATGACTGGTTAAAAATTGTGAACAAAAAATACCTTGCATTTTGTTCACTGCTCACTATAAATCACATTTATTATCACTTCTCCACTTCAGGTTTACGTAAAAATCACCTTCATTCTGAATCCTGGGTTTTGCAGAAAAAACATTGGATGAGGTCCCAAGATTCAGCTTGAAGTTGTTAAGAAAGAATATAACCTTCAGTGTGTGTGATGACGCATGCTTTTGTGGAATTTTTACTGCATCTGTTCTGGAGAGGGAAGTATCAAACCTCAAAGCTCAGTAAAAGAAGCCTTCAAATATTATTGTACAAGAGCAGATGAGTGGTTGCCCCTGTGAACTCAATGTGCCCACAGCATGTTCAGTAAATTTAAATGCCTCAAAACCGCAATTACTTAGTTCTAGATTTGTTACGGACATCACATAATCCATGTAGCTCTGATGAGGAACAGATTTCTGTAAGCTTACTTTCTAACACCAAGCATTAGATCCTGTTGGATATACCTGCTGGAGCTATCACTCCACAGACACCCGTCATTCCCTGGAAATCCCTGATGCAGGTGCACTGTTCCTCAACCCCCAGTTCACAATCCAATACCACCCAACTACTCAAGCTAATAGGGAGATCTTCACATTTTTGTATATAAAGTTTTTCTTTTCTTTTTCAGTCTTAAGAGCACTTCTTCAAAATGTCATAATATTTATGATCATCAGATGAGAATACTCGAACAAAAATTCAGCTTGACACATTCTATTTCCCACAGCTACCATGACCACTTAGGTATAATTTTATCTCCAAATATTGGATAACCTTATATAACAGAGAGCAATATATTATCTCAATACAAAACATAAAATTATTGAGAAACTTAATAATAAATGGATCTTTCCCACATAAAATTGCATTGTTAGCTGTATTATTTCCCAGCTTTTGACTCTCAAGTACTTCCTCCTACTAGATTACAAGAGTTTAAATTACTGCATAAACAGCTGCAGCTACATGTCCATTTAACACAGTCTTTAAAAAAAGTACATATTAATAATCATAATACAAGCTTACACAAACATGCTCACATGGAAGATAAGAAACAAGACAGAGGTTTGATCCTCAGAAATTTAAGAACATGAAATAAGCCTATGGAAACTCACTATTTTCAAGCCTGGCAGTGTTGCAAGGCTTTGTAGAGATGATCCATGTGCTAAACGTCTATTCAAGTACTTACTGCTCCATAAATAGAAAGAGTTACTGTGAGTGAACTGCAGGAAAAAAAAAAAAGGAAAGACTATATGGCAAGTGTGGTGCAGAACAAGGGTGAACTGTTGAGCTTGTCTTGGACTTCAATTATAGTTAGGTTTTTAAGACATACTGAAGTTAGCCTGACACATCAAGGTCTTTTCATCTTATACAGCCTACAAAATAGCCTTTGAAAGTTCATAAAAGCACTTGGATAGCTGTTTTTAAAGTCATGTCTGACTGAGAAGTTTGCCTGCCAAATCCTCCTCTTCTTCATATATACTACCTAAGGGTTAGGAGACAGAGGGAAAAAAAGATGAGAGAAAGAGAGAGGGTCATTACAGCTGAAATTCAACACATTAAAGATGGCACCATCAAAATAAAGAGCTCCTTCCATTAATCATGAAATACTGGAAGATCTACCAGACTTATTTTACTGAACAGGAAAATTCAGCACCAGAACATTGTTAAATTGAGTTAGCATTATCAGTGGAAAAAATATGCTCTATTTCCTATTATTTATGAAGCCCTATCCTTTTCTTTCTTACCAATTACATTCCCTATAATTTCCAAAATATACAAACTGTTTTCAATCAACAGATTTCTTTATTACAGCATACTGAATGCTTGTTACTGCCTCTTTTCTATATTGAATCCTTGATTGGACAAGCATTTTGAATTTAACATGGACTGTGATTGCACACATCAAACAAATTAAACCTGCCAATCTCTTTTTGGAGGATATCCTTTATATATACTATCACTGAAGAGTACTCTGAGTATATTGACTTAGGAGAAATGGGGAAGGAGGAAATTATTATGGCAGAGTCAGAAGACATTAATTTTCCCACGATACGTAACTGGCCTTGCATCCTCTTTTTCCTGTTTTTCTAAGAATTATTTTATAAAAAACATATTTACTGACTTTCTCAGTGTCTTAGTGGCTGTTTTACAATCATCAACCTATTCTTCCTTTTGACCAAATGCTAATAACGTTGCAAAAATGAGATGGCAGTAAGAGATAACTATCCAGTCAGCCTGAAACGGATTTTCCTTAGTGTTAACCCGTTGCAAAGTCAGAAAACACAGTTATTTGTACTGTAACAGAACTAAAATATATTGGGTTTGGGTTATGCAAGCCTGTTCAAAATGAAACTCAACTTTGTACAACTACTGACTGTGCAGACAGGAATGAATTACAGATGGAATTACTTAAGACTACATCCTACAAAGATTAAAATATTGGGAAGCATTTTCCTTTAAAAAGACAGTTCAGAGATAACTTGGATGAAAATCAAGGTCAAGTTTCTAAAAACAGAAAAGCAAATAAGCAGAAACTCTCCACAATATCAAAAATCAGAACCAAACATAGTCAAGATAACCAAAGACAAATCTAGGCATGAACAAAGCCCACAGAATACATCAGAAAAAGAGTAATGAAGATATCTGCTAGCAAGACTTGATGAAAAGCATTCACAGTTCTTTGCACTTATTAAAGCTTAATATAAATTCCTCTACTGTAAGTGCTCATGAAACTGAGATATCCTTATCAGGAAGACACTATCAGTTTCCACTTTTATTTGCATCATCAGAGAAATAGAAAGAAAAAAGGACAGATTATTCACGCTGCTTTTACAGCTGCTGAGCACTGAATCTTCATTCAAAAGATGTAGGTGCTACGCTCAGCTTTGCCACAGCTTTCCAACATTATACTGGACCAGGTGCTGAATTAATTCAGGCTTCATTTTTTTGTCTGTAGAACAGGTTTGATGGCACCTCCCCCTCTGACCTACTGCTTCTCTCTGGCACTGCAAATTCTTTAGGCAGGAGTGGTCTTCAAAATTGCCTATTTGTGGTGCATCAGACCTCTAGATAGCAGCATAATACAAATAATAACTAATGATGTGAACCTAGACTTTTGAGAGAAGTAAACCAGCTTGCTACATTTCCAGCTTTTGTTTCAGAGATGCCACTGCTGGTATCTATTTTTAGGGGGCATAAAACATTTCTCCTCTATTGCTGAGGATGCTCAAGTCAGTAACTCTAAGTCATTCTCAGTGAGGCACTTTACCAATTTCAATATAATTTGAATTTGGGCAGTGTTCAGTCTCATAAAAAGCTCACAAGTCTTCAAGGATGAAAGCCCCACTTCTTGTCTCTTGGAGAGGGAGGAGAGAATACAATAAAGGACTTGGCTTCTAAAACTAAGAACTTGTACCTGTAGTTAGAGCAAGCATTAGTCTTAATTTTGCTGAAACTGGTAAATTGAATTTTGATAGTAATAGTGAAATCAGATATCTAAAATATGATAAAAGAGTCATCTGCACATTTCAAATGAATGTGCAAAATTAGGATAAAAATCAACAGAATTGGCTAAATTTTCTAAAAGTTGAATTAGCTTAAAATTAAACTTCAGTATGAGTCTGCTGCTCTACTTTGCTTTCATTTGACACAGTATCTGCAGCATTTAGGTCCTGGATGACAAGTTGTTGCTTTGACATCCATTAAAAAGAAAAAAATGAGAACAATGTAGATTTATGCAGCTGGCAAACCAGCCACTTAAAAAGCACACTGAAGATAAGGTGCAAAGATAAACACTCTTTGAGGGTGGGAGGAATGGTCATGGTCTTTTACTGCTGCTTTCTATTTAACTATCTGGCTTGACTCACCACAACAGGGAAACTACCTTCATGTACATCTTAAATAGCAACACGGAGCTAGTCAAATTCCTAGTGCCGCTGATTAAATAAAAATTAAGATTAGAAAGCAACATGACTGTCCACAGTATATTAATCAGACAACAACATGCTCTTCAGAAAATAAAAAATGAGTTTAACATGCCCTGTGAGCTACTGCTACCCACAGTGTTGTGGGACTTGTGTCCTGTACATGAGAGCTCAGCGTGGAGCTGCACTGCAGCAACAGTTCAGCTTTTGCAAAGGGAAGAACCCATTACACGTTGTTCTTCCAATCCCACAACACTGCTGAGGAAAGCAACATCTATCCATAGGGAGAGACATCCATCTTCCCAGCATGGGAACGTTTCACAATATAGTGCACACACGATACAAATAAAAAAGTCTGACAAAAGGTCCATCTAGCTGGGGAGGGTCTTCTTGCAAGTGTGTGTAGTGAGAGGACAAGGGCTAATGGCTTTAAAAAGGAAGAGGGGAGATTTAGGTTAGACATTAGTAAGAAATTCTTCACTGTGAGTGTGGTGGGACAATGGAACAGGTTGCCCAGGGAAGTTGTGGAAGGCCCATTCCTGGAAGTGTTCAAGGCCAGGTTGGATGGGGCTTGGAGCAACCTGACCTAGTAGGAAGTGTCTCTGTCCATGCAGGGGTGTTAGAACTAGATAATCTTTAAGGTCCCTTCCAACCCAAACCATTCTATGAGTCTATGATTTTTGGTAAGAAACTACTTCATAAACAATGAAAGAGGCAAATGTATTAAGACACATGCAGTGAATGCACTCACCACATGGGAAGGAAGAACGTTAGAGTTAAGATGGATGTAAAAGGTGCGGTGAAATAATTTGTTAGGGATCATGGAAAGTTATACTTCCTTTTTAACTCAGTTTTGTTCTGAGGCCTGGAAGATGTAACCACGTTGTGCCTACTGAAACTGTCTTCACTAATACAAATACACGTTCTTTTTTAGTGAGACAGAACATGTGAAGGTCTTTTGATGATACCAGGTACTACTCTCACAGCTACAATGGTTTTTAGAACACATAATCCACTGCACAATCACAGGTTCAGATGACTAAGCACTCCACAATTTAGATGGGAGGAACTGAGCAGGAAAATGAATGTTCTAGCCCACTCCATCAGACAAATTTATGGCTCTGCAAACAATAGACCCAAATGTTCTCCTAAAAATGCGTTGGATTTGTGATACTCAAGAAAAAAATGTTTTTGTGTCTAATTACAAACTTTACATGAAGATAACAATTAGAACTTCATCCTTACAGAAAACTACCACTGAAATTCATGTAAACAGAACAAATATTGAAGTAGACCCGTAAAGAATGGCAAGAATGGAAAAGGAAAGAATGAGAACACTTTGGGCCAAGGGAAAAGCCTCAAAATCAGTGCTGAGACCTGGCTAACGTAGTTGATTATATTTTAGTAAATATTATAGCATTAGATGGATATTGGCAACTGCTTCTTAAAATTCACATTAAGCCTCTAGGCATTTTAAGTATCCTGCACAGGAATTCTCATATCCTATGCTCACACTATGTTTTGGTCAGGACACCAGTGAAAGTCCTGTATTAAAAATTATTTTCCAGATACCTTAATTGTAAATGTGAACTTAGGCTGGCCAGAAAAGGCCTGGACAGATAGGTGCATCCCAACAAGACATGCAACAGTTTGCAAGACTTTTTGTTCAAGGAGTTTTGTTCAAGGCATTTAATACATGTTTAAAATGGACACAATTCTTTTGTGCTGAGAACACGTTTCTCACTGTATTTTGTACCTACCTGAAAGAGAACTGGGTAAGAAAGCTCTTTTCTGTATTAATAATTAACTTACACTCTGGTATTGGCTAGTGCCCTTTGCATTACTAACTCTGTTTCTGCAAATAATTGTAAGTTCATCCAGAGACACATCATAGGTTTGAGCATGAGTTCTTAAACTTGCAGAAGCCTTACTCAGGAACCTCTCTTCATAGGGGAATTCATGGCCAAAAAAAATCTGTACATTTTTTCCCTGTTTTTGTGTTTTGTTTTGAGTTGATTTTGGGTGTTGGTTTATTTTGGGGTTTTTTAAATTGAGTATGTGGGTTTTGAGCATGAACATGATCAATGAGCTACTCTTTTCATTATAAAGTGGATGCCTTAAAGAATTTCTTGAATAGAAGCTAAATATTTTCTGGCACTGTGAAATTGGTCTATTTGCTGTTTACCATGTGTGAAGATAAATTAGATTGGACTACTAAGATGATTCATGAGAATATCTAAGTATCACAGCTTCCGTTTTTATATTTATACTAAAGGAAATATCAATCAAATGTCAGCTTTACTTTCTTCTTGAACACAAAATTTCTTAACAAATCAGACTTTAAAATAAGAAAAAACAAAAACAAAAACAAAACGAGAAGTAAAGAAGTCAGTAAACAGCATCTAGATATGTAATATTTGTCACCCATGTAACTTATTCCAAGAATGGATTTATTTGAAATAGCTAAGTACATATTTTGAGTGCAACTAGAATTGAAATCTGGTGACAAAAATCCAAGTATAAGCTGTGAAATCTATGGAGAAAACTAATAAATAATGACAGAAACCCAGTGGAGACACTGCAGTTATTGAGAAAACTGGAAACTTCTCACAACTTGCAAGATCTGCAGCCCTATGAGCGACACAAAGGCTATAGCTGCTTTAACCATATGTATGAGGTGTATTGTCATTACTTATCAATATCCTACAGTAACTCCTCTTCAGTTTTATTTCTTGGTCAAGGGTCTTTTACGAGGAGCAAAACAAAACAGAAACTAAACGTTGTTGAGAGCTTAACTGTTATCTTTTAGTCACAGAAAGCACTGCAGTGGCTTTTCTTCCAAAGGTATAAAAAAGAATACTTACATACTTGAATTAAAAGGAAAACACGAACTAACATGAACTTTAAACAGAGGGTTGGCACAAAATCTAATCTGACCAAGTTACCACAATAACCTTTTATGGAAACATTTGCTTCAGATCCAGTTGGCTATCAGTAAATCAAGGGACTAAGCTAAGGGAGTGGAACTCCGGCCTGACCCAGCAACGCTGTCATCCAGGTAAAGACTAAGTGACAGGTGCCTTGGCTTTTCCTCGGATTATCTGAACTGCTATCTGGTCACTAAGGTGTATCTACTACTCTCCCGAAGGATTTCTAGAAAGGAAATAATTGTGCACAGAATGACATGTACAGAACCGTATAATATTTTCAAAATGCTGCAATAAGTAGTAATTTTTTCTGTGCATAAATTACAAAATTTTTCAAAAATCATACAGGAATTCCTGTTTGAAAGCTGACATGTCACTACTGTTCTTTTGCATTAAGCTACATGCAAACCTGAAAAAAATTGCTTTGAGTTGTGCATTTAAGCTGATACCTCTTTGCAAACACCAAATATTCACCATGTTAACTTTCAGGACATTTACATCTGAACAAGCACAGGGGAGAAATTTATTTTCAAAGACAATGGTAAATAGAGGGATACAGGGAGTCTATGTAAAAATATATTATGTCAGTACTTCTACTGACTCTCAACTAGAGGATACTACCAAGCTTCCACAGGTTTTAAGAAGGTGTCAGTTAATAAAATATGAGGAAAATCTTTTAGAAACATATTTTATTGTTGTGAACACTGCAGGAAAATCTTGTCATATGATAACCTGGAATAAGGAACAGCTTCATGCCACCCCTATAAAGGCTAATGTATGCTTCAGTGCCTCAGCATTTCAAAATGGACAGTTCTGAGATCTATGGATAAAAACTGTCCAACTATGTACGAAGGTTTCAATGCAGCAGCCTACTGACCAGTAACAGCTTGGATGGTATCAAGAACAGCATATCAGTGAAACGATAACAATTTGATTTTTTCACTCTATACGTTTAATGTATATGTAGTATTGTAGAACGTGCTTTCAGGAATCAGATATCTAACACTACTGAATTATGCACCGATTACAGATGACCTTTGGAGTTGCTAAAGGTACAGTCACAATCACACATTTAAAAAAATCTTTTTTTTCACTATACTGTGTGAATGTATGAAATTAAATGAGGCTTGCAATATAATCTGCATGGTTGGCTGCTTTAATATATTCCATTTCAATTTAAAATCAGCACAAGCCAAGAGTGACGAATCTAATTCGATCAGTTGTTCACAAAAACATGAAAAAGAGATGTAAGGAGACCTATCAACAGCTGCTAACATGGCCTGCTTTCAAAAGCAATTAATTGGTTTTTACACAACCGGAAACTCTTAAAATATTCAAAACCAGTCAAAGTCCTGCAGTATTCAGAAAAGGATAGTGGAAAGGAATTCTCCTAGTAAATGCATCCTACACATCCAACTATTGCTTAAAACCACAAAAGCCAGAAAATTAAAATAGAAAGGTCAAACCTCTAATAAAAAGGTGCAGTCAGGTAGTGTGCTAACAGCAATAACCCACTGTAACTTGACTTCATAGGTCTGACTGCTCTTTATGAGGTGTTGCAACTGTATTTCAATGGATTTTAAGAGTTCTTGCACATATTAAATATGCCTATTTAATGGAAGTCAAGTAAGTCCCCAGATTACTAATAACTTAGTATGAAGCCTGCCATATGCAAAGAATATACACTTCTAAACGCAGAACAACCTCCGATGCAATTCATGTAATTAAAAATACACAGATCTCATTCTTTCCCACTTGAAAAATACTGAGAGCAATGTTGTCTTACCTGTTGTATCTGTCACGTTTGCCATACCTTAACTTTGTGGATTTTGGTCCTAGAGGCTGCACATTTTTCTCTGGCTGACAAAATTTACCCAGAAGCTACTGAAACCGATTCTGATTAATGAGTCTGAAACTAAACTTGTAAATGGAACAGCACCTTACCAGACTACACCATTTAGTCAGTTGCTAATTAGCTTCTGCATGAGAGGAAATTTTTGAAAGCGTTTCAAATCAAGCAGAATTATCCGAAACATATCTTAGATTGTAACAGGAGATGACTGGTAGACAAGCCTTTCCTGGAGAATGATGATCTGGTATATCAGCACATCAGTGCTGTTGGAAGACTTGGAATTCAATTGCCATTTACTTACTCAAATCATTACCGTTGTCAATTTGAAGAAATTACTTTCTCACAACATCAGACATAAGGACAGCAAACACAAGAATAAAACAAGATACCTGAAAGCAAATTGCTCTGTCAAAAACTGTCACTAAAACAGGGGAGATGACAACAGACTAAAGCATCTGCTGCTGCACAGAAGATCAACTAAACAAGATAAAAATACCATTTGTGATCTAGTTTTGGATTAAGTATGTGGACATAATTAAATACTGTTGCTTTATTTTGCTTATGACAAAACCACAAAGCCCTTGTCAAAACCCTTGGTCAAAGAACATCCACCACACCGAGATATTTCATCCAAAAAGGCTTGGAATACTAAGAGATAAACCTACATTGGTGTAACTTAGTCATGACTTTTTGTTCAAGTGTTTGATAACAGCTAGCTTTATCCCTAGTTAAGCTGCAGATTGTTAGCTACATATCAACATTGTAACAACACATTTTTAAAATTTGAGCTCCTGCGACAGTCTCAAACGTCTGAGATCTAACTCACTGTCATTTTCAACCTTACTCACCTTCACCTACTTCCCACACAATATTTTACATATTAGCAGGCAAAACTGATCTCCAAAGCACCAGGAAAAAAAAAAAAGGTAAGATGAAAAAGAAGCCTATCTCCTTTCTATCTGGAACAGGAACATGCTATACTCCAAAAAGAAAAACTTTAAATAAACTCCTGCTCACCATAAATTAAATACTTATCTGTGAGGAGTAAGACAAATGTATAATGCTTAGCGATATACATAGTTCCAGAAAAAAAATCCTACAGAACCCTGCTGCTTAGATAAATGTCTGGAATGGCTACCCAACACACAATACTCTCAGACCTTGTGCAGAGGAGTCTTACATCTTTCTCTAGAAGAATAACATCAAAATACTGAAGTATTTGCTTGCAGGCAACCCATATCTATAGGTATATACAGGCACATGCATCAATAGGTACACAGTCGTTGACAATGCATTTTGAAGCTATGCATTAAAATACAAGAAACTGCCAACATACTGTTCTTCCTGGATACACTTGTGTGCTTCATCAATACAGAACTTGAAAAAAACCCCAAACTTCTCCCCCCCATTTATTTAAATTTTTAACCTTTCCTTCTTGTTTCCTGTCAGACTAGTAATTATTAAGTACCTGTTTCACCCTTAAAAAACACCTGTGCATTATAGAGTCAAATTTTCTCAGAAACCAGCTGCCTTCATGAGTTGGTGCTACAGTCACCTGATGTTCATTACCACTAGTATCTGGGACCAGGAACATCCAATTTCCTTGTACCCACTGTTCACAGATATTTGTAAATCACCTCTCCATGTTAACAGTGCAAACAATATACAAGAACTGTCCCTGCACACACTGAAAGAGGAATGTCTTCTCTGTCACTCGCAGAGTAACAAGAGCTGAAATACTCCTCCGTTACGATCTCTTGTCGTGGTTCCGCACCCTAACTGCAAGGGAATACTTTCAGCACAGTCATCTTCACAGGTAGGAGATTAACTGGGGGGACAAAAAAAACCCCACACCCCTGCTGGCAAACTTGTGTTACCTGTTCCTAATTCTCCCCTGGCTGAGGGGAGACTTTACAGCTCTCTACAACTACCTGAAAAGAGGTTGGAGTGAGGTGGGGGTCGGTGTCTTCTCCCTAGTAACAAGCAACAGGTCAAGAGAAAGGGGAAGGAAGAACAGGTCAAGTTCTGCCAGGGGAGGTTTAGATTGGATATTAGAAGAAAATTATTTACTGAAAGGGTTATTAAAAAATGGAAAAGGCTGCCCAGGGAGGTGGCTGAATCATGATCCCTGGAGGTGTTTAAAAGATGTGTAGATGTGCTGACTGGGGACATGGTTTAGCACCCAATTGAGTCAGGTTAATGGTGGGACTCAATGATCTTAGTCTTGATCTTAGTCAATGATCTTGGTCTTTTCCAACCAGAACGATTCTATTGTTCTGTAATTTGATTAGGCTTTATCAAAGATGAAGGAATCCAAGAAATAGTTATACATCATAAAATGCACATGGAAAGCCACCAAGTAACTGTTGTCCACTTCTGGTGAAGCTTATACCCTTCTCAGGAAAGCAAAGTTGTTAAACTTCCTGAGAAGAAAGATTTTCACAAAGCAAATGTGACAAACTACTCTCTGCCAACTTTAATTTGCAACATTGGGGAAATGCAGCTGGAAAGACAAAGAATCATCAGGATTCAGCACTTGGGAATATCACCCCTGCTCTAACCTAGTTTCATACTAAAAAATGCATTATTCTGTTTTAACATGTTGGCCAATTTAAAAAGAAATTGAAACCCAAACATTTTAAATTATTTTAAATACCTTCTCTTTTCCTGTTTCTCCCTGTGTGTTCCTCCCAAATCCTGGTAAGTCATAGCATCGTAAAATGGTTTGGGTTGAAAGCGGTCTTTAAAGGTCATCTAGTCCAACCCCTTGCAGTGAGCAGGGACATATTCAACTAGATGAGGTCGCTCAGTGCCCCGTTCAGCCTGACCTTGAATGTCTCCAGGGCTGGGGCATCCACCACCTCTCTAGGCAACCTAAGCCAGTGTTTCACCAACCTCACAGTAAAGAATTTCTTGTTGTATCTAGTCTAAATCTACCTTCTTTTAGTTTACAACCACTACTCCTTGTCATATTGCTACAGGCCCAGCTAAAAAGTTTGTCTCCATCTGTCTTTCAAGTATTGAAAACCCGCAGCAAGGTCTCCCTGGAGCCTTCTCTTCTCCAGGCTGAACAGCCCCAAGTTTCTCAGTCTGTTCTAACAGGAGAGGTGCTCCAGCCCTCTGATCATCTCCATAGTTCTTCTCTGGACTTGCTACAACATCTCCATGTCTTTCTTCCGCTGATGATTCCAGAGCTGGACATAGTATCCCAGATTGAGTCTTACCAGAGAGGAGTAAAGGGACAAAACCTCCTCCCTCGACCTGCTACAGTAGTGAACAGAACACATACCTGCAGCTATTCTGATACAGGGGTCAGTGCATTCTTTCTGTTCAAAGACCCCACCCATATGACCTGTGTGTCCTCTATCCTGTCCTTCAACAGCAACATAAGACTGGTCGTTCTGAAAACAGTGAGAGAACACAGGCTCAGCTGCCAATAATATACCAAGGACACAACAATATACTCTGTCCCATTCACACAACCAGCCCTGCTACTAGGATGTCAATACATTTTTTTTCTTTCCCTTCTCTAGGGAAGCAGTCTTGCCTATCACCTCCAATTTGTGAAAAGTCAGCAATTTCCAACAGGGAATATAGGAGATATGTGTTCAGCAAAACAACAGACATAAAACAGGGAAGCAGGTAACTTGGGTACCACAACATTAAGTACTTTCTGACAAAGACTGCATTAGCAGATGACAGGAGATTGAACACATAGCGAACAAAATGCCTTGCAGATTTTCCTGTCCTTGATGTTGCAGCTGATCTGGAAGAGAATGTGCAAAGTCCCTCATGCAGAGATAGCCTTTGATCTTAGTATACTAACTTGATACACTTAGAAATCCATGCGTGCCTTTTGTCTTCCACCCTCTTTAAAGAGGGTCTACAAATAAAATAATGCATTATCTGAGGCTGCTCTGTTATAAGGAAATATATTTTGAATGGTCTTCTTAAATCAACTTTGTAAATATATGCTTTCCTTTTTCACGCTTGACATTCAAGAAGAAAGATGAAAAATTATGTGCTATGATCTGTAGAATATTAAACTCCTCCTCAGGATAACTTCATCTGGAGTTATCAAAATCCCTATATTTACTGAATACGAAAAAGTAGAAGTTGATGGCATTGGCTTTTAACTGTTAAAATGTTTTGTGAGTAAAGAACAGCTATTACCAGACAATAGCTATTCAACTTGAAAACTGTAAATTAATTTCCGAATGACCCCATACAAGAAGTTCAGTCTCTAGATTTGTCCCTTTGAAAAACAGTAGGGGCTTAGAAGAATTACACCCTCTGCTTCTCTACAAATAAGCACAATAAAGCCAGCCTGCTCCCATGACAGAAGCCAGAACGCTGTTCTGAAAGTGACTTTTAACAGGCTGGTTTGCACACCTCATGACAGATTTTCTGAAGGAGTGGTGGGAGTTACAACATTCTGCCTCCTCATGGTTAACATTTATGACTAGATGCCTTTCCCCAAGTCTTTACAATTTGCTATGTACATTTTAGAAATAGATTATTTTGGGATGCAGAAGCAGTTTACTTCAAAGCAACATGCTCTTCTCACTTTGCTTAAGTCAACAGCAGTTGTAACTGGAGAAGGATAAAGGAAACTACTTTGATGCTATTTTTTATTCTTTCATGAAAAACTCTGAGGTGACTGGAGTGCTGTACGTAACAATTTCCCACATTTGGCATCCAACATGGTAAATTAATGGACTATGTCTCCAGTATACAGTTTCCAGTAAAATTACTTTCTAGATATGAACTTGTCATCCTGGATCTACTTTATAATCACTGAAACTAAGAGGAGGCATTTCTTAGGTGTGATCCATACCTGCCTAGTATAGATGAGATTAGCTAAGCCATGCCTTGCAACTGCCTAAATCTCCTCACCATACAAAGGAGCACAGGCTGATAAATTCACATGTAAATGCTTGCACTTTGACACTTCAAAGCCAATGAAAAAGTGCATTCCTTCCCAGGGAGTTTTCTCCCCAAGTGATATTTGGTGTGGAATGCCTGCTTTGCTTTATGCAGACAGAGCAGCAGAGCCCCAGTTCACATAGTACCTGTATACTCAAGTGCCTAAGTAACAAGCTAAGGAGTGTGTAATAAACTAAACGTGAACCACCTATGAGCCCTTGCAACAAAGAAGGCCAATAGCATCTGGGCTGCATTAAGGAGAGCATCACCAGCTCAGCACTGGTGAGGCCGCACCTGGAGTGCTGGGTCCAGTGCTTGGCCGCCCAGTACAAAATAGTCACTTACTGCAGTAAATCCAACAAAGGGCTACAAAGACAGTTACAGGGATTGGAGCATCCATCATACAAAAAGAGGGAGCTCAGCCCGGAGAAGAGAAGGCTCAAGGCAGGGGACCTCTTCAATTTGTATAAAACCTTGTTATAAGCAGCAAAGATGGAGCCAGGCTCTTCTCCATGGTGCTCAGTGATAGACCAAGATTCAATGAGCCCAAATTGAAATACAAGTAATTCCATGTAAATATAATACCTTCTGTTTTTACTGTGAGGATAACAGGTAGCCCAGAGAAGTTGCGGAGTTCCCATCCATAGAAACACTCAAAACCCAAGTGCACATGGCCCTGAGCAATCTGCTGCAGCTGACCCTGCTCCGAGCAGGGAGTTGGACTAGATGATCTGGAGGTCACTCCTTGCCTAAATCATTCTGTGATGCTTTTTCTGAGACTGAACTAGTATCTTCTGTGCAGATGTGGATCTCACCTCTCTTGTGCTCATACGAAAGGTCTTGGCAGCAGAAAAGCTTAGTGAAACATAATTGCCAGTAGCGAGGGGAGATATATTGAGTCTTTTAGTCACTTCACTGAACTGTGACCCTTTGGCTTTTTAAGCTACTTCATATTTTAGGATTATTCAGCTCTCATCTCTACTAGGTTCTTACTGTTGCATGTGTAGCACAAGTGACAAATACTGTCTCAGGTATCACCATATACACACCACTATGGGGACATGTCCAGTGGTGGATCATCTATGGCTGATCAGAAAATCTAACCCGTGGGAAGATTAAGGATCTTACGTTCACTCCTCTCCCCGTTTGGTACCTGCCAAAGCAAAGCATCAGATGGATTTCCTCTAAAGAGTGGAAAATATTTACATGTGCCCCCACTCATTTCTGAGCTTGCTGCTGTTGCCTACCATAGCTCATTTCCTAAGTCATCTCTCACTCTCCTTTTATAGATGCAATGTATATCAGCTGAAAAGATAAGGGTGACTTCTTACTATATAAAAGGCCTGTCACTGGGGTGATTTATATTATGTTTATAATTGGGATACAATACACTAGAGAGGTTTGCTTTATAATGAAAAGTTTGATTGACCTTCACGCATTCCTTGGGACTTTATTAGGCCCAGCTGGTGACACAAAGCGCCTACATTGCTGTGAAGTCTTAAATGTAAAAATTTCTGTGTAAGTTCAACGGTATTTTTTTTCTTTAGTGTCATTTGTAGTTCCCAGTCTGCAAAAACCTCAGCTTTTAAAACCAAAGTATATATACCAATTTGAATTATGCTAAGAACACGATTTATCATAATAATGGTGTTCAAATATGTACTATTCAACTGAAACACTGGCCTACTCCAGACATTTCAATAACATCAGCTTGAAACCACTGAAGAAACTTCCCAAGAAGGATGTGCTCCATCTGTAAAACTGCTGATTTCTGCAATGAGACTTCCTTCCAAATCATATTTTATGTTTAGAGAATGATTTTTTAAAAACTTCTTTACCACATGCTTTTCCAGAGACTTTTTCCCTTCCCTGCTTTACACATCCAGAACAAGATGATACAAAATGACCTGTTTTCAAACTAACCCAATTCTAGGATTATTTCAGAGATGACTAATGCCTATGTAAGGCTCTGCCTACAATCATGCAACTGTTTTTAAGAATACACACATAATCTTATTTAACACTTGCTTAATCAAGAAAGAACTTCTTACATGATAACAAGTACATCTACAATGAATTCCAAAGTTTGGGGTGCTCCTCCTGGAAATGAAAGACCTAATTTTAACCTCACTGGGTTCAAACAACCCATAAAGATGAAGGCTACATTTTGCAATGAAACGTTTAACTGTCAAGCTGTACTGTCAATTAGTTGCATCTCCAACTCTGTCAACATTTCTATTTCTCAGGACTCTCTCCCACATCTTCTGTACTGTGAATTTTAGGATTATTTTTTTTGGCAAAATCACTTCATACATCTGATTTGCTCTTCTATGTCTTTATTCTTCTTTTGCACTAATGCTCTTTCATCACGTAATTAAAAATAGACATTTCTCCTTTCCTTTATAAAATACAACCTGTTCAACAAAAAAACCCACATAAATCCCTATGACAGCTGAATAAAAAATTACCTTAATATTAATACTTTGTTGGGCCCATGGATTTTGATGTGATAACTGGAAGTTCTTCACATGTCTCTTAAGAAGCAAAGATCAAGCAAATGAATAAATCCCACAACCCTCCCTCTCTGAGGAAAAATGAAGGTTTACTTTATAATTTTGGTTACAAAAAATCCACAATAACTCAAATCCTCCCAAAATGCAACAATTTTTTAAGTGTAATGCTGAACCACTAATATTGTTTCTACAGTCAGGGTAGAGACACAGAGATCAGAAACTGAAAGGCATCCTAAGATAAGAGCGTGCTACATAAGGTTTTATCACGGTTATTATCTGTTTATCTTATCCTGTGGTAATCTTGGCTGTATCTCTTATCCTCATAAAACCTTTGTAAAGTCTGAATGTACAGTTACTCTCCTTTCACATCTATTTTTTGGTCAAAAAAATGCTAACCCAATGGCAGGCACGGGGCTTTCACAACACTCAATCGCCAGTATCTCAGTTCCTGAAACGATGTTAGTCTAAAATGGGCAGCAGGTGACTTTGGATGCTGATGGCAGGAGGAAAGAGAAAGATATTACCAAAGGATCTCTATACAAGAAGACTATTTAAAAAAACAAGAAAGGTGATGAGTACTCCTGAAAGCCCAGCATGCCTATCATTTATCAAAAAAATATACAAAAATTATCCTGATGATCACATTTCTCCCTTAAAAAACAGTTAACAGACCTGAAAGAAGGAAAACCAGAATGCACCAGTGTTGGGACTGCACGTAATGAGCTGTTGCCATCAAACTCACTGTCTTATACTATATGTATTTGGTACTACATTGGAGTGTAAGACTAACATTTCACAAATGTATTGTGCTGTGTTCTTATAACCAGGTCACCTTTATGGCTGCTTGCATCACTGTGCTATCTAAAGTATGGCTTAAGCTGGGAAAGAGACGATAAATCTTTGGAAAACAGAATTGGGAAAATAGAAATACTGTTTTTACAGTTGCATCCAGATTTTCAGAAGCTAACCTTCAGATAAGAATGTCTCTTTCTTTATATCTCTCTAAAAGCAACTATGATAAGAGTTGTGGCAGTTGCAATTCACTGAATGCATGCATTTTATGTTCCAACATCTGCTGCTTTTCAAAAATTATGAACATACTTGTTTCCAACCAAGAAGCTACACTTTAGAATTCCTAAATTAAATAATATTTGAAACAACTTAATTATGTGTCAAGTTATCATGAAACTGCATGCATAATAACCAATTTCAAACACATTGATTCCTGTACAATACAAAATTTAAAAGGTGAAATAGTAAAAAACTTCCACATCAAGGTCTTGATTACTAGAGTTTACTATTAATGTTCAAAAGCACAATAGCTAATGCTCTTAGTAAGTACGGTAACTATATTTGTTTAGGTTAATCACCACTAGCTACTTTTCACTAAAGATGTTTTAAACTATATGCTCGGCTTTAGCAAAAAAAACCAAACCCAAAGAAACCCCAAACAAAAAAAACCAAATCTAATTTAAGGTGAATACATATGTATATGATTTATGAAGAGCATAAAAATAACACATTTTAGTTTTCCTTTAATGTTCCTTTTCCTCCCCCCCCAAAGATGTAACACAATTTATAAGAAAAATATTCATTTGATAAATGTGCTACTTGTTATGTTCTGCTTGCTGTTTATGCAATGCATACTGTTACACCAGAAACATAAAACAATACCGTAACTACCTAAATGTTTTAATTCCAAGCCTGTAAAAATCTATTAACGTCAAATATTATGTTTTTACCATCTAAATAAACTAGCTTAGGCTGTCACTCACTTCTTTTTATTCATTTTTTGTTTTGTCTTACTGCATGCATCTCTCACAAAGTGAAAAATGTCTATTTAAAGATAAGTGGAAATACCACAGTATGTAACATTTTCATGTCAAAACAATTACCTTATTACATTCTGAGTTAAATAATATAAGATAGGAAAACATTTTGATATGCACTTGACAGTTGTAGTCCTGGAAGGATCAAATCAACTTCTTCCAAACTCATTTTTCCTAGATAAAAACAAAGAGAGAGCTCCCTAACTCAACCCACGGCCCCTCTGATCCACCTAACCCCCCTCCCAGAAGAGAAACAAGCCAGAAGAGAAGCACATTTTGCTGTATTTCTTTTTTTTCTTCAAGGCTGAGCCACATTCTGGCCTGCCACAGAAGACTCATTTGTTCTCAAAAGCCAATGGAATTAAATTAGCCTGAAACATGAAATTTGGGAGTTGGGATTGTTAGGAACAGATAATCTTGGATATAAATCCTTTTTTTGTTAAGGACACAGAAAGATATTTCAAAAGAAATGTCTCCCATGCAGTCATTATACTTCAGTAAGTATAATTAAAATAATTTTATTTGCAGCAGTAATTTAAATCCTGGAGATCAAAAAAGGATCTTGTTTTCACAATCTGCATTCACAAATAATGACTCTGTTTTTAAAGGTCAGTGCTTTGGAGACAAGTTCTCCTTAGGACTCATATGCTTAGCAGATGCAAGTTGAGGAAACTACATTTTACATCAAGAAGATGACAGATTCACAACACCTGTGGACTCAGGTCAAGTTTGGGAGCTTAAAATAGCTTTTGGCAAGTGTACAGTAAAACAGGTGCCTTATATAATAAGCACAGAAAAATTACACACCAATACACATGCATACACAATAGTAAGTCTTGAAGTGTTCCTCAGAAATGCCAAAATTCCAGCAACCTGTTTCCTTCACGTTTCTATTTCACCATTTTCCTTCTGACATTGAGATTACAATTTCCTTCTTTTATTAGTATCACAGATTATGATCACTTATTTTTTTACCTCATCCCTTTCACATGAATTCTGCTTTCTGTTCCTGAAAGTACTTTCCCCTTGGTGGCTCACTCTAACACTGTGACATAATAAATGCATGTTTGCTGTCACAATGAGTGCAAGAGAAAGCTTTGTGTGATGTCATTTTGATATATCAGTGTTAACAGAATGAAAAATCCCCTCCAAATCTAACACTTTACAATGCTTCTTTCATTCACCCTAGCAAAGGTAGCACATGATTTATTTAATATATAGATAAGAGATTTTTTCCTGCCCAGTTTTAATAAAATACCAGGACAAAAGAACCATAAAATGTCCTGAATATTCATTTTAACTTCTCTAATATGCAGTAAACAATTTTTTGTTTCAAACTGCACAGTTAGACATATTTAGAACGAAGTTTCTACAAAAGTAAGTAATAAACCAGCGCATATATATATATATATGATTGTATATGAACACAGGAAAAAGGCTTTTTAAAAAGCAGTTTTACTCATTAAAAGAATTCTTTGGCCCATGAAAAATCAGCTGCATTCGCTCTGTGTTTTGTGGATTCAAGGTTTCACTGCACATATAACATGGCCATAAACAATACTTCTCCAAACATCTTTATATGTTAGCCAGATACCCCTCAACCAAAATATAAAGAATAAATTTACAAAGGTGTTAACTGAAACTATGCAACTTCCTATAATTTAAGCTACAGAATCTTTAAATTTATCAATGACAAAAATGAAGAGGCTTCAAGTTTGCAGGCAATAACAGTCATGGCTTCCAACCTAATTTTAAGGGAAATAATAATTAAAGACAAGATAGTTCTTCCACAAACCTCTCAAACTACACTGGCCATGAAGAAAGGGAAAAGGAGAGCTGGTGCAATGTACAACACAGTACAACATCTTCAGTAGGTCACTGGTCTTTTAAATAATCTCTAGTGAACAAATAAGATTTCAGAAAGTTTTTAGTAGATAATTACACTTCCTGATTTTGTAATTAGTGGAACTACATGTAATTACATAATAATTATGACGGTAATTACGTAATTAAGATGTATAATTATGTAGTAAAAAACATTATGGAAATAAAAGCCATCAACTGTATAAGCACAATACATTTTTAAAAATAAATTCCGTATCATCTGTTTAAAGCTACCATTTTCCTCAAAATATCAAAGTGATTATGAGCCATCACTGGCAAGTTCTAAAATACATTTCTTATGAGACTTAAAAATTATACAGATAATTGTATCTTTTTTTAAATCTCTGTAAAGCCTTAGCTTTACATTATCCTTCTGATGTCTAGGCACATGTATGCTGAATGGATTCTACAGAGTTAAATTGTTCATATTTCCAATTTCTACTAAAATTAGCATTGATGTCAGAATTCCGGTATTGAAAAGACAGGAATTTTTATTTTTTTTAGTACACTGCCAGATCCACCAAACTTAAGGGTCTTCTAAAAGGAAAAGAATGCTAGTCTTGCGTCTTCCACTAGAGAAAAGAGCTTACTGCTGTGAGTAGTAGTAGTCATTAAAAGTAGCCTTGTCATTTCTGACTTGCATTTAACATCAACGGAAGTACACCCATCCAAAGCTCCCAAATTTTGTTACCAGAGATGAAACCTGAAAGACAAAGCTCTCTACAAGAAAAATGTCAGAGTTGCAGATAAAAAAGAAACCGGAGAAAAATGAGCTTTAAAAATTGTTTCTGCTTAGAGAAGCTCACAAGAGAACGGATAAAGGAGGCAAAAGGAGGCAGAGAATATTAGATAGACTACACCACTGCATGAGCTCTAACAAGTTGGCATATATCTATATATTGAAGTAGGAAAAGATCCTGACATGCAAATGAGAATATGTTTCTGTTCACTTTTTCCCATGTACAGAAAAAAACCCTCTATCAGTTGCAGCAGGATATTTATTTGAAGAGGTCAAATAACCATTCCAATTCAGGAGTCATCAGATGTTAGTTAAGCCACTACTTCATCCCACCTGCAACATTAATACAAAATGCATGGAAAAAAAGTTGTCATTAAACAAAACCATTTTATTAGTGGTCTGAGCCACAGTTCATGCATTTCAGTCATGTCAGATTTCTCATGTTGTGGACATATAAAAACTCGTTAATTCCTTTTATTTAATTCACAAGCAGAGAAACTAACTCAGCAATTAATAACTCCAAGAGAAGTGTCACAGTCCATTGAGTTTTGTGCTCAGAGAGCGGATACAGGAATGTAGAGTGCAATGGGATTTACTAGATTTTTTAGGCTTAAGAGAAAGACCACACGAGCAGAAATAAAATGGAGAAAATGTTACAATTAAGACATTAAAGATGTCCAACTGGCAGTAAGAAAAGTATAATAATTCTAGGAGGATAACTTAAGATTTAAAGATCAGCCCATGCACTACTTCAAAAGAGCCAAAAAACTTACAGTGAATAATTTTCAATAATTTTTGCTTTCAAAAAAAATTAGCAAGTTTTAAAAAAACTTGAGTGGTGACTCCAATTTAAAAAAACATTCAGAAATCTTCCTCTTCAAAACAACATATCAAGGAAAAATGAACAAGTGCTTTTGATTATATGCTCAAAGATTAAATTATCGAAAATTATTATTTTTAAGTCTACTCAGAACATCATGATTGGAAGACAAAGTACTTGACAGCAAATATGCAGAAGGACATTTGTTTGCTTGGATGTAAAGACCACTATAGTGAAGTTTTTCTGACAGTGTCTGGAGATGTGACACAAACAGAAGTGCTTTGTTTATCAAAGTCTGCTCTCTGAAAAGAGATAAGCCAAGATTCAGCTGTTGCCATCTTTAAAATAAATGCATACACACATAGGTTATTTATATGATTTCTCCTTATCTTCCCCTGGAAAGTGCACATAGATAACTATATCCTCTTTCTTATTTATTGCAATAAGAACTTTTTTGTAATCTTCCTGCTGGTATATTACTAATAATGTGGCAAATTGTTCTGATGCCAGAAGTGTCCATTTCATTACACTAGTTTCACATACAATACAATCCTTTCAGCTCCATCTCACCCCTGCTCTCCTCCCTTTATGTGACTGAACTTCCTCACTGTATCTCAGAGCAGGAACACTTCCTTGCTCAGGCCCATCCTTTCAACCCCATATACTTTGAAGATCTGTTGGTCTTCCTAACAAACAAGAACATATAACCACTTTTCCCCGAGTTATCTTCCTCACATCCTTACTTTCTTCTGCTTATGCATTAAAACAGATATGCCCAGACTTTTCAGAATCCAGCAACCATGGGCTCAATAGTTGAAAATATTCTGTGAAAGCACATACAGCAGCATCTCTGCAATATCTGTCTCTGAAATACTTTAATGCTTTGCAAACAACATTTGTGACCTTTCCACTCTTAGAAAGAGCACAGTGGAAAAATGGTGGCTTTCAGGCCCATTCTACAATATGGAACAGGAAAAAAATCCTATGATCAGGATCCTATTTCTCTAAAAGAACTGCAGCACCATAAACAATCTCAGCAATATGAACACTTTTGGAATAATGCTGCTGTCATTGTGAATCTGGAGACTTCAGCATCCTTATCTTCCATTAAACTTTCTATTTGATGCCAGGAGGGGGAACTGAACTAGAGACATCTGCATGAGGCAGAGCAGTTGTAGTGACTTTATGTGGGCTCCATTTCTCTTATTTTTTTAAAGGCTTTCATTTTACTGTAGAAGCAAAAAATGAGAACAGGAATAACTTTGAATTAACAATAATAGTATTTGAATGGAATAATGACATAAAGTTTACTACAGTCTATTTTGATTTCCTCTATTTTGATTTTCCATTTCTGAAGTTAAGGCATACAGAGCGAGTATACTTCCTGTATTTAAACATGAAGAGTTTAAAAATCACTGATAGTTTACCTACCCTTTTTTCATCCACGTGAACTGAAAATGCTTTGCTACTCCTTCTGCTTCTTACTGTTCCGACTGTTCACCTAGGTAGCAATGTCTGACTAAGCCCACAAGCCAGCTTTGAAAAACTAAGTGCAAAAGTGAAAAACTAAGTGTAAGACAGTGCTGAAATCATTCTGAATATGTTACTAGTCACAACAGAGCACTTCTTCCTTTCCAGCTTAAGAAAATAATTCAGAATGAACAAGCCTTATGGTATTATTTGTACCTGTAAATTAGGGGGTTTCGCTTAGTGATATTGAAAATTACATTGTTTTTTGACTCCATACTAACTGTGCAACAGTTCCTAATTTAGAAAGAGAACAAAGAACTACAGAATTTCACTTTGTGTAGTGCAAAAACTAAGAACCTGGCACTGTGTCACAATATAAACATGTTAAACTGCATCATCATAACAGACCTTACATTTCAAAGTGAATGGAAGTGTTTGTTTGGGGGACACATGCTACTGTTAATAACAGGACTAAAGACCCACAACTATGTAATTCAGATATTTCTGGATGGTATAACTGACAGCTAACTTCACCACTCACTGAAACAAAGCATCATGTATGCCAACCAGGTTAATTTTTGATTCGTACAGGGAAAAGATGGACCAGCAACAGTATACAATGATTACAGTAGATCACAAATAAAACATGACGGAACAATGCTGTTGCAAATGTCATAAACACCACACTGGTATGAGTACGTAGAAGCATAGTCTGCAAAACATGATAATTAATCCTTCTGGTTCTCTGATAGATTTGACTTACTGAGGGTCTTAAAAAAAAAAAACAAATAAGCAGAGAAGTGGAAAACTCTCCCCTTTTTCCTAAAAAAAACTAGGTTTGTAGTTGAAAGACTTAGGTGATAGCATACAGGCTTAAAATATGTAAAACTCTAAGAAAAAGAAAATATTCTATCAAGCATTGTGCATGGAATACGCTTCAGAAAGCAAAATTCATCTTAGATACAAGAAGCTCTTTATAGCAAGTACAGCAAAGCACCAGCATAAACTGGCTGTAAAACCTGAAAAGTTGCAGAACCTGGACCACCAGAGGTTTTTCTAATTCAACCTATTTTTTTAAAGTAGGCTTTGGTATTGACCCTCTTGAAGAGAAAGGGAGCAGCTCGAATGTATTTTAGAACTCTCACTGATTTCACAATTATTATTTTACATTTCGTTTCAATAAACAGTATGGACCTTCAATATCAATAACCAACCAAACAAAATTTGTTCAGTAATTAAGGTTCTGTATTTTGAAGATGCCAGTAGAGAAAATGAGTGAATCAGTAGCAAAACCTCAAGGTTCTGAATGAGACAAGACACAAATTCTTTCAAACTACAGTGGAAAATACGTATCCAGTCACTGAAACAAATCCTTCTTTTTATAGAAGAATACTCCGAGTAACAACCTAAAGCTTCTATTAAGAATAAACAGAATCTACAAGAAAGAACAACTACTGGTCTTTAAAAACTAAGGAAAAATGGCATTAGAAGGTAGAATTACCTGTAGTCCATGCAGTTCAAACTCTGAAAAACAATATCCCAAAACAATGCAAAAAGCCTCCCCATACCATAACTGAAACAACAGTAAATACGTCATTTAGTCACAAAAAAAGGACTGAAGATGCCAAACATGTACAAAACTTAAACTTTGCCACCATTTTTGATAAAAGCAATGATGCAGATCCCAGGTCAAGGACAAAATGCATTGTGAATGATGGCATGGAAATGAAGTTTTTTTGGCTTCAAAGGGAAAATAAACATGACCTTCACGTAACAAAGGGAAGTCCACTAAATTTCCATGTCAAAACTACAAAAAAATTGGAATATGAAAGCTATTTTGATCGTACAGTTTTAAATTAAATCAAATCAGTAACATACCTTACTAGAAAAGAGAACACTGCTATCTATAAAATAAAAAGATGACCCAAACAGCCACAGGCAATTATCCTCAGGTTTTGCATGTATTTCAGAGCAAGAAAGATGACTTTGTCCCAAAAGATATCTGAAAAATGAGATAAGATCATTTATAGGTTTATCAGACTCAACTAGTTAGTCTCTTTTAAGAAAACCAGTAACTAATACATCTAACTCAGCTGGCCTTAACATCTGCTGCAGCACCAAGATGGAAATCACTTGGCTAGCTGAAGAAGATCATACAGTAACTTTCAAACAGCTAAGAAAAAGATAAAAAATGTACCACGCTGAAAGGTAATCTGCCCAAGAGAACAGAAGGCCCTAGGACAGTTCTTAAAATTCCTTTAGAATTACTTCAGAAACTAATTTTATTGAACTTGCTCTAGTTAGTGGTGAGGTTCCAAGAAACATCTTCTGACTAAGGCAGAAGGTAGGAAACTGAATGCAGAAGAATTATCCTGTTTTTCAGAGATAATTCATTAACCTTGAAGTCTAAAATTACAAATTAACTTAAGCAGTCCAAAATGAATGAAATAAATAAAATTAAAGTAAAACAAAATTCTATGAACCTGGGATATAAATTCATGGTTCCAAAATTAGAGGAGGAAATAAACAAGATTTCTATCATGGCTTAACTACAAGTTTATGATATGATACAGCTATGAACAGGGTATAGGTAAGTCAAGAAAGCATCAACAGAGGTACTTCTGGCAAATGTACAGATCCATCTGAAATACCACAGTTTCTTATATTCAAAGATTAATTCAGCCTAAAAAAGACCACACAGAAATGTGCTAAGAGGAAAGATCATGCAGCAGAGACAAATTCTTCCCAAAGAAAGCTAGGAGTGTCTCTGCCTTAGCTGAAAACAAAACAGAGATGTTACCACTGTTTCCAAAAGTATCAGTGGAGAACATAAGGCCAGGGAAATAAGTAAACATTTAGTGAATGAACATAAACTAGTTATAAACAAGTTGAATGGGAAAATTACAGAGAATTTTCAGCTACTATGGAATGAAGGTCTGAAACACATCTTGAACAGCAGCAAAAAGAACCACCCATAGGTTTCAAAATGAAGTGCTGCACACAACATAATTTGGTTTCAGCTAGCAGTAGCTTCCACCATATAACATTCCCTCAGTACCTCTACAAAGTTGTATTAGACTGAGATAGCCGTACATCATAAACTTCTTTGGATGTACAGTCATGCTGAAGTGCAAGCATAAGAGTGAGTTCACCGTCTTAGAGGGATCACGAATGGAAACGAGAACTTCTAAACGAAGAATCGTAAGTACAACAGGCCAAAACCAGACTGTTTGCTTATTTGAGCATTTCTTAGCTAAAAGGTTACGCTATTTTGATTTTCATGTAAGGCTTCTGAAATTAACACTTAGGAAGACAAGAGTTTTTAGTCTCTTTCATCACCCAGCAACCTCCCTGGTGACGCAGGTGGGGAAGACTGTCACAGCAGAGCAACCCTCAGAACAGTAGTCTCTAGAGGTAGCACCTGCTCTTCCAGGCATCACCAGAACCACATAGAGGATACAGTGGAAGTGCTCTCTGTGGGTAATGCACTTCGATGGTAGGACCCAAACATGGCTTTATTCAGAGTTCTAAGTCAGCCAAGCATTAACACACCTTCAGAAATACTCTTCCATCAGCCTGAAATCACTTTGCTGCACAAAACCCATAGATCCATTACAGCTTAGAAATACTTTAGTTCAGAAATGTCATGGTAGCTGGAAGAAAAAAATCATCTTCCTAACATTAGCTTAACCTGTATACTTAACAGAGCTTTGTAGATTATTAGTTCTACAGCTTTTCTTGTGTCATTATTTTCTCCCTGAATAAAGGTGTCTTCAATACTAATAGCTGAACATGTTTTAACTGACTTTTCATTTAGATATTGTGTACATATTTTAATTAATCTATTTACTGAAGCTAATGTGCCTTCTCTAATGGTGTAAAACGCAAGAAAAGCACTTTTTCCAAAGAGCATTTGCTTCAGAGGAGACATATAATATATTCTTAAAGTGGTTAACTCCAAAAGAACACATTCCTCTCACAGAGGATTCCTAAAATGATACTTTCATGTTGTTTTACATTACAGCCTTGTAGTTCAGACTTGAAGAGTAAAAATGCGCAGGTCTACTTTCTAGCATGTAAGTTGCTATTAAATTGTAGTTAATTAATCAAAAATTTAAACTTACCTTTATCCTCTTCAGTAATCACTTTCTCTATGGCATAATCCACATCAAAAATGTAGCGGTAAAAGCAGAGCTGAGTGTACAGAGCCTTATCAGAATACTGTAAAGTAAGAAGACAGCAATTAAAAACCAACTGAAAAGTGAATTTCTTGCACCCATTTGTAAGTCCACTATCAAAAGGTGATTATTTCTGTTGTTTTCTAACAGTTTATATGTTCTGTTCACATCAGCTTTTGGAACTATTATTATTATGCTGCAAAATCTCTTTATTACATCTCTACATTTTCTCACAATCTACACCAAGCATTTGTATAATTAATATTTAACTTACCATTCTTACAGAAACATAACTTGCATTTACCCATTCTTACAGATATGTGGGATCACAATGATGCTTTGGCAACAAAATGAAAGTCATGAGAATGCTGGGACAAAGGAATAACTTTAGTGCTTTAGTATATTGTACAATGTAACGGTATCAAAAAGGAAAAGAATTAATATCTATTTTTTATGAATACAGGTGTTTGGCTGTATTCCCTCCCTTCCCAGCTATGGTTACATGAACTGTGAAAATGTAATTCAAATAAGAACAGGTGCATATATACCTTTACAGCTTGCTCTACACACCTGTGAAGGCTACTGTATGCTAGCAATCACACATTTAGTGCAAAAATCTGCAGGTGTGTACATGTGGACTATGATATTCAATTCAATGCTCTGAATGTCAGTGTTGTCTAGCCCCTGTGCTATTACTGTAGTTCAAAAGTACATGCCTGTATGCATTTGTATCACCAGTCAATGCACTGAATGATTGTGCAAATAGGTGAGAGATGCATCTTGCCCATGCTACAGCTAAAGCCCTTCAAGTTAATCTTCTTGAACTCCTGTTCAATAAAACCACATTTCAGTCCCTGCTGTTTGAGATATTGGAGTTCAAATATTGGCCAACAACAGTTTGAAGAGTTGTGCAGTACAAAAACTGGAATTAAGAATGAGGTAATCATAACAGCTTCAAACACAGTGTCCATTTTAATACATTCAGGACACATGTAGATATGTAAGAACTCCTGAGGATATTCTTGATGAGCTATAACACCAACAAAGAATATTGTCAGACCAACATAAAACTGTGACTCAGGATACCACAAAGAAAGATACTGAAAATGCAGTGGAACAGCAACTAATAGGTTACCTCTTCTTTACTGGACTTCTGCTTTAACTTCAGCTTTTCAATCTTTTACCCAATGAAGACAAATTTTGTTACTAATTTTCGCTGATTTTACACTTACACTGACAAGTACCTGTAACTACAAAGCAACTCATATTGAGATGCTTGACAACTATTACTATTGCTTAGTTATTTTTTATATATTTTAACAGTATATTTTTTCACTTCACGAGAACCTATTTTAAAAAAAGACACACAGAAGCTTATTTTATTCCTTATTAGCTATTCTATGATATGCATCATCATTATACTATTATACACCAGTTATTTTTAGTAAATCCTGATTACTGCTTCCTGAAGAAGAAAAAAGGAGGACGACAGCGATTAAGTTATTTGTTTAGTTTTTTAGATTCAGCTGTAATTGCTGGTACACATCTCCCTGACTGCACACATGAAGCAGGTTGAATAGAACACTGAAATTACCTCCTTCATAATAGTTTGTTTTGATAATGTATTGTGTGTCGAGATGATGAGAAACAGTTGCTGTCAATTTGATTAGCCATTATATTTTTATGTTAATTGCCATTATTGGGTCCATTCTGTTTAGTGTCACCATAGAAGCCATACAATGTTAGCATAAATAACAAATTGGAGTAAATTAGGAAGATATATTTTTGCCAATTCATTTTAATTGCCCCTCAGTCCTTCCGTCGGTTAACGCAGCTGTTGACCCATAATAAGCGCTAGGTCAATATAGCTGCTTGTCAATTCAGAAATGCAAAGTGCTGTGTTGCTGGTAATGGATATACAACAACCTTTGCCAGCCAACTGAAGCAAACGAATGACAACCCACATGAAAGAATAAAGCATCAGCTATAGAGTTTAGTGACCTGATATTAGTAGGCAGGCTAATTGAAAGTCACTGCTTAAATGGATAAAGAAAATACAAAAATCAGTATGTAAAAATGTACACATGCGCACACAGAGATACATACATACACACACCTTTTTTTTTTTTTACTGATAATATGCTACTATCTCCTTCCGTTTTGCTTCCTGCCACATCTTACAATTAGTAACTGGTGGAAAACAAAAGGTTTTAAAGATCTTCATGCAATTAAGTATGAACATTATGGCATACTTATGAAATTAAGGAAGAGGTACCTTACATCTAAATAGAATTTAGAAATTACTTTATAATAATTTCTTATATTTCCTTAATCTCTGATAACCTGTAGGTTTAAAAAGACAAAACGGCTCAATCACTCAAACTTCAAACCCAAGTAATATTTTACTTTTAATGGTGTTGGGGTTTTTTTGTGTGTAAAGGAAACCTGACAGTCCTAACATTATGGTAAGAACTTGGGCTAAATTTGTAACCTCATTTATTTCTTCCCATGAAAGACTGAATGGTGAGTACTTGAAAAATAAAACTATTTTGAAGCTCTTATTTGTTCTATGATGTTTGACTTTTTTATTTCATTAAGAATGGACTTCAGCAGGTAAGTTTTCTTCTCTGACACCTTCCATTCATGGAAAGAACACTTTGCTCTTTTCATACAATCAAACATTTATTTTTTTTTCCTAAATTGCATTCAAAACAGTAAGAAACAGATGAAAGAACCAAAGATATATAAATAGCATTCAACAAAGCTATTCAACCCTTTGACAGAAAAATTAAGCTTTTAATAGAAAAACAACAGATGTAATTTAAAAATCAGTTGTGCTTGGCCAACAAAGTATTAAAGAAACCTAGGTTTAATACAGTTGCAGAACTGTTTCCTGTAGCATCAGGAGGCCAACTGCAAATTTCCAACCTGCCTTCCTAGGAAGAATTTAAGATTAAACATATTACATCATAAGAAACTGATGGTGTCTTCTTAACAGAGCTGGTGAATTATGAACACTGGAAAAGCAAATATCCCCATGACTAAGCAAAAAACTAGTGTACAAAATACTCAGTCGTGAAAATAAAATAACACTTAATAGGGCATGTATTAGAAAATGAGACTTCACAGACACAACACATTTTTATTTCTAGAGTCCCTCAATGTCAGCTGTGCCTCCACACATGCCTAAGTCCATCATGGCTTGACTGCAATTACTAGAATCATAGAATCATAGAATCCTAGGGGTTGGAAGGGACCTCGAAAGATCATCTAGTCCAACCCCCCCGCCAGAGCAGGGTCACCTAGAGTACATCACACAGGAAGGTGTCCAGGTGGGTTTTGAATGTCTCCAGAGAAGGAGACTCCACAACCTCTCTGGGCAGCCTGTTCCAGTGCTCTGTCACTCTCACAGTAAAAAAATTTTTTCTAATATTCACCTTAAACCTCCTATGCTCCAGTTTGTATCCATTACTCCTTGTCCTATCACTGGTCATCACCGAAAAAAGCTTAACTCCATCTTCTTGACACTCACCCTTTACGTATTTGTAAACATTGATGAGGTCACCCCTCAGTCTCCTTTTCTCCAAACTAAAGAGACCCAGCTCCCTCAGCCTTTCCTCATAAGGGAGATGTTCCACTCCCTTCACCATCTTTGTGGCTCTGCGCTGGACTCTTTCAAGCACTTCCCTGTCCTTCCTGAACTGAGGGGCCCAGAACTGGACACAATACTCCAGATGCGGCCTCACCAATGCAGAATAGAGGGGGAGGAAAACCTCTCTTGACCTACTAACCACACCCTTTCTAATGCACCTCAGGATGCCATTGGCCTTCTTAGCCACAAGGGCACATTGCTGGCTCATGGTCATCCTCCTGTCCACCAGGACCCCCAGATCCCTTTCACCCACATTGCTCTCCAGCAGGTCAGCCCCCAACCTGTACTGGTGCATGGCATTTTTCTTCCCCAAATGCAAAACTCTACACTTGCCCTTGTTAAACTTCATCAGGTTTTTCCCCGCCCAAGTCTCCAGCCTGTCTAAGTCTCTCTGAATGGCAGCACAGCCTTCTGGTGTGTCAGCCACTCCTCCCAGCTTGGTGTTGTCAGCAAACTTGCTGAGGGTACATTCTGTACCCTCATCCAGGTCGTTGATGAAGATGTTGAACAACACCGGTCCCAGTACCGACTCCTGAGGGACTCCACTAGCCACAGGCCTCCAACTAGATTCTGCCCCATTGACTACAACTCTCTGACTTCTTCCTTTCAACCAGTTCTTGATCCACCTCACTGCCTGATCATCAAACCCATACTTGATCAACTTATCTACAAGGATGCTGTGGGAGACGGTGTCAAATGCTTTACTGAAATCAAGATAGACCACATCCACCGCTCTACCATCATCTATCCACCTAGTAATTTCCTCATAGAAGGCTATGAGGTTAGTCAAACATGACTTACCCTTGGTAAAACCATGTTGACTGCTCTTGGTGACCCCCATCTCCTTGATATGTCTAGAGATAGTGCCAAGGACAAGTTGTTCCATCACCTTTCCAGGGATGGAGGTGAGGCTGACCGGTCTATAGTTACCCGGGTCCTCCTTCTTGCCCTTCTTGTAGACTGGAGTGACATTTGCTATCCTCAGTCCTCAGGACTAGCTGTCCTGGTTTAAGCCAGGATGAAGCCAATTTTCCTTTTTACTGTTTTTTTTTTTTTTTTCCTTCAGTGAGCTTTCTTTTAACTAGCAACATTCTGTTCTAGCTAGAGCTGATAAGACAGTGGAATGTTTTTCTAACTGCTGGGGCTTCAAGGTCGCACTTTCACTCTGCCGCCTCAGACACTGCCGGGAGATCTGTGACCCCCCCGTAGGAGGCTGAGTTAGACAGACAGCAAAACTGGCCAGAGATATTCCATTCCATATATCTACGTAAGCTCAGAGGAAGGTCAGAGATCACAGAAGACAACTTCCTTCCTGCTTCTTCTTCCCTTCTCTTCCATCTATGGCCGGTGCCTGGGGAGGACTCCGTCCATCCAGCACTGTCGACCCTTAGGCTCGAGCTCTCCTGACCCTCATCACTCTCCGCTTTCTCCAGCAGCAGCTCCGGGATTTCTCGGGACTGTTCCAGCTCAGGGGAGTGTGGTGGGAGTTGCTGGGGGTGGGGAGAGGTGAGAGGCTCTTGCACATACCTGAACAAATCTGTATATAATTGTATATATTTTCTTATATTATTAGTGTTTAATTAAAGCTGTGTAGTTTAGTTTTCAATCCAGCCAAGTCTCTCTCTTTTTCTCTCTCTCCTTCCCTACCAGTGACACTAGCTTAGTATTTGTCTACTACAACTGCTGGCTGGGCTGGAGGGTAGTAATCCAGGAAGTTCCTGGAGTGCATTGTTGACAACTTCCTCCTCCAAATGGTAGAGAAACCAAGAAGAAAAGGTGCTATGCTGGACCATAGTCTCATCAACAGAGATGGCCTGGTTGATGATGTAAAACTTAAAGGGAGACTAGCCTGTAGAGACCATGACATGGTCAAATTCAGGATCCTTAGGGCAGCAAGGAAGGAGCAAAGCAAGCTCACTATCCTCCATTTCAAGAGAGCAGATTTTGGTCAAGTATCTGCTTGGCAGGGTGCTGCAGGACAAAGCCCTGGAGGGAAAAGGAGCCCCGGGAAGCTGATCCATATTCAAGGATCACTTCCTCCATGGCCAGGAGCTACGTGTCCCAACAAAGAGGAAGGCAGTCAGGAGAGCCATGAAGCCTGTATGGATGAGCAAGGAGCTTCTGGACACAGCTGAATGTAAAAACAAGGTATAGAGAGAGTGGAAGCAGGGCCAGGTGTCCTGGTGGGAGTGCAGACAAGTTGTCAGAGAAGCAAAGGATCAGTTAAGGAAGGCCAAAGTACAGATAGAACCTGGCCAGGGATGTTAAGAAAAGCAAGAAAGGTTTCTACAGGTATGTCAACAATAAGAGGAAGAAGAGGCAAAATGTGGGTCCACTTCAGAAAGAAACTGGAGACCTGGCCATGCAGGACATAGAGAAGGCTGAGGTACTCAATGACTACTTTGCCTCAGTCTTCACTGGCAAAGGCTCTGGTCACACCATCCAAGTTAAAGAAGGCAAAGGCACGGACTGTGAAAAGGAATATCTCCCCACTGTGGGAGAAGAGCAGGTTCATGACCATCTGAAGGACCTGAAGGTGTACAAGTCCAGGGGACCTGATTGGATTCATCCACAGCTCCTGAAGGAAGTGGCCAATGAAGCTGCAAAGTTTCTGTCCATCATATTTGAAAAGTCTTGGCAGTTTGGCAAAATTCCCACTGACTGAAAAAGGAGAACATAACTCCCATTTTCAATAAGGGAAAAAGGAAAACCCAAAAAACTACAGACCAGTCACCTCTGTACCCAGCAAGATTATGGAGCAGATCCTCACGAAGGCTCTGCTAGGACACGTGGAAAACAAAGGGGTGATTGGCGACAGTCAACATGGCTTCACCAAGGGCAAATCCTGCCTGACTAATTTGGTGGCCTTCTACAATGGGGACATGGCATCAGTAGACAAAGGCAGAACAACTGTCATCTAGCTGGACCTGTACAAAGCTTTTGACATGTCCTGCATGACATCCTATCAAAACTGGAATGGTATGGATTTGATGGACGGACCACTCATTGGGTAAGGAACAGGCTGGATGGTCACACTCAAAAGTGGTGATTAATGGCTCAATGTCCAGATGGAGACCCGTGAAGAGTGGTGTTTCCCAATGGTTAGTACTTGGATTGGTGCTATTTAACATCCTTCTTGGCGACATGGACAGTGGCATTGAGTATACCCTCAGCAAGTTTGCCAACAACACCAAAGTGTGTGGTGAGACTGACATGCTGGAGGAAAGGGATGGCATCCAGAGGGACTTTGAGAGGCTTGAGAAGTGGGCTTGTGCAAACTGCATGAAGTTCAACCAGGCCAAGTACAAGATTCTGCACCTGGGTCAGAGCAATCCCAAGCCCCCATCATAAGAAGGACATTGAACTCATGGAGAGAGTCCAGAGGAGGGCCACAAAGGTGATCAGAGGGCTGCAGCACCTGTCCTACAAGGACAAGCTGAGAGAGTCAGGGCTGTTCAGGCTAGAGAAGGCTCTGAGGGGACCTTACAGCAGCTTTTCAGTACCTGAAGGGGCCTACAGGAAAGCTGGGGAGGGACTTTTTACAAGGGCACGTAGTGAGAGGACAAGAGATAACAGATCAAAACTGGAAGAGGGAAGATTTAGGTTAGACATTAGGAGGAAATTCTTCACTCTGAGGGTGGCGGGACACTGGAACAGGTTGCCTGGGGAAGATGTGGAAGCCCCATCCCTGAAAGCATTCAAGGCCAGGTTGGATGGGGCTCTGAGCAACCTGATCTAGTGGGAGGTGTCCCTGCCCATGCAGGAGGGTTGGAACTACATGACTTTCAGGTCCCTCCCAACTAAAACCATTCTATGATTCTGTTATTGCTTCTCCCGTCTCACAAATGCGACAAACATCAACTCAAAAGCCCCCTTGTGCACCCACTCTACCTCTCTCTGGCCCAATCAACTGTGATGCAATTTTTCCACATCAAAGTGAAATTTCAAGTAGAGAATGGTCCTGCTCTCACACTCTGTAACAGTGTAGGCAGTGAGTAGGGAATTCTTCCAGAAGCAGCCACAACTTTGTAACCCTTATGGCAAGAACAGAAAATTTAACTTGGTTTTATTAATCTCACGCAGAAAGCATGGAAAAATTGCCAGTGTCCACCTTTCCTTCTCCTTTTTAGAACTGTCAAAGCTCAACTCTCAGAAAGGAAGAGGACCTGGGAAGATTTAGCTATCGGTAAGCATCTTACTATCCTAAACACAGTACTTGAGGAGAGCTTAATATGTGCTACCTCTCATTAACTATTCTGCTGCGAAAGAAAGGTTGGTGGTAGCTGTACAGTTGAGTATCTTGAGCAACAATCTGGATGAAGGGATCAAGTACACCCTCCTTAAGTCTGCAGATGACACCAACTTGGGCTAGAGCATTGGTCTGCCTGATGGTAGGAAAGCTCTGCAGAGGGACCTGGACAGGCTGAATCATGACCAGTTTTATGAAGTTTAACAAGGCCAAGCGTTAGGTCCTGCACTTGGGTCACAGCAACTCCATGCAACGCTACAGGCTTGGGGAAAAGTGGCTGGAAAGCCACCCAGAGAAAAACAGACATTGGGGTGTTGGTTGACAGCCAGGTGAATATGAGTCAGCAATATGCCCAAGTGGCTGAGAAGGCCAACAGCATCCTGGCTTGTATCAGAAACAGTGGGCGCAGCAGGACTACGGAAGAGATTGTCCCGCTGTACTGGGCACTGCTGAGGCCACACCTTGAATACTCTGTTCAGTTTTGGGCCCCTCACTACAGGAAGGACAGCAAGGTGCTGGAGTGTGTCCAAAGAAGGGTAATGAAGCTGGTGAAGGGTCTGGAGCACAAGCCTTACAAGGAGCAGCTGAGGCAATTGAAGTTGTTTTAGTCTGATAAAAAGGAGTCTGAAGGGAGACTTCACCGCTCTCTACAACTACCTGAAAAGAGGTTGTAGTGAGGTAGAGTTGGTCTCTTCTCTCTAGTAACAAGCGACAGGACAAGAGTAAACAGCCTCAAGTTGTGCCAGGGGAGTTTGGATTGGATATTAGAAGAAAATTTTTTATTGAAAGGGTTATTAAATACTGGAACAGGCTGCCCATGGTGGTGGTTGAATCACAGTCCCTGGAGCTGTTTAAAAGATGTGTAGATGTGGCACTTTGGGACACGGGTTAAGTGAATTGCTGTATTAACCAAATTAACATGTGATGGTCAATGCTTTTTAGATTACTCTTACTCCTCTACAGTAGGTTGAGGTCTTTTATTCAGTTTTTGGCATCTCCCAAATTCCTATATTTCTCTATAGTCCTACGACACTCATGATCCTTTAAATCTTTTTTGCGTTCTCACTTTTTTCTGCCCTTTCGCTTTCTTACGCACATGACTCTCTCCCACTTCCTTAAGCCCTCTCTGGGCTTTTGCGTTCTCTTTACTTAAGTGAATTAAGTGTAATTTATTCTTTTCCATGGTGTCACCTATGGTTTTATGGATGATGAACACAACAAGAAATAAAATTTAAAACAAACAAACAAACCAACCAAACAAAAATACCAACAGAAAAAACCTCCTCTTTCTAGTTTGCTAACTCTATTAGAGTGCTTTGCAAAGAACATAATTTCTACAGGCTACAGAAGTTATTTGTATTACTTCAATTAATTATAATACAAAACACTGGCACCACTTCATTAATCAGCTGCTTGAGAGAGTTACTTTTGTGAAAAGCCTTTTTGGTAACTTGATTAGAAAGAACAGTGGCTCTCAGTACTGTGATAAGATTCAGTATGTCCATCAAACAAATCCTTTAGAACTAGTTGTTAATACTTTAAAAACAGGAAAGAAAGAAGAGGAAATAGAAAAGAAGTGTCTTGGCAGAAAAATGTGTCTCAGACTCTTTCAAGGCTTAGATGTAACACAGCAAAGCATACAGGAAATACTTCACTGCTTTGAGAGGCATTTCCTCCCCTCCCCCCCTTAAAAAGATGCAGTAATTAAAACCTAATTATTATCTTCATTTTAAACAAAACCTAAAGTGAATACCAATTAATAACAACATACTAATGAGCATCTGCTGTGATGAAATTGAATATGAATGTGCTGCAAATTTCGGGTAATTTATTTTTTCGGGGAAGTGCCACTGGTCTCAATTTACTGCTGGAAGATTGTATAGACTGTAAACATTTTCCATCCTGCATCTTACGTGCAGCAATTTCTATTTTCAAAAAGAGGGCATAGCTCAGCTTTGTGGATGTTTATATATCCAAAAGCTATCCATGCTACAATGATTTCAAGGCAATAAACTGAAGTGTGAGACCGCATTTTACACACCTCACATATTCTTTTGTAAAACCAGGGCAGTTACACTGCACCATGTCCACACAGGCCCTATTCAGCATTAGATTTTGAAGGCAGACACTTCTGCATGAAAAGAGCTCACAAAGTGTGAATTAATGTTACGCTAAATACTCACAGTTTGTGTACTCCCTGCCTCATGCCAATGCTTAATACTGGAGTATGGTCTTCTCATGCGTCACAAAAACTAGTTAAAACACAGTGCTGGTCTGTGTCAAATAGGCCGAAATAAACTGTGCATCCAAAATAACTACTTCATGTAAAACAAAAAAGATGAAATAAACTGTATGCTTTGGCGTACAATCACACCCAATTCCATTAAAATCATGAGAAGGTTGGTCACCATCTTTCCTGACAGCAGTACCGGTTATAAACTGAATCAGGAGGTGTGGGTGGGTGTGTGGTTTTCTTCTTAACCCTCCAAACTGTCCACTCCCCCAATCAATATTTCAGTGATTATGACACACAGAGTCTATTTAAGAAGTAAAAGGAAACTGAAACAGATATGGTAGGATTTGGAGATGATTACATTTTCCCTAATACTCCTGTTAATACAGACTGTATGATGAAATAAGAGGTTCTTCCATATACATGCAGGGGTCAATATATTAAAAAAAAAGCACAGCAGAAGACTGGATATTCTTTTAGATTATGAGATTTATTTTTTTAAACCCATTAAGTAACTGAAATGATAAGTCGTTTTGCTGGCTTAAGTCCTGTTTACCAACTCTGGGCTGCAATGCCAGCAGAAGAAGAGAAAAGTGGGTGAGGAACTGGGTGAAGAACAGATTACACCATCTGCTGACAAGGGACAATGGACTGAATCAAGGGGCTAACAGAATACGTCCAGGGTGGATCATGACAATTTTATTACTAAGCATTTTCATTAAGAAACTCTGGAGAAAATCTAGCTGGCTATTAACAAGATTTAGGAGGTATGAACACAGAAAATAGAAAATTAAGGAAATTTAAAAAGCAAAACATTTCTGGCCATAACAAATATGCTGAATTAATTATCTAGAACTGAGGAGAGTCCCAAGCTGGAACTGTTTTGCTTTGAGGATTCAGAGGATAATGCCTCAAGGCACACAACACAGACACAAGATGAACATTAAGTGCCAGCACACCAAGAAGCACTTACCTGTAGAGGTGTGGAGAAACAGAAGATGAAGCCACTGAATCACTAATGCTGGTGGATCACCTCTACTTAGAGCTGGCATTGTAAGTAGACATGAAATAAACCCAGTTCCTCTTCCTTGGAGATAAGTTGCTTTTTAAACAAAAAGACTATCATCTGTGCTTAACAAACCGTTTCTCAACCTCTCTCCTATTCCTGGTGTTGTGTGTGCTCTGCTGCTCATCTGAGCAGGTGCTAAACCAAACTTAACTCACTAATCCAGAAAAGATTTCTTATCTCTTTTCTAATCTGAAAAAAAAATTAACCCCCAACATCTAATTGCCTTCCCTGTGCATTCAACAGCTGGCACAAGGTGAAACAGCAAACTGTACGGTAGCTCGTGAATAAGCTGATGTAGCTACTGCATTTCAGCAGTCTCAAGCTCGGCCCCAACAGACCTTGAACCAACAGCATCCTCACATACATAATGAGCACGCAATACACTACTGACTTCAAGCTGGAACACAGCCCTCAGGTTGTTTTAAAGCCTCTGACCCCATGAAAGGTACAAAATGGCCAATGACTAGTCCATGCATACCAGCACCTGTAACCTTGGGTTTCTGGTCAGAGGCTACTTCACACTGGTAATGACAGAGCAATACAAGGCAAAAGGTACAAGATTTGTTTTTATCTTGAAATAATTCAAGATTTTGCACTCTAAATCCAATGAACCAAACATTCTAAAAATTTAATCTCATCTGTAATCTGTCCCATGGATCTGGAGAGACTCTAGAGTATTCATGCTCTCCCTCTGAAAGCAGTATCACTGCGTAACTGAAAAATCTGCAGGCTAACCTGTCTGAAGCCTGAAGATTCATCCTACACTGATGTACTTTGGGACAGGGACTGTACAAAAATTCTCAAAAATATCATCTATAGCAGAAAGGTTTAGATTTGAGGGTTTTTACATCAAAGCAAACAAATGAGTGTTCTGGGACAGCTGATGAAAGGCAGATATCACTCTGGAACCAGGCTCACCTAGCAGCACATATCAGCAAAACTACAAGATTTTATCTGCCCAAATGCATCGAACGTTACTCTGGAGAAGCACCAGCATGATCCCAAAATCAACTGTATTTTAAGAGCCTTCGATGAACAATATTTGCACACTTCAAATAAATTGCTTCTTGAAATAAGCAGCATATAGGTATGCTCCTAAAACATATCCTCTCCTTGATGTACAAAAGAATCTAACTAAAAAATAATAATCTATATTTACATTTTTAAGGAAAACTCAAGCAATTTCAAAGCAAGTAATTAATTTCTGGAATTACCTGACTGACCCTTGACAATCTGGGGTAAGAAGCAGTTAACAGAAAAGACTAGGTGAAACATGAAAATCGAAAACCACCTCTGTAAAGCAGAGCTGTCATTCTGCTCTGGAGATAAAGGACCATGGCCAAGTATTCTCCATCTACCTTAAGTGTTACAGAACAAGCTGATACAGCTCCAGAGCTCCGTTTCATTGTAGAGAACTGATGGATTTATGCGTCAAATGAAGAGCACTCAGGGCAGTTACCTACAGGACACCTGCTTATTTCAAAAATCAAAAATAAGCACACACACAGGAACTCTCATCACTGAACAGAATTCTTTTGCCTTTTAAGTGATTTCATGTATTTCCATAAAAAATCTAAAATTATGATTTTCTTTATAACAAACAAGAACTGAACCGTAAATATCCAGGAAACTTACCTTACAAAAAGTTGTGTTACTGAAATTGAAAGAAAGAATTAGGACTCTGTGCAGCTCAAATCTGCATGCAAGACCTTTGCCCTTACTCAGCAAGAACTGCTCCTCATGAAGAATGCAAGCCATATCCTATTTCTCAGGACCCAGATTTCTCAGAGCTAGAAACCAAATAAATCAGGTGGGGCCCAACCAAGAAGATTATATGAAATCACCTTACTAGGAGTGAATTCTGCCTGCAGTGGAAAAATTTGCATAAGGTAGCTCCAGACCAAAACCAGATACCAATCATCTATCAGCTGCAGCCTTATTTCATGGCAAAGAGAGGCCATTACTAAAAGCCTGAGGCTACTAGAGGTCTCCTAGAGGCCTCTGAAGGCTAACCTTAAGTCTGCATTTTTACCATTTCATGCAATCTGATGAAATGTTCAAGAATGGTTATGTGTTGCCAAGGATGAGCAAAAGGTTATTACTCATTATCTTATATGAGGCACATTTTGGGTCTTCTGTCTGCTTGCAAAAATAAGAGGATACCACTTCTGATGTTCAGGTGCAGGATGCTATTGATAACAATGGAAAAAGCTGATGGAACAAGTCCTGTTCTCACAGTCTACACTGTAGTAGAGGTAACAAGTCTCAATTTGGAAGCAAGATACTTCGGTTTACATAAATTAATTCAGGTCTGTATTTACAACCTTGATTTTTATTTATTTTTTTTATAAGTAAAACTTTTTCTCACTGATACACTCTACGCAAACATTTGGCACTTGTGAGCTATCCAGAAGCATACACTGTAAAAGTGCAATCTGTGTAAGCAATGTGACTGACACATATTTACTTAAATTACAATTTTGTTAAGAAATGGGTAACATTGCATTTGTTTTTTGCAAAATAATTTATTAATATTTGTGAACATCTTTTTTTAACTGAATCTTGATTATCATTCAACAAGTACAACTATAGCACTTAAAACTGTTTTATCCATAAATAAGCAACACTATAAATAGGCTAGAAACACAAGCAAATAAGCTTAAACACATTTTAGGTGTAAAAGCTTGCATGTGAAAACAAACAAACAAAAATAATTTACAGAGAGGGAACTAAACATACTACTTCAGATCACCACATTCCTGTTTCTCAAGACTTCAGGACTCACTCCCTCATCTCCAGGTTTTAGCAAAAGAGCAGTAAGTATGAAAAGCTATGCTTCTGCCTTCAACTCCTAGTTTGTCAATTTTTAAATGAGTATTACCTGAGCTCAAGTAGTTGAATTATCTGAAGCAAGGAATTTACCTGATGCAGTGGACACTAATGTGCCCAAAGCAAATTTGGCATTTCAGTAAATTCTAAATGTCTTGGAGTTCATGTTCCTTCTCGTTGATACTGACTTTTCTTAAAAGTTAAGACACTAAAGAAACTAGGCTGAGATATGAAAATACTTCAGGCACTCATCATGCACAATGAAACATTTTACTGTTAGATCATCAGAATTTTAAGAGACTGACTGAAGTCCCCATCTCTATGGTACCAACAATATAAACAAGCAACTCAAACTATGCAAGATTACTTTTTCAGGCAAACAGACTTTGAATACAGTTTGTTTAACTTGCTTAGTCTGGAGCCATAATGTACACAGGTGACTTGTCTGTTAAGTAAGATCTTTCTTCCTCTGTTTTGGTTAGACAAACTGTTCCCAACAGGTTAGAGTAGCACCTATCTATCTGTAGCAGATTATATGAGCAGCTTTATTAATGCAAGTCTTGATCTCATTTACCCTGAAGCAGCTTTCTCAGACTTTTAATAGAATGGCTCCTTATTAAATGCTAAGGAGAAGTCATGTTACGCAGATGACAAAGTAAAGGAGAGCATCTTTTCTGTGGGCAGCACTGAAATGTTACGATTAGTTGTGCACAAAGGTACATCTCAATGACTTATACAGCAACTTTATCTACTACTGTAGGGTTGAATTCAATGGCGGCACTTTAGGTACCAGAAACAACTCCAATAGCTTGTTACGCTGCCACCTGCTCCTTCCACAAATAGCCAGTGGTATGCAGGATTTAACCCCTTATGCTTTCCTTCCTGGGGAAAAAAAAAAAAAAGGTTCTTTTAAATCTCCTTCTCTAGAACTCAAAATGGAATCATTAGCACCAAAAGTGGCACTGGCATCACTGTGTACATTAATTTTGATGCCATCTTCTTTACATGTATCTCTGGCATTGTCTACCAGCATTCTGGGTGACACAGGTTTCACCAGACAATGCATGTTTAAAACAGATTGTTATTTATGTCAATTTTGCCAACGGCTTTGGAAAAAGAAAAAAGAAAAAAAAAGAAGAAGCTATTCTGTCCTGCATCATTCAATTGGCAAGCCCAAACAGGAAGAAAGACACCCTGAGATTATCCACAAAGAAAAGGAATTAGTCCACCTAAGAACAGGGAAAGATTAAAAGCCTGAGGTTTTGATTTTGCCACCTGCACTGATGAGTGAAGTCAGCAGTGGCTGTGTATATTTCAGAAGAAAAAGCATAGGTCAAACACACCTCTTACCACCCTCCAGTAAATTTCCTTCAGGAAGTGCTGAATAAAGTTCAGAAAAAAATATACAACAGTCTGGAGGATTGCTCCTAAGATTCTCAAAAGCTTCAAAAATTGTTCCAACAAGCTATGTCTCAGCTACTGATGCAACTCAGTAACACATGAAAAGGTAAACATATTTAACCAATTAAAAAATTATCCTCCAATAACATGATGTGAATTATATAAATCACCGATTCATTTTAATGGGACACCCCAGAACATGCAACTAAACTGTAATTGATTTAACAGTTGTAACAGACAGCTCTGTAGCTCATTAATAACTGTAATCTATATAGTCCTTTTGTTGCCGTAGTTCATTTTTTCTAGTATGGATACAAGGGACTATGTGTTATCTTTGACAGGTGCTTCCCATGTCATAGAATCACAGAATGTTTTAGGTTGGAAGGGACCTTAAAGACCATCTAGTTCCAACCCCCCTGCAGGGGCAGGGACACGTCCCACTCAAAGCCCCATCCAACCTGGCCCTGAACAGTTCCAGGGATGGGGAATCCACAACTTCCCTGGGAAAAAGGAAAACTAGAAATGCCTATCACCATGATTTATCGTCACTAGACCCTCATATAAGCAGCAGAACTTCCTATACATAGTTCAGTAATGTTAATGATTCTTTGTGTAATAATCACAGCTCTGGAAATTATCAACTGGCAACATGGCCTGGGGTGGGGACGTAGCAGAAGAGGGAAGCTGCCATTTTAACCTGCTTATTATTTGAATGATGCCTCCTTCTTTCTCATGATGCCTCCTTCTTTCTCATGACTGCAAGGTGTCTAAGCTGATTATTACTGAGTTATCGTCACACAGATTAAACTATCAGGTTATTAATAAAATTCTTCTTTCCACTGTCAGTTATCCTAACCACAGATACTTATACAAAGACCCAAAAAATAAATTTTAACCAAAACATACGAAGAATAGATACTTCCAAGCAAGGCATCCCCACCAAATGAAAAATACTTATCTTAAAACTGTTTTTTTTTAAAAAAACATAACCCTGGTATTTTTAAGAAGATGGACTGCCTTAAATAATACTCTTCAATGGATTAAATCTTAATCTTTCCATACTGAAAGAGACTGGTGACAAACAATATCTGATTTCTGCAGTAAGCTCAGAAGCAGTGCCTATGTGACAGCAAGCTGCCAGGAAAACCATGATACTACTTTACCATGTTTCCAAGTAAATTCTGGAGGGTAAGCTGGAAGAGGAATAAGGCATAGTTATTAATAGCATGAGTACCTCCAAGTGCAAAGGATATTTTGCCTCTAGGACAAAAGAAAAGCAGCTGGTTGTCACAGGAAGACATGGAACACCCCAGTGAAAAACCTCCCTTAACACTGACATGCTGTTCAGAGCACCATTTTTTTCATTTCATGGATCTAATAAACTTCTTTTTAAAATAATTTTCTCTCTTTTGTCTCAGAGTAGCAGTTCAGCTAGAATTAGTGACATCTGAAATTGAATTTCAACCAGATGGTTCCTGGTCATGGTGCAATGCTTGTAAAAACAGCTGATCAAACTGGAAGGTCAGATAACTGTGGCATTGCTCTCAAAAACACTAGTTTCCATTCAAAAAGGTGAACTTCACCAGATAGAACACTCTTAAAAGAAGGATCTGAAGTCTACTAAAATTCTAGTCAAAAGAAAAAACTGTAGATTTTGTCCTATATTGCCAACACTAGCATTAGGATAAATACGACCACTGTTTACCTACACATTTGTAAAAAGTAGCCCAATCACAACAGAATGCACGGTTATTTTCTAGTAACTTTAAAAATTAATTGCAAATGCTCACTTGTCCTCCTCCAAATAACCTATCTGTGCTCATAACTTCTGCTAACTGAATTTCATTCTCTTCCTGAGGAATCACATTGATCTTCATCAGATATCAAACAGATCCACCTGGAAACTGCCCCATAATGTTCTCTACATCAAGCCTCTTATTTGATACACAACTTTAGATGACAGCCAAATCTACCTCACAATGGAATGAGGCAGAAGCTAGGTTTCTGTAACCAAAAAAGGCAGCTAAGCAGACTGCCTGCCATTGGTATCTAGGTTTAGAGAAATTCAAAACTGATCCAACAAAATAAAACCACTCATAGGCATGATGCTGGCTCTCCTTGGAGGTCCTCATTCCCAAAGCTACAGCTGATGCTGTAGCAAGGACCCACTAGCGATCTGGCATTACTGCCATTGCAGTACTCCAGTAAAAAGCAAGCCTTTGGAACAACAGTGGATTAAGAGATACCGGTTATCAGATTTCTAAAAATGTAAAAAAAATATAAGCAGTTTTGGCCATTCCACCCTAGACTGCATCTCCAACCCTCCCCCTATTAAAAAGAAGTTCCTTACGTAGACTGCATAAAAAACTTGAAGGAAGCTAAACCTAATAAATCTTACAGGGAACATAAATAATGAATAATTAAGACATTTAATTTGTTAAGCTAGTAAAGTTGTATTCTGGGATTTAAAAGACAGCAAACACAAGCAACCTGAAATTTAGGACCAAGGGAAGGATATACGTACAATAAAATGTCAATCATGTAGTCTTAAATAAGTAAGATGGGAAAAAATAATTACCTTATCCTTTAACATATCATGCAGCACCTCAATGCCCAAATTGCAGGGAATAAAAAGATGAACAAGGAAGAGGACATTCCATCTGAGTAGAGAAAGAAGAGACTGTCCAGAGCAGCTGCTCTCAGAGGATCTAGTAATAATATTCAGAAAAAGTAACAGGAAAAATGTAGCACTCAAAAGTTTCTCAACTAGGAAAAGCTGGATTGGTGAATTAGCTATCTTTATAAGCTAGACAGGACAACAACAGCACCTAATGAAATGTAGTTACTGCAAAACAATGTCAATAAAAACTGTTACTGTTTTATACTCTTGTAAGCTTTTTCTTAAGAATCTATGATATTAATATTGTTATGCTTAAACCTGAAATAATTAAAAAGCTTATTCCAATTCTGAACAGTAAGACAGCTGATTTCCACAAGTATGGCAACTGTGACACACAAGCCTGTTCACGTAGAGGCCAGGTCCACAACACACATCAATGTAGCTGAAAGTGCGCCTGAATCAAAGGCTACAAAGCGAATTATTCAGAAATACTACTGTTTGCCTCCACAAGGAAACTCTTTAGGTTTTTCATCTTCCTGATGAATCCACAACTCCTGCTAGTAAGGCTGCAAACATGTCAAGTTCAATACAGCCAAATACAGCCAGTTGGGAAAGTTTAGTATTTCCCTTATTCTTACAGCATTTACAAAGTACATGATTCCTCATTGTCTTTTTATTACAAACTTTATTTTTTTTTTATTCAACAAATGCATATATCCCAGTCAAATTTATCTTCACTCCACTGTGTAAGTCTGCAATAGAAATTGTCCGTTGAATGCATGTAATCTTTAATACATTATTTCTTCGTAAGGCTTCAATATTATTTTATCTATGTTAGGTCATCAATAACTTTTTGTAAGGTGTTGCACTGAACGTATTCAGTCAAGAACTGTCGATTCTCCTGTTAATTTTTACACAAGTACAAGGAAACACTACAAGTTCAAAAGTAATCTTTTTGCAAAAAAAATTGGAGGAGGTGTGGTTTGAAAAAAAACCAAAAACTTGTGTAGGCAACAATGAAATAACGTTGTACACATAACAGTGATAACCACAAGAGCTATCTCAAGAAGAAAATGCATTTTTATCATAGCTAGCTCATTGTCTGGATTTTCTATATATGTCTGCAATTGGGATTAGGAATGAGGCTGAAAGCTGACTGGAAGAGACAAATTAGGTTAGATAACAACCACCTTGTGTGGCAGCAGGAAAGCAGCCAAACCTCATACTACTTATTATTCGAGCCAATAGGGTGTTTTGTTAGGTCAGGATTTCTGAGTGGTTTTCAGCAAGGGAAAGAGTGCACTAGCCTTCCCATCCTTGGCATACAGTACTCCTCTATACAACATGCTAGATGGAACCTCTGAGCTGTATTAACAAGATCACCCAGGCAAAAATCTAGCCAGCAGGATTAGAGAATTAATGAACGATAAAATAAAACTCTGAGAAAATGGCACAATTTTCTTATCCATTTGAAAGTACTTTCGCCGTTTCTGATACCTGTATATTAAGAAGCCTGGCATTCA